>NC_091476.1:110421507-110726892 GCF_036971445.1 Narcine bancroftii
CAGAGATGGGGAATCAGAGGCGGGGAATCAGAGGCAGGAAATCAGACACGGGGATTCAGAGGCTGGGAATCAGACGGGGGGAATCAAAGGCGGGGAATCAGAGGCAGGGCATTAGACACGGGGAATCAGTGGTGGGGAATCAGAGATGGGGAATCAGAGGCGGGGAATCACAGGCAGGGAATCAGACGCGGGGAATCAGAGGCGGGGTATCAGAGCTGGGGAATCAGAGGTGGGGAATCAGAGTCGGGGAATCAGAGGCAGGGAATCGGATGTGCGGAATCAGAGATGGGGAATCAGAGGTGGGGAATCAGAGGCAGTGAATCAGAGATGGGGAATCAGAGGCGGGGAATCAGAGGCAGGAAATCAGACACGGGGATTCAGAGGCTGGGAATCAGACGGGGGGAATCAAAGGCGGGGAATCAGAGCTGGTGAATCAGAGGCAGGGAATCAGAGTTGGGGATTCAGAGGCGGGGAATAAGATATGGGGAAACAGAGGCGGGGAATCAGATATGGGGAAATAGAGGCGGGGAATCAGATATGGGGAATCAGAGGTGTGGAATCAGAGGTTGGGAATCAGAGGCAGGGAATCAGAGGCGGGGAAACAGAGGTGGGGAATCAGATATGGGGAATCAGAGGTGGCGAATCAAAGGCGGTGAAACAGAGATGGGGAATCAGGGCAGGGAATCAGAGGCAGGGAATCAGAGCTGGGGAAACAGAGGCGGGGAATCAGATATGGGGAATCAGAGGTGGGGAATCAGGGGCGGGGAATCAGTGGCAGGGAATCAGAGCTGGGGAATCAGAGGTGGGGAATCAGAGCTGGGGAAACAGAGGCGGGGAATCAGATATGGGGAATCAGAGGTGGGGAATCAGGGGCGGGGAATCAGTGGCAGGGAATCAGAGGCCGGGAATAAAAGGCGGGGAATCAGAGCTGGGGAATCAGAGGCGGGGAATCAGAGTTGGGGAATCAGAGGAGGGGAATCAGATATGGGGAAACAGAGGCCGGGAATCAGAGGCAGGGAAACAGAGGCGGGGAATCAGATATGGGGAATCAGAGGTGGGGAATTAGAGGTTGCGAATCAGAGGCAGGGAATCAGAGGCGGGGAATCAGAGGCGGGGAATCAGAGGCAGGGAATCGGATGTGCGGAATCAGAGATGGGGAATCAGAGGTGGGGATTCAGAGGTGGTGAATCAGAGAAGGGGCATCAGATGCGGGGAATCAGAGGCAGGGAATCAGACGCAGGGAATCAGAGGCGGGGAATCATAGCTGGCGAATTAGAGGAGGGGAATCAGAGTTGGGGAATCAGAGGCGGTGAATCAGATATGGGGAAACAGAGGCGGGGAATCAGAGGCGGGGAAACAGAGGCGGGGAATCAGATATGGGGAATCAGAGGTGGGGAATCAGGGGCAGGGAATCAGTGGCAGGGAATCAGACGCGGGGAATCAGAGGCGGGGAAACAGAGGCGGGGAATCAGACATGGGGAATCAGATGCGGGGAATCAGAGGTGGGGAATCAGAGTTGGGGCATCAGAGGTGGGGAATTAGATATGGGGAAACAGAGGCGGGGAATCAAAGGCGGGGAAACAGAGGCGGGGAATCAGATATAGGGAATCAGAGGTGGGGAATCAGAGGCAGGGAATCAGATGTGCGGAATCAGAGATGGGGAATCAGAGGCAGGGAATCAGAATCAGAAGCGGGGAATCAAAGGCCGGGAATCAGAGGCCGGGAATCAAATGCTGGGAATAAGAGGGCGGGAATCAGAGGTGGGGAATCAGAGTCCGGGAATCAGAGATGGGGATTCAGAGGCGGGGAATGAGATATGTAGAATCAGAGGCGGGGAATCAGAGGCGGGGATTCAGAGCTGGGGAATCAGAGGCGGGGAATCAGAGTTGGGGAATCAGAGGCAGGGAATCAGATATGGGGAATCAGAGGCGGGGAATCAGAGGCGGGGAAACAGAGGCGGGGAATCAGATATGGGGAATCAGAAGTGGGGAATCAGGGGCAGGGAATCAGTGGCAGGGAATCAGAGGCGGGGAATCAGAGGCATGAATCAGAGGCAGGGAATCAGACACGGGGAATCAGAGGCGGGGAATCAGAGGCAGGGAATCGGATGCCGGGAATCAGAGTCGGGGAATCAGAGCTAGGGAATCAGAGGCGGGGAATCAGAGTTGGGGAATCAGAGGCGGGGAATCAGATATGGGGAAATAGAGGCGGGGAATCAGATTTGGGGAATCAGAGGTGTGGAATCAGAGGTTGGGAATCAGAGGCAGGGAATCAGAGTCGGGGAAACAGAGGCGGGGAATCAGATATGGGGAATCAGAGGTGGCGAATCAAAGGCGGTGAAACAGAGATGGGGAATCAGGGCAGGGAATTAGAGGAAGGGAATCAAACACGGGGAATCAGAGCTGGGGAATCAGAGTCGGGGAAACAGAGGCGGGGAATCAGATATGGGGAATCAGAGGTGGGGAATCCGAGGTTGGGAATCAGAGGCAGGGAATCAGAGGCGGGGAATCAGAGGCGGAGAATCAGAGGAAGGGAATCAGATTGCTGAATCGGAGATGGGGAATCAGAGGCAGGGAATCAGAGGCGGGGAATCAGAGGCGGGGAATCAGAGGCCGGGAATCAGATATGGGGAAACAGAGGCGGGGAATCCGAGGCGGGGAAACAGAGGCGGGGAATCAGATATGGGGAATCAGAGGTGGGGAATCAGAGGTTGGGAATCAGAGGCAGGGAATCAGAGGCTTGGAATCAGATGCAGGGAATCAGATGCGGGGAATCAGAGGCGGGGAATCAGAGCTGGGGAATCAGAGGTGGGGAATCAGATTTGGGGAATCAGAGGCGGGGACTTAGATATTGGGAAACAGAGGCGGGGAATCAGAGGCGGGGAAACAGAGGCGGGGAATCAGATATGGGGAATCAGAGGTGGGGAATCAGAGGCAGGGAATCAGATGTGCGGAATCAGAGATGGGGAATCAGAGGCAGGGAATCAGAATCAGAAGCAGGGAATCAGAGGCCGGGAATCAGAGGCCGGAATCAGATGCTGGGAATCAGAGGCCTGGAATCAGAGGCGGGGAATCAGAGGCAGGGAATCAGATGCGGGGAATCAGAGGCGGGGAATCAGAGCTGGGGAATCAGAGGCGGGGTATTAGAGTTGGGGAATCAGAGGCGGGGAATCAGATATGGGGAAACAGAGGTGGGGAATCAGAGGCGGGGAAACAGAGGCAGGGAATCAGATATGGGGAATCAGAGGCGGGGATTCAGAGGTGGGGAATCATAGTCAGGGAATCGGATGTGCAGAATCAGAGATGGGGAATCAGAGGCCGGGAATCAGAGGTGGTGAATCAGAGGTGGGCAATCAGAGGCGGGGAATCAGATATGGGGAATCAGAGGCGGGGAATCAGAGGCGGGGAAACAGAGGCCGGGAATCAGATATGGGGAATCAGAGGCGGGGAATGAGAGGCAGGGAATCAGACACGGGGAATCAGAGGCGGGGATTCAGAGCTGGGGAATCAGAGGTGAGGAATCAGAGTTGGGGAATCAGAGGCGGGGAATCAGATATGGGGAATCAGAGGCAGGGAATCAGAGGCGGGAAAACAGAGGCGGGGAATCAGATATGGGGAATCAGAGGCGGGGAATCAGAGGCAGGGAATCAGACACGGGGAATCAGAGGCGGGGAATCAGAGATGGGGAATCAGAGGCTGGGAATCAGAGGCAGGGAATCGGATGCCGGGAATCAGAGGCGGGAAATCAGAGCTGGGGAATCAGAGGCGGGGAATCAGAGTTGGGGAATCAGAGGCGGCGAAGCAGATATGGGGAAATAGAGGCGGGGAATCAGACATGGGGAATCAGAGGCGTGGAATCAGATATGGGGAATCAGAGGCTGGGAATCAGAGGGGGGGAAACAGAGGCGGGGAATAAGATATTGGGAATCAGAGGTGGGGAATCAGGGGCGGGGAATCAGTGGCAGGGAATCAGAGGCGGGGAATCAGAGGCGGGGAATCAGAGGCAGGGAATTAGACACGGGGAATCAGAGGTGGGGAATCAGAGATGGGGAATCAGAGGCGGGGAATCACAGGCAGGGAATCAGACGCGGGGAATCAGAGGCGGGGTATCAGAGCTGGGGAATCAGAGGTGGGGAATCAGAGTCGGGGAATCAGAGGCAGGGAATCGGATGTGCGGAATCAGAGATGGGGAATCAGAGGTGGGGAATCAGAGGCAGTGAATCAGAGATGGGGAATCAGAGGCGGGGAATCAGAGGCAGGAAATCAGACACAATGATTCAGAGGCTGGGAATCAGACGGGGGGAATCAAAGGCGGGGAATCAGAGCTGGTGAATCAGAGGCAGGGAATCAGAGTTGGGGATTCAGAGGCGGGGAATCAGATATGGGGAAACAGAGGCGGGGAATCAGAGGCGGGCAAACAGAGGCGGGGAATTAGATATGGGGAATCAGAGGTGGGGAATCAGAGGTGGTGCATCAGAGATGGGGAATCACAGGCGGGGAATCAGAGGCAGGGAATAGAACGCGGGGAATCAGAGGCAGGGAATCAGAGCTGGGGAATCAGAGGCGGGGAATCAGATATGGGGAAACAGAGGCGGGGAATCAGAGGCGGGGAAACAGAGGCGGGTAATCAGACATGGGGAATCAGATGCGGGGAATCAGAGGTGGGGAATCAGAGCTGGGGAATCAGAGGCGGGGAATCAGAGTTGGGGCATCAGAGGTGGTGAATTAGATATGGGGAAACAGAGGCGGGGAATCAGAGGCGGGGAAACAGAGGCGGGGAATCAGATATGGGGAATCAGAGGTGGGGAATCAGAGGCAGGGAATCAGATGTGCGGAATCAGAGATGGGGAATCAGAGGCAGGGAATCAGAATCAGAAGCGGGGAATCAGAGGCCGGGAATCAGAGGCCGGGAATCAGATGCTTGGAATAAGAGGCCGTGAATCAGAGGTGGGGAATCAGAGTCCGGGAATCAGAGATGGGGATTCAGAGGCGGGGAATGAGATATGGAGAATCAGAGGCGGGGAATCAGAGGCGGGGAAACAGAGGTGGGGAATCAGATATGGGGAATCAGAGGTGGCGAATCAAAGGCGGTGAATCAGAGATGTGGAATCAGAGGCGGGGAATCAGAGGCAGGGAATCAAATGCGGGGATTCAGAGACGGGGAATCAGAGCTGGCGAATCAGAGGCGGGGAATCAGAGGCGGGGAAACAGAGGCGGGGAATCAGATATGGGGAATCAGAGGTGGGGAATCAGAGGTTGTGAATCAGAGATGGGGAATCAAGGCGGGGAATCAGAGGCAGGGAATCAGACGCGGGAAATCAGAGGCGGGGATTCAGAGCTGGGGAATCAGAGGCGGGGAATCAGTGTTGGGGAATCAGAGGCAGGGAATCAGATATGGGGAATCAGAGGCGGGGAATCAGAGGCGGGGAAACAGAGGCGGGGAATCAGATATGGGGAATCAGAGGTGGGGAATCAGGGGCAGGGAATCAGTGGCAGGGAATCAGAGGCGGGGAATCAGAGGCGGGGAATCAGAGGCAGGGAATCAGACACGGGGAATCAGAGGCGGGGAATCAGACATGGGGAATCAGAGGCGGGGAATCAGAGGCAGGGAATCGGACGCCGTGAATCAGAGGCGGGGAATCAGAGCTGGGGAATCAGAGGCGGGGAATCAGAGTTGGGAAATCAGAGGCGAGGAATCAGATATGGGGTAATAGAGGCGGGGAATCAGATATGGGGAATCAGAGGTGTGGAATCAGAGGTTGGGAATCAGAGGCTTGGAATCAGAGGCGGGGAAACAGAGGCGGGTAATCAGATATGGGGAATCAGAGGTGGCGAATCAAAGGCGGTGAAACAGAGATGGGGAATCAGGGCAGGGAATCAGAGGCAGGGAATCAGAGCTGGGGAATCAGAGGTGGGGAATCAGAGCTGGGGAAACAGAGGCGGGGAATCAGATATGAGGAATCAGAGGTGGGGAATCAGGGGCGGGGAATCAGTGGCAGGGAATCAGAGGCCGGGAATAAAAGGCGGGGAATCAGAGATGGGGAATCAGAGGCGGGGAATCAGAGTTGGGGAATCAGAGGAGGGGAATCAGATATGGGGAAACAGAGACCGGGAATCAGAGGCAGGGAAACAGAGGCGGGGAATCAGATATGGGGAATCAGAGGTGGGGAATTAGAGGTTGCGAATCAGAGGTGGGGAATCAGAGGCGGGGAATCAGAGGCAGGGAATCGGATGTGCGGAATCAGAGATGGGGAATCAGAGGTGGGGATTCAGAGGTGGTGAATCAGAGAAGGGGAATCAGAGGCTGGAAATCAGAGGCAGGGAATCAGATGCAGGGAATCAGAGGCGGGAAATCATAGCTGGCGAATTAGAGGAGGGGAATCAGAGGAGGGGAATCAGAGTTGGGGAATCAGATATGGGGAAACAGAGGCGGGGAATCAGAGGCGGGGAAACAGAGGCGGGGAATCAGATATGGGGAATCAGAGGTGGGGAATCAGGGGCAGGGAATCAGTGGCAGGGAATCAGACGCGGGGAATCAGAGGCGGGGAAACAGAGGCGGGGAATCAGACATGGGGAATCAGATGCGGGGAATCAGAGGTGGGGAATCAGAGTTGGTGCATCAGATGTGGGGAATTAGATATGGGGAAACAGAGGCGGGGAATCAGAGGCGGGGAAACAGAGGCGGGGAATCAGATATAGGGAATCAGAGGTGGGGAATCAGAGGCAGGGAATCAGATGTGCGGAATCAGAGATGGGGAATCAGAGGCAGGGAATCAGAATCAGAAGCGGGGAATCAAAGGCCGGGAATCAGAGGCCGGGAATCAAATGCTGGGAATAAGAGGCCGGGAATCAGAGGTGGGGAATCAGAGTCCGGGAATCAGAGATGGGGATTCAGAGGCGGGGAATGAGATATGGAGAATCAGAGGCGGGGAATCAGACATGGGGAATCAGAGGCGTGGAATCAGATATGGGGAATCAGAGGCTGGGAATCAGAGGGGGGGAAACAGAGGCGGGGAATAAGATATTGGGAATCAGAGGTGGGGAATCAGGGGCGGGGAATCAGTGGCAGGGAATCAGAGGCGGGGAATCAGAGGCGGGGAATCAGAGGCAGGGAATTAGACACGGGGAATCAGAGGTGGGGAATCAGAGATGGGGAATCAGAGGCGGGGAATCACAGGCAGGCAATCAGACGCGGGGAATCAGAGGCGGGGTATCAGAGCTGGGGAATCAGAGGTGGGGAATCAGAGTCGGGGAATCAGAGGCAGGGAATCGGATGTGCGGAATCAGAGATGGGGAATCAGAGGTGGGGAATCAGAGGCAGTGAATCAGAGATGGGGAATCAGAGGCGGGGAATCAGAGGCAGGAAATCAGACACAATGATTCAGAGGCTGGGAATCAGACGGGGGGAATCAAAGGCGGGGAATCAGAGCTGGTGAATCAGAGGCAGGGAATCAGAGTTGGGGATTCAGAGGCGGGGAATCAGATATGGGGAAACAGAGGCGGGGAATCAGAGGCGGGCAAACAGAGGCGGGGAATTAGATATGGGGAATCAGAGGTGGGGAATCAGAGGTGGTGCATTAGAGATGGGGAATCACAGGCGGGGAATCAGAGGCAGGGAATAGAACGCGGGGAATCAGAGGCAGGGAATCAGAGCTGGGGAATCAGAGGCGGGGAATCAGATATGGGGAAACAGAGGCGGGGAATCAGAGGCGGGGAAACAGAGGCGGGTAATCAGACATGGGGAATCAGATGCGGGGAATCAGAGGTGGGGAATCAGAGCTGGGGAATCAGAGGCGGGGAATCAGAGTTGGGGCATCAGAGGTGGGGAATTAGATATGGGGAAACAGAGGCGGGGAATCAGAGGCGGGGAAACAGAGGCGGGGAATCAGATATGGGGAATCAGAGGTGGGGAATCAGAGGCAGGGAATCAGATGTGCGGAATCAGAGATGGGGAATCAGAGGCAGGGAATCAGAATCAGAAGCGGGGAATCAGAGGCCGGGAATCAGAGGCCGGGAATCAGATGCTTGGAATAAGAGGCCGGGAATCAGAGGTGGGGAATCAGAGTCCGGGAATCAGAGATGGGGATTCAGAGGCGGGGAATGAGATATGGAGAATCAGAGGCGGGGAATCAGAGGCGGGGAAACAGAGGTGGGGAATCAGATATGGGGAATCAGAGGTGGCGAATCAAAGGCGGTGAATCAGAGATGTGGAATCAGAGGCGGGGAATCAGAGGCAGGGAATCAAATGCGGGGATTCAGAGACGGGGAATCAGAGCTGGCGAATCAGAGGCGGGGAATCAGAGGCGGGGAAACAGAGGCGGGGAATCAGATATGGGGAATCAGAGGTGGGGAATCAGAGGTTGTGAATCAGAGATGGGGAATCAAGGCGGGGAATCAGAGGCAGGGAATCAGACGCGGGAAATCAGAGGCGGGGATTCAGAGCTGGGGAATCAGAGGCGGGGAATCAGTGTTGGGGAATCAGAGGCAGGGAATCAGATATGGGGAATCAGAGGCGGGGAATCAGAGGCGGGGAAACAGAGGCGGGGAATCAGATATGGGGAATCAGAGGTGGGGAATCAGGGGCAGGGAATCAGTGGCAGGGAATCAGAGGCGGGGAATCAGAGGCGGGGAATCAGAGGCAGGGAATCAGACACGGGGAATCAGAGGCGGGGAATCAGAGATGGGGAATCAGAGGCGGGGAATCAGAGGCAGGGAATCGGACGCCGTGAATCAGAGGCGGGGAATCAGAGCTGGGGAATCAGAGGCGGGGAATCAGAGTTGGGGAATCAGAGGCGGGGAATCAGATATGGGGTAATAGAGGCGGGGAATCAGATATGGGGAATCAGAGGTGTGGAATCAGAGGTTGGGAATCAGAGGCTTGGAATCAGAGGCGGGGAAACAGAGGCGGGTAATCAGATATGGGGAATCAGAGGTGGCGAATCAAAGGTGGTGAAACAGAGATGGGGAATCAGGGCAGGGAATCAGAGGCAGGGAATCAGAGCTGGGGAATCAGAGGTGGGGAATCAGAGCTGGGGAAACAGAGGCGGGGAATCAGATATGGGGAATCAGAGGTGGGGAATCAGGGGCGGGGAATCAGTGGCAGGGAATCAGAGGCCGGGAATAAAAGGCGGGGAATCAGAGATGGGGAATCAGAGGCGGGGAATCAGAGTTGGGGAATCAGAGGAGGGGAATCAGATATGGGGAAACAGAGACCGGGAATCAGAGGCAGGGAAACAGAGGCGGGGAATCAGATATGGGGAATCAGAGGTGGGGAATTAGAGGTTGCGAATCAGAGGTGGGGAATCAGAGGCGGGGAATCAGAGGCAGGGAATCGGATGTGCGGAATCAGAGATGGGGAATCAGAGGTGGGGATTCAGAGGTGGTGAATCAGAGAAGGGGAATCAGAGGCTGGAAATCAGAGGCAGGGAATCAGATGCAGGGAATCAGAGGCGGGAAATCATAGCTGGCGAATTAGAGGAGGGGAATCAGAGGAGGGGAATCAGAGTTGGGGAATCAGATATGGGGAAACAGAGGCGGGGAATCAGAGGCGGGGAAACAGAGGCGGGGAATCAGATATGGGGAATCAGAGGTGGGGAATCAGGGGCAGGGAATCAGTGGCAGGGAATCAGACGTGGGGAATCAGAGGCGGGGAAACAGAGGCGGGGAATCAGACATGGGGAATCAGATGCGGGGAATCAGAGGTGGGGAATCAGAGTTGGGGCATCAGAGGTGGGGAATTAGATATGGGGAAACAGAGGCGGGGAATCAGAGGCGGGGAAACAGAGGCGGGGAATCAGATATAGGGAATCAGAGGTGGGGAATCAGAGGCAGGGAATCAGATGTGCGGAATCAGAGATGGGGAATCAGAGGCAGGGAATCAGAATCAGAAGCGGGGAATCAAAGGCCGGGAATCAGAGGCCGGGAATCAAATGCTGGGAATAAGAGGCCGGGAATCAGAGGTGGGGAATCAGAGTCCGGGAATCAGAGATGGGGATTCAGAGGCGGGGAATGAGATATGGAGAATCAGAGGCGGGGAATCAGAGGCGGGGATTCAGAGCTGGGGAATCAGAGGCGGGGAATCAGAGTTGGGGAATCAGAGGCAGGGAATCAGATATGGGGAATCAGAGGCGGGGAATCAGAGGCGGGGAAACAGAGGCGGGGAATCAGATATGGGGAATCAGAAGTGGGGAATCAGGGGCAGGGAATCAGTGGCAGGGAATCAGAGGCGGGGAATCAGAGGCAGGGAATCAGACACGGGGAATCAGAGGCGGGGAATCAGAGGCAGGGAATCGGATGCCGGAAATCAGAGGCGGGAAATCAGAGCTGGGGAATCAGAGGTGGGGAATCAGAGTTGGGGAATCAGAGGCGGCGAAGCAGATATGGGGAAATAGAGGCGGGGAATCAGATATGGGGAATCAGAGGAGGGGAATCAGATATGGGGAATCAGAGGCTGGGAATCAGAGGGGGGAAACAGAGGCGGGGAATAAGATATGGGGAATCAGAGGTGGGGAATCAGGGGCGGGTAATCAGTGGCAGGGAATCAGAGGCGGGGAATCAGAGGCGTGGATTCAGAGGCAGGGAATCAGACACGGGGAATCAGATGTGGGGAATCAGAGTTGGGGAATCAGAGGCGGGGAATCAGAGGCAGGGAATCAGACGCAGGGAATCAGAGGCGGGGAATCAGAGCTGGGGAATCAGAGGTGGGGAATCAGAGTCGGGGAATCAGAGGCAGGGAATCGGATGTGCGGAATCAGAGATGGGGAATCAGAGATGGGGAATCAGAGGCGGTGAATCAGAGATGGGGAATCAGAGGCGGGGAATCAGAGGCAGGAAATCAGACACGGGGATTCAGAGGCTGGGAATCAGACGGGGGGAATCAAAGGCGGGGAATCAGAGGCAGGGAATTAGACACGGGGATTCAGAGGTGGGGAATAAGAGATGGGGAATCAGAGGCGGGGAATCACAGGCAGGGAATCAGATGCGGGGAATCAGAGGCGGGGTATCAGAGCTGGGGAATCAGAGGTGGGGAATCAGAGTCGGGGAATCAGAGGCAGGGAATCGGATGTGCGGAATCAGAGATGGGGAATCAGAGGTGGGGAATCAGAGGCAGTGAATCAGAGATGGGGAATCAGAGGCGGGGAATCAGAGGCAGGAAATCAGACACGGGGATTCAGAGGCTGGGAATCAGACGGGGGGAATCAAAGGCGGGGAATCAGAGCTGGTGAATCAGAGGCAGGGAATCAGAGTTGGGGATTCAGAGGCGGGGAATCAGATATGGGGAAACAGAGGCGGGGAATCAGAGGCGGGCAAACAGAGGCGGGGAATTAGATATGGGGAATCAGAGGTGGGGAATCAGAGGCAGTGCATCAGAGATGGGGAATCACAGGCGGTGAATCAGAGGCAGGGAATAGAACGCGGGGAATAAGAGGCAGGGAATCAGAGCTGGGGAATCAGAGGCGGGGAACCAGATATGGGGAAACAGAGGCGGGGAATCAGAGGCGAGGAAACAGAGGCGGGTAATCAGACATGGGGAATCAGATGCGGGGAATCAGAGGCGGGGAATCAGAGGCGGGGAAACAGAGGTGGGGAATCAGATATGGGGAACCAGAGGTGGCGAATCAAAGGCGGTGAATCAGAGATGGGGAATCAGAGGCGGGGAATCAGAGGCAGGGAATCAGATGCGGGGAATCAGAGGCGGGGAATCGGAGCTGGCGAATCAGAGGCGGCGAATCAGAGGCAGGGAATCGGATGTGCGGAATCAGAGATGGGGAATCAGAGGTGGGGATTCAGAGATGGTGAATCAGAGAAGGGGAATCAGAGGCTGGGAATCAGAGGCAGGGAATCAGACGCAGGGAATCAGAGGCGGGGAATCATAGCTGGCGAATTAGAGGAGGGGAATCAGAGGTTGGGAATCAGAGGCGGGGAATCAGATGTGGGGAAACAGAATCAGAAGCAGGGAATCAGAGGCCGGGAATCAGAGGCCGGAATCAGATGCTGGGAATCAGAGGCCTGGAATCAGAGGCGGGGAATCAGAGGCAGGGAATCAGATGCGGGGAATCAGAGGCGGGGAATCAGAGCTGGGGAATCAGAGGCAGGGTATTAGAGTTGGGGAATCAGAGGCGGGGAATCAGATATGGGGAAACAGAGGTGGGGAATCAGAGGCAGGGAATCAAATGCGGGGATTCAGAGACGGGGAATCAGAGCTGGCGAATCAGAGGCGGGGAATCAGAGGCGGGGAAACAGAGGCGGGGAATCAGATATGGGGAATCAGAGGTGGGGAATCAGAGGTTGTGAATCAGAGATGGGGAATCAAGGCGGGGAATCAGAGGCAGGGAATCAGACGCGGGAAATCAGAGGCGGGGATTCAGAGCTGGGGAATCAGAGGCGGGGAATCAGTGTTGGGGAATCAGAGGCAGGGAATCAGATATGGGGAATCAGAGGCGGGGAATCAGAGGCGGGGAAACAGAGGCGGGGAATCAGATATGGGGAATCAGAGGTGGGGAATCAGGGGCAGGGAATCAGTGGCAGGGAATCAGAGGCGGGGAATCAGAGGCGGGGAATCAGAGGCAGGGAATCAGACACGGGGAATCAGAGGCGGGGAATCAGAGATGGGGAATCAGAGGCGGGGAATCAGAGGCAGGGAATCGGACGCCGTGAATCAGAGGCGGGGAATCAGAGCTGGGGAATCAGAGGCGGGGAATCAGAGTTGGGGAATCAGAGGCGGGGAATCAGATATGGGGTAATAGAGGCGGGGAATCAGATATGGGGAATCAGAGGTGTGGAATCAGAGGTTGGGAATCAGAGGCTTGGAATCAGAGGCGGGGAAACAGAGGCGGGTAATCAGATATGGGGAATCAGAGGTGGCGAATCAAAGGTGGTGAAACAGAGATGGGGAATCAGGGCAGGGAATCAGAGGCAGGGAATCAGAGCTGGGGAATCAGAGGTGGGGAATCAGAGCTGGGGAAACAGAGGCGGGGAATCAGATATGGGGAATCAGAGGTGGGGAATCAGGGGCGGGGAATCAGTGGCAGGGAATCAGAGGCCGGGAATAAAAGGCGGGGAATCAGAGATGGGGAATCAGAGGCGGGGAATCAGAGTTGGGGAATCAGAGGAGGGGAATCAGATATGGGGAAACAGAGACCGGGAATCAGAGGCAGGGAAACAGAGGCGGGGAATCAGATATGGGGAATCAGAGGTGGGGAATTAGAGGTTGCGAATCAGAGGTGGGGAATCAGAGGCGGGGAATCAGAGGCAGGGAATCGGATGTGCGGAATCAGAGATGGGGAATCAGAGGTGGGGATTCAGAGGTGGTGAATCAGAGAAGGGGAATCAGAGGCTGGAAATCAGAGGCAGGGAATCAGATGCAGGGAATCAGAGGCGGGAAATCATAGCTGGCGAATTAGAGGAGGGGAATCAGAGGAGGGGAATCAGAGTTGGGGAATCAGATATGGGGAAACAGAGGCGGGGAATCAGAGGCGGGGAAACAGAGGCGGGGAATCAGATATGGGGAATCAGAGGTGGGGAATCAGGGGCAGGGAATCAGTGGCAGGGAATCAGACGTGGGGAATCAGAGGCGGGGAAACAGAGGCGGGGAATCAGACATGGGGAATCAGATGCGGGGAATCAGAGGTGGGGAATCAGAGTTGGGGCATCAGAGGTGGGGAATTAGATATGGGGAAACAGAGGCGGGGAATCAGAGGTGGGGAAACAGAGGCGGGGAATCAGATATAGGGAATCAGAGGTGGGGAATCAGAGGCAGGGAATCAGATGTGCGGAATCAGAGATGGGGAATCAGAGGCAGGGAATCAGAATCAGAAGCGGGGAATCAAAGGCCGGGAATCAGAGGCCGGGAATCAAATGCTGGGAATAAGAGGCCGGGAATCAGAGGTGGGGAATCAGAGTCCGGGAATCAGAGATGGGGATTCAGAGGCGGGGAATGAGATATGGAGAATCAGAGGCGGGGAATCAGAGGCGGGGATTCAGAGCTGGGGAATCAGAGGCGGGGAATCAGAGTTGGGGAATCAGAGGCAGGGAATCAGATATGGGGAATCAGAGGCGGGGAATCAGAGGCGGGGAAACAGAGGCGGGGAATCAGATATGGGGAATCAGAAGTGGGGAATCAGGGGCAGGGAATCAGTGGCAGGGAATCAGAGGCGGGGAATCAGAGGCAGGGAATCAGACACGGGGAATCAGAGGCGGGGAATCAGAGGCAGGGAATCGGATGCCGGAAATCAGAGGCGGGAAATCAGAGCTGGGGAATCAGAGGTGGGGAATCAGAGTTGGGGAATCAGAGGCGGCGAAGCAGATATGGGGAAATAGAGGCGGGGAATCAGATATGGGGAATCAGAGGAGGGGAATCAGATATGGGGAATCAGAGGCTGGGAATCAGAGGGGGGAAACAGAGGCGGGGAATAAGATATGGGGAATCAGAGGTGGGGAATCAGGGGCGGGTAATCAGTGGCAGGGAATCAGAGGCGGGGAATCAGAGGCGTGGATTCAGAGGCAGGGAATCAGACACGGGGAATCAGATGTGGGGAATCAGAGTTGGGGAATCAGAGGCGGGGAATCAGAGGCAGGGAATCAGACGCAGGGAATCAGAGGCGGGGAATCAGAGCTGGGGAATCAGAGGTGGGGAATCAGAGTCGGGGAATCAGAGGCAGGGAATCGGATGTGCGGAATCAGAGATGGGGAATCAGAGATGGGGAATCAGAGGCGGTGAATCAGAGATGGGGAATCAGAGGCGGGGAATCAGAGGCAGGAAATCAGACACGGGGATTCAGAGGCTGGGAATCAGACGGGGGGAATCAAAGGCGGGGAATCAGAGGCAGGGAATTAGACACGGGGATTCAGAGGTGGGGAATAAGAGATGGGGAATCAGAGGCGGGGAATCACAGGCAGGGAATCAGATGCGGGGAATCAGAGGCGGGGTATCAGAGCTGGGGAATCAGAGGTGGGGAATCAGAGTCGGGGAATCAGAGGCAGGGAATCGGATGTGCGGAATCAGAGATGGGGAATCAGAGGTGGGGAATCAGAGGCAGTGAATCAGAGATGGGGAATCAGAGGCGGGGAATCAGAGGCAGGAAATCAGACACGGGGATTCAGAGGCTGGGAATCAGACGGGGGGAATCAAAGGCGGGGAATCAGAGCTGGTGAATCAGAGGCAGGGAATCAGAGTTGGGGATTCAGAGGCGGGGAATCAGATATGGGGAAACAGAGGCGGGGAATCAGAGGCGGGCAAACAGAGGCGGGGAATTAGATATGGGGAATCAGAGGTGGGGAATCAGAGGCAGTGCATCAGAGATGGGGAATCACAGGCGGTGAATCAGAGGCAGGGAATAGAACGCGGGGAATAAGAGGCAGGGAATCAGAGCTGGGGAATCAGAGGCGGGGAACCAGATATGGGGAAACAGAGGCGGGGAATCAGAGGCGAGGAAACAGAGGCGGGTAATCAGACATGGGGAATCAGATGCGGGGAATCAGAGGCGGGGAATCAGAGGCGGGGAAACAGAGGTGGGGAATCAGATATGGGGAACCAGAGGTGGCGAATCAAAGGCGGTGAATCAGAGATGGGGAATCAGAGGCGGGGAATCAGAGGCAGGGAATCAGATGCGGGGAATCAGAGGCGGGGAATCGGAGCTGGCGAATCAGAGGCGGCGAATCAGAGGCAGGGAATCGGATGTGCGGAATCAGAGATGGTGAATCAGAGGTGGGGATTCAGAGATGGTGAATCAGAGAAGGGGAATCAGAGGCTGGGAATCAGAGGCAGGGAATCAGACGCAGGGAATCAGAGGCGGGGAATCATAGCTGGCGAATTAGAGGAGGGGAATCAGAGGTTGGGAATCAGAGGCGGGGAATCAGATGTGGGGAAACAGAATCAGAAGCAGGGAATCAGAGGCCGGGAATCAGAGGCCGGAATCAGATGCTGGGAATCAGAGGCCTGGAATCAGAGGCGGGGAATCAGAGGCAGGGAATCAGATGCGGGGAATCAGAGGCGGGGAATCAGAGCTGGGGAATCAGAGGCAGGGTATTAGAGTTGGGGAATCAGAGGCGGGGAATCAGATATGGGGAAACAGAGGTGGGGAATCAGAGGCGGGGAAACAAAGGCAGGGAATCAGATATGGGGAATCAGAGGCGGGGAATCAGAGGTGGGGAATCATAGGCAGGGAATCGGATGTGCGGAATCAGAGATGGGGAATCAGAGGCCGGGAATCAGAGGTGGTGAATCAGATATGGGGAATCAGAGGCGGGGAATCAGAGGCAGGGAATCAGACGCGGGGAATCAGAGGTGGGCAATCAGAGGCGGGGAATCAGATATGGGGAATCAGAGGCGGGGAATCAGAGGCGGGGAAACAGAGGCGGGGAATCAGATATGGGGAATCAGAGGTGGGGCATCAGAGGTTGTGAATCACAGATGGGGAATTAGAGGCGGGGAATCAGAGGCAGGGAATCAGACGCGGGGAATCAGAGGCGTGGATTCAGAGCTGGGGAATCAGAAGCGGGGAATCAGAGTTTGGGAATCAGAGGCGGGGAATCAGATATGGGGAATCAGAGGCAGGGAATCAGAGGCGGGGAATCAGAGGCAGGGAATCAGACGCGGGGAATCTGAGGCGGGGAAACAGAGCTGGGGAATCAGAGGTGGGGAATCAGAGTTGGGGAATCAGAGGCAGGGAATTGGATGTGCGGAATCAGAGATGGGGAATCAGAGGTGGGGAATCAGAGGCGGTGAATCAGTGATGGGGAATCAGAGGCGGGGAATCAGAGGCAGGAAATCAGACACGGGGATTCAGAGGTTGGGAATCAGACGGTGGGAATCAAAGGCGGGGAATCAGAGCTGGGGAATCTGAGGCAGGGAATCGGAGTTGGGGATTCAGAGGCGGGGAATCAGATATGGGGAAACAGAGGCGGGGAATCAGAGGCGGGAAAACAGAGGCGGGGAATTAGATATGGGGAATCAGAGGTGGGGAATCAGAGGTGGTGAATCAGTGATGGGGAATCACAGGCGGGGAATTAGAGGCAGGGAATAGAACGCGGGGAATCAGAGGCAGGGAATCAGAGCTGGGGAATCAGAGGCGGGGAATCATAGTTGGGAATCAGAGGCGGGGAATCAGATATGGGGAAACAGAGGCGGGGAATCAGAGGCGGGGAAACAGAGGCGGGGAATCAGATATGGGGAATCGGATGCAGGGAATCAGAGGCGGGAAATCAGAGCTGGGGAATCAGAGGCGGGGAATAAGAGTTGGGGCATCAGAGGTGGGGAATTAGATATAGGGAAAGAGAGGCGGGGAATCAGAGGCGGGGAAACAGAGGCGGGGAATCAGATATGGGGAATCAGAGGTGGGGAATCAGAGGCAGGGAATCAGATGTGCGGAATCAGAGATGGGGAATCAGAGGCAGGGAATCAGAATCAGAAGCGGGGAATCAGAGGCCGGGAATCAGAGGCCGGGAATCAGATGCTGGGAATAAGAGGCCGGGAATCAGAGGTGGGGAATCAGAGTCCGGGAATAAGAGATGGGGATTCAGAGGCGGGGAATGAGATATGGAGAATCAGAGGCGGGGAATCAGAGGCGGGGAAACAGAGGTGGGGAATCAGATATGGGGAATCAGAGGTGGCGAATCAAAGGTGGTGAATCAGAGATGGGGAATCAGAGGCGGGGAATCAGAGGCAGGGAATCAGATGCGGGGAATCAGAGGCGGGGAATCGGAGCTGGCGAATCAGAGGCGGGGAATCAGAGGTGGGCAATCAGAGGCGGGGAATCAGATATGGGGAATCAGAGGCGGGGAATCAGAGGCGGGGAAACAGAGGCGGGGAATCAAATATAGGGAATCAAAGGTGGGGAATCAGAGGTTGTGAATCAGAGATGGGGAATCAAGGCGGGGAATCAGAGGCAGGGAATCAGACGCGGGGAATCAGAGGCGGGGATTCAGAGCTGGGGAATCAGAGGCGGGGAATCAGAGTTGGGGAATCAGAGGCAGGGAATCAGATATGGGGAATCAGAGGCGGGGAATCAGAGGCGGGGAAACAGAGGCGGGGAATCAGATATGGGGAATCAGACACGGGGAATCAGAGGCGGGGAATCAGAGATGGGGAATCAGAGGCGGGGAATCAGAGGCAGGGAATCAGTGGCAGGGAATCAGAGGCGGGGAATCAGAGGCAGGGAATCAGACACGGGGAATCAGAGGCGGGGAATCAGAGATGGGGAATCAGAGGCGGGGAATCAGAGGCAGGGAATCGGATGCCGGGAATCAGAGTCGGGGAATCAGAGCTGGGGAATCAGAGGCGGGGAATCAGAGGCGGGGAATCAAAGGCAGGGAATCACAGGCCGGGAATCAGATGCTGGGAATAAGAGGCCGGGAATCAGAGGTGGGGAAACAGAGGCGGGGAATCAGATATGGGGAATCAGAGGTGGGCAATCAGGGGCGGGGAATCAGTGGCAGGGAATCAGAGGCCGGGAATAAAAGGCGGAGAATCAGAGCTGGGGAATCAGAGGCGGGGAATCAGAGTTGGGGAATCAGAGGAGGGGAATTAGAGGCGGGGAATCAGATGCAGGGAATCAGACGCGGGGAATCTGAGGCGGGGAATCAGAGCTGGGGAATCAGAGGTGGGGAATCAGAGTTGGGGAATCAGAGGCAGGGAATTGGATGTGCTGAATCAGAGATTGGGAATCAGAGGTGGGGAATCAGAGGCGGTGAATCAGAAATGGGGAATCAGAGGCGGGGATTCAGAGCTGGGGAATCAGAGGCGGGGAATCAGAGTTGGGGAATCAGAGGCAGGGAATCAGATATGGGGAATCAGAGGCGGGGAATCAGAGGCAGGGAAACAGAGGCGGGGAATCAGATATGGGGAATCAGAGGTGGGGAATCAGGGGCAGGGAATCAGTGGCAGGGAATCAGAGGCGGGGAATCAGAGGCGGGGAATCAGAGGTGGGGAATCAGAGTTGGGGAATCAGAGGCAGGGATTTGGATGTGCGGAATCAGAGATGGGGAATCAGAGGTGGGGAATCAGAGGCGGTGAATCAGAAATGGGGAATCAGAGGCGGGGAATTGGATGTGCGGAATCAGAGATGGGGAATCGGAGGTGGGGAATCAGAGGCGGTGAATCAGAAATGGGGAATCAGAGGCGGGGATTCAGAGCTGGGGAATCAGAGGCGGGGAATCAGAGTTGGGGAATCAGAGGCAGGGAATCAGATATGGGGAATCAGAGGCGGGGAATCAGAGGCGGGGAAACAGAGGCGGGGAATCAGATATGGGGAATCAGAGGTGGGGAATCAGGGGCAGGGAATCAGTGGCAGGGAATCGGATGCCGGGAATCAGAGGCGGGAAATCAGAGCTGGGGAATCAGAGGCGGGGAATCAGAGTTGGGGAATCAGAGGCGGCGAAGCAGATATGGGGAAATAGAGGCGGGGAATCAGACATTGGGAATCAGAGGCGTGGAATCAGATATGGGGAATCAGAGGCTGGGAATCAGAGGGGGGGAAACAGAGGCGGGGAATAAGATATTGGGAATCAGAGGTGGGGAATCAGATGCGGGGAATCAGTGGCAGGGAATCAGAGGCGGGGAATCAGAGGCGGGGAATCAGAGGCAGGGAATTAGACACGGGGAATCAGAGGTGGGGAATCAGAGATGGGGAATCAGAGGCGGGGAATCACAGGCAGGGAATCAGACGCGGGGAATCAGAGGCGGGGTATCAGAGCTGGGGAATCAGAGGTGGGGAATCAGAGTCGGGGAATCAGAGGCAGGGAATCGGATGTGCGGAATCAGAGATGGGGAATCAGAGGTGGGGAATCAGAGGCAGTGAATCAGAGATGGGGAATCAGAGGCGGGGAATCAGAGGCAGGAAATCAGACACGGGGATTCAGAGGCTGGGAATCAGACGTGGGGAATCAAAGGCGGGGAATCAGAGCTGGTGAATCAGAGGCAGGGAATCAGAGTTGGGGATTCAGAGGCGGGGAATCAGACATGGGGAAACAGAGGCGGGAAATCAGAGGCGGGCAAACAGAGGCGGGGAATTAGATATGGGGAATCAGAGGTGGGGAATCAGAGGTGGTGCATCAGAGATGGGGAATCACAGGCGGGGAATCAGAGGCAGGGAATAGAACGCGGGGAATCAGAGGCAGGGAATCAGAGCTGGGGAATCAGAGGCGGGGAATCAGATATGGGGAAACAGAGGCGGGGAATCAGAGGCGGGGAAACAGAGGCGGGTAATCAGACATGGGGAATCAGATGCGGGGAATCAGAGGCGGGGAATCAGAGCTGGGGAATCAGAGGCGTGGAATCAGAGTTGGGGCATCAGAGGTGGGGAATTAGATATGGGGAAACAGAGGCGGGGAATCAGAGGCGGGGAAGCAGAGGCGGGGAATCAGATATGGGGAATCAGAGGTGGGGTATCAGAGGCAGGGAATCAGATGTGCGGAATCAGAGATGGGGAATCAGAGGCAGGGAATCAGAATCAGAAGCGGGGAATCAGAGGCCGGGAATCAGAGGCCGGGAATCAGACGCTTGGAATAAGAGGCCGGGAATCAGAGGTGGGGAATCAGAGTCCGGGAATCAGAGATGGGGATTCAGAGGCGGGGAATGAGATATGGAGAATCAGAGGCGGGGAATCAGAGGCGGGGAAACAGAGGTGGGGAATCAGATATGGGGAATCAGAGGTGGCGAATCAAAGGCGGTGAATCAGAGATGTGGAATCAGAGGCGGGGAATCAGTGGCAGGGAATCAGACGCGGGGAATCAGAGGCGGGGAATCAGAGGCGGGGAATCAGAGGCGGGGAATCAGAGGCAGGGAATCGGATGTGCGGAATCAGAGATGGGGAATCAGAGGTGGGGATTCAGAGGTGGTGAATCAGAGAAGGGGAATCAGAGGCTGGGAATCAGAGCCAGGGAATCAGACGCAGGGAATCAGAGGCGGGGAATCATAGCTGGCGAATTAGAGGAGGGGAATCAGAGTTGGGGAATCAGAGGCGGGGAATCATATATGGGGAATCAGAGGTGGGGAATCAGGGGCAGGGAATCAGTGGCAGGGAATCAGAGGCGGGGAATCATAGCTGGCGAATTAGAGGAGGGGAATCAGAGTTGGGGAAACAGAGGCGGGGAATCAGATATGGGGAATCAGAGGTGGCGAATCAGGGGCAGGGAATCAGTGGCAGGGAATCAGATGCGGGGAATCAGAGGCGGGGAATCAGAGGCAGGGAATCAGACACGGGGAATCAGAGGCGGGGAATCAGAGATGGGGAATCAGAGGTGGGGAATCAGAGGCAGGGAATCAGAGGCCGGGAATCAGATGCTGGGAATAAGAGGCCGGGATCAGAGGTGGGGAAACAGAGGCGGGGAATCAGATATGGGGAATCAGAGGTGGGGAATCAGGGGCGGGGAATCAGTGGCAGGGAATCAGAGGCCGGGTATAAAAGGCGGGGAATCAGAGCTGGGGAATCAGAGGCGGGGAATCAGAGTTGGGGAATCAGAGGAGGGGAATCAGATATGGGGAAACAGAGGCCGGGAATCAGAGGCAGGGAAACAGAGGCGGGGAATCAGATATGGGGAATCAGAGGTGAGGAATTAGAGGTTGCGAATCAGAGGCGGGGAATCAGAGGCGGGGAATCAGAGGCAGGGAATCGGATGTGCGGAATCAGAGATGGGGAATCAGAGGTGGGGATTCAGAGATGGTGAATCAGAGAAGGGGAATCAGAGGCTGGGAATCAGAGGCAGGGAATCAGACGCAGGGAATCAGAGGCGGGGAATCATAGCTGGCGAATTAGAGGAGGGGAATCAGAGGTTGGGAATCAGAGGCGGGGAATCAGATGTGGGGAAACAGAGGCGGGGAATCAGAGGCGGGGAAACAGAGGCGGGGAATCAGATATGGGGAATCAGAGGTGGGGAATCAGAGGCAGGGAATCAGATGTGCGGAATCAGAGATGGGGAATCAGAGGCAGGGAATCAGAATCAGAAGCAGGGAATCAGAGGCCGGGAATCAGAGGCCGGAATCAGATGCTGGGAATCAGAGGCCTGGAATCAGAGGCGGGGAATCAGAGGCAGGGAATCAGATGCGGGGAATCAGAGGCGGGGAATCAGAGCTGGGGAATCAGAGGCAGGGTATTAGAGTTGGGGAATCAGAGGCGGGGAATCAGATATGGGGAAACAGAGGTGGGGAATCAGAGGCGGGGAAACAAAGGCAGGGAATCAGATATGGGGAATCAGAGGCGGGGAATCAGAGGTGGGGAATCATAGGCAGGGAATCGGATGTGCGGAATCAGAGATGGGGAATCAGAGGCCGGGAATCAGAGGTGGTGAATCAGATATGGGGAATCAGAGGCGGGGAATCAGAGGCAGGGAATCAGACGCGGGGAATCAGAGGTGGGCAATCAGAGGCGGGGAATCAGATATGGGGAATCAGAGGCGGGGAATCAGAGGCGGGGAAACAGAGGCGGGGAATCAGATATGGGGAATCAGAGGTGGGGCATCAGAGGTTGTGAATCACAGATGGGGAATTAGAGGCGGGGAATCAGAGGCAGGGAATCAGACGCGGGGAATCAGAGGCGTGGATTCAGAGCTGGGGAATCAGAAGCGGGGAATCAGAGTTGGGGAATCAGAGGCGGGGAATCAGATATGGGGAATCAGAGGCAGGGAATCAGAGGCGGGGAATCAGAGGCAGGGAATCAGACGCGGGGAATCTGAGGCGGGGAAACAGAGCTGGGGAATCAGAGGTGGGGAATCAGAGTTGGGGAATCAGAGGCAGGGAATTGGATGTGCGGAATCAGAGATGGGGAATCAGAGGTGGGGAATCAGAGGCGGTGAATCAGTGATGGGGAATCAGAGGCGGGGAATCAGAGGCAGGAAATCAGACACGGGGATTCAGAGGTTGGGAATCAGACGGTGGGAATCAAAGGCGGGGAATCAGAGCTGGGGAATCTGAGGCAGGGAATCAGAGTTGGGGATTCAGAGGCGGGGAATCAGATATGGGGAAACAGAGGCGGGGAATCAGAGGCGGGAAAACAGAGGCGGGGAATTAGATATGGGGAATCAGAGGTGGGGAATCAGAGGTGGTGAATCAGTGATGGGGAATCACAGGCGGGGAATTAGAGGCAGGGAATAGAACGCGGGGAATCAGAGGCAGGGAATCAGAGCTGGGGAATCAGAGGCGGGGAATCATAGTTGGGAATCAGAGGCGGGGAATCAGATATGGGGAAACAGAGGCGGGGAATCAGAGGCGGGGAAACAGAGGCGGGGAATCAGATATGGGGAATCGGATGCAGGGAATCAGAGGCGGGAAATCAGAGCTGGGGAATCAGAGGCGGGGAATAAGAGTTGGGGCATCAGAGGTGGGGAATTAGATATAGGGAAAGAGAGGCGGGGAATCAGAGGCGGGGAAACAGAGGCGGGGAATCAGATATGGGGAATCAGAGGTGGGGAATCAGAGGCAGGGAATCAGATGTGCGGAATCAGAGATGGGGAATCAGAGGCAGGGAATCAGAATCAGAAGCAGGGAATCAGAGGCCGGGAATCAGAGGCCGGGAATCAGATGCTGGGAATAAGAGGCCGGGAATCAGAGGTGGGGAATCAGAGTCCGGGAATAAGAGATGGGGATTCAGAGGCGGGGAATGAGATATGGAGAATCAGAGGCGGGGAATCAGAGGCGGGGAAACAGAGGTGGGGAATCAGATATGGGGAATCAGAGGTGGCGAATCAAAGGCGGTGAATCAGAGATGGGGAATCAGAGGCGGGGAATCAGAGGCAGGGAATCAGATGCGGGGAATCAGAGGCGGGGAATCGGAGCTGGCGAATCAGAGGCGGGGAATCAGAGGTGGGCAATCAGAGGCGGGGATTCAGATATGGGGAATCAGAGGCGGGGAATCAGAGGCGGGGAAACAGAGGCGGGGAATCAAATATAGGGAATCAGAGGTGGGGAATCAGAGGTTGTGAATCAGAGATGGGGAATCAAGGCGGGGAATCAGAGGCAGGGAATCAGACGCGGGGAATCAGAGGCGGGGATTCAGAGCTGGGGAATCAGAGGCGGGGAATCAGAGTTGGGGAATCAGAGGCAGGGAATCAGATATGGGGAATCAGAGGCGGGGAATCAGAGGCGGGGAAACAGAGGCGGGGAATCAGATATGGGGAATCAGACACGGGGAATCAGAGGCGGGGAATCAGAGATGGGGAATCAGAGGCGGGGAATCAGAGGCAGGGAATCAGTGGCAGGGAATCAGAGGCGGGGAATCAGAGGCAGGGAATCAGACACGGGGAATCAGAGGCGGGGAATCAGAGATGGGGAATCAGAGGCGGGGAATCAGAGGCAGGGAATCGGATGCCGGGAATCAGAGTCGGGGAATCAGAGCTGGGGAATCAGAGGCGGGGAATCAGAGGCGGGGAATCAAAGGCAGGGAATCACAGGCCGGGAATCAGATGCTGGGAATAAGAGGCCGGGAATCAGAGGTGGGGAAACAGAGGCGGGGAATCAGATATGGGGAATCAGAGGTGGGCAATCAGGGGCGGGGAATCAGTGGCAGGGAATCAGAGGCCGGGAATAAAAGGCGGAGAATCAGAGCTGGGGAATCAGAGGCGGGGAATCAGAGTTGGGGAATCAGAGGAGGGGAATTAGAGGCGGGGAATCAGATGCAGGGAATCAGACGCGGGGAATCTGAGGCGGGGAATCAGAGCTGGGGAATCAGAGGTGGGGAATCAGAGTTGGGGAATCAGAGGCAGGGAATTGGATGTGCTGAATCAGAGATGGGGAATCAGAGGTGGGGAATTAGAGGCGGTGAATCAGAAATGGGGAATCAGAGGCGGGGATTCAGAGCTGGGGAATCAGAGGCGGGGAATCAGAGTTGGGGAATCAGAGGCAGGGAATCAGATATGGGGAATCAGAGGCGGGGAATCAGAGGCAGGGAAACAGAGGCGGGGAATCAGATATGGGGAATCAGAGGTGGGGAATCAGGGGCAGGGAATCAGTGGTAGCGAATCAGAGGCGGGGAATCAGAGGCGGGGAATCAGAGGTGGGGAATCAGAGTTGGGGAATCAGAGGCAGGGATTTGGATGTGCGGAATCAGAGATGGGGAATCAGAGGTGGGGAATCAGAGGCGGTGAATCAGAAATGGGGAATCAGAGGCGGGGAATTGGATGTGCGGAATCAGAGATGGGGAATCGGAGGTGGGGAATCAGAGGCGGTGAATCAGAAATGGGGAATCAGAGGCGGGGATTCAGAGCTGGGGAATCAGAGGCGGGGAATCAGAGTTGGGGAATCAGAGGCAGGGAATCAGATATGGGGAATCAGAGGCGGGGAATCAGAGGCGGGGAAACAGAGGCGGGGAATCAGATATGGGGAATCAGAGGTGGGGAATCAGGGGCAGGGAATCAGTGGCAGGGAATCAGAGGCGGGGAATCAGAGGCGGGGAATCAGAGGCAGGGAATCAGACACGGGGAATCAGAGGCGGGGAATCAGAGATGGGGAATCAGAGGTGGGGAATCAGAGGCAGGGAATCGGATGCCGGGAATCAGAGTCGGGGAATCAGAGCTGGGGAATCAGAGGCGGGGAATCAGAGGCGGGGAATCAGAGGCAGGGAATCAGAGGCCCGGAATCAGATGCTGGGAATAAGAGGCCGGGAATCAGAGGTGGGGAAACAGAGGCGGGGAATCAGATATGGGGAATCAGAGGTGGGGAATCAGGGGCGGGGAATCAGTTGCAGGGAATCAGAGGCCGGGAATAAAAGGCGGAGAATCAGAGCTGGGGAATCAGAGGCGGGGAATCAGAGTTGGGGAATCAGAGGAGGGGAATCAGGTATGGGGAAACAGTGGCCGGGAATCAGAGGCAGGGAAACAGAGGCGGGTAATCAGATATGGGGAATCAGAGGTGGGGAATTAGAGGTTGCGAATCAGAGGCGTGGAATCAGAGGAGGGGAATCAGAGGCAGGGAATCGGATGTGCGGAATCAGAGTTGGGGAATCAGAGGCGGGGAATCAGATATGGGGAAACAGAGGCGGGGAATCAGAGGCGGGGAAACAGAGGCGGGGAATCAGAGATGGGGAATCAGAGGCAGGGAATCAGAATCAGAAGCAGGGAATCAGAGGCCGGGAATCAGAGGCCGGAATCAGATGCTGGGAATCAGAGGCCTGGAATCAGAGGCGGGGAATCAGAGGCAGGGAATCAGATGCGGGGAATCAGAGGCAGGGAATCAGAGCTGGGGAATCAGAGGCAGGGTATTAGAGTTGGGGAATCAGAGGCGGTGAATCAGATATGGGGAAACAGAGGTGGGGAATCAGAGGAGGGGAAACAGAGGCAGGGAATCAGATATGGGGAATCAGAGGCGGGGAATCAGAGGTGGGGAATCATAGGCAGGGAATCGGATGTGCAGAATCAGAGATGGGGAATCAGAGGCCGGGAATCAGAGGTGGTGAATCAGATATGGGGAATCAGAGGCGGGGAATCAGAGGCAGGGAATCAGACGCGGGGAATCAGAGGTGGGCAATCAGAGGCGGGGAATCAAAGGCGGGGAATCAGAGCTGGGGAATCTGAGGCACGGAATCAGAGGTTGTGAATCAGAGATGGGGAATCAAGGCGGGGAATCAGAGGCAGGGAATCAGACGCGGGGAATCAGAGGCGGGGATTCAGAGCTAGGGAATCAGAGGCGGGGAATCAGAGTTGGGGAATCAGAGGCAGGGAATCAGATATGGGGAATCAGAGGCGGGGAATCAGAGGCGGGGAAACAGAGGCGGGGAATCAGATATGGGGAATCAGAGGTGGGGAATCAGGGGCAGGGAATCAGTGGCAGGGAATCAGAGGCGGGGAATCAGAGGCGGGGAATCAGAGGCAGGGAATCAGACACGGGGAATCAGAGGCGGGGAATCAGAGATGGGGAATCAGAGGCGGGGAATCAGAGGCAGGGAATCGGATGCCGGGAATCAGAGTCGGGGAATCAGAGCTGGGGAATCAGAGGCGGGGAATCAGAGGCGGGGAATCAGAGGCAGGGAATCAGAGGCCGGGAATCAGATGCTGGGAATAAGAGGCCGGGAATCAGAGGCGGGGAAACAGAGGCGGGGAATCAGATATGGGGAATCAGAGGTGGGGAATCAGGGGCAGTGAATCAGTGGCAGGGAATCAGAGGCGGGGAATCAGAGGCGGGGAATCAGAGGCAGGGAATCAGACACGGGGAATCAGAGGCGGGGAATCAGAGATGGGGAATCAGAGGCGGGGAATCAGAGGCAGGGAATCGGATGCCGGGAATCAGAGTCGGGGAATCAGAGCTGGGGAATCAGAGGCGGGGAATCAGAGGCGGGGAATCAGAGGCAGGGAATCAGAGGCCGGGAATCAGATGCTGGGAATAAGAGGCCGGGAATCAGAGGTGGGGAAACAGAGGCGGGGAATCAGATATGGGGAATCAGAGGTGGGGAATCAGGGGCGGGGAATCAGTTGCAGGGAATCAGAGGCCGGGAATAAAAGGCGGAGAATCAGAGCTGGGGAATCAGAGGCGGGGAATCAGAGTTGGGGAATCAGAGGAGGGGAATCAGGTATGGGGAAACAGTGGCCGGGAATCAGAGGCAGGGAAACAGAGGCGGGGAATCAGATATGGGGAATCAGAGGTGGGGAATTAGAGGTTGCGAATCAGAGGCGTGGAATCAGAGGCGGGGAATCAGAGGCAGGGAATCGGATGTGCGGAATCAGAGTTGGGGAATCAGAGGCGGGGAATCAGATATGGGGAAACAGAGGCGGGGAATCAGAGGCAGGGAAACAGAGGCGGGGAATCAGATATGGGGAATCAGAGGTGGGGAATCAGAGGCAGGGAATCAGATGTGCAGAATCAGAGATGGGGAATCAGAGGCAGGGAATCAGAATCAGAAGCAGGGAATCAGAGGCCGGGAATCAGAGGCCGGAATCAGATGCTGGGAATCAGAGGCCTGGAATCAGAGGCGGGGAATCAGAGGCAGGGAATCAGATGCGGGGAATCAGAGGCGGGGAATCAGAGCTGGGGAATCAGAGGCAGGGTATTAGATTTGGGGAATCAGAGGCGGCGAATCAGATATGGGGAAACAGAGGTGGGGAATCAGAGGAGGGGAAACAGAGGCAGGGAATCAGATATGGGGAATCAGTGGCGGGGAATCAGAGGTGGGGAATCATAGGCAGGGAATCGGATGTGCGGAATCAGAGATGGGGAATCAGAGGCCGGGAATCAGAGGTGGTGAATCAGATATGGGGAATCAGAGGCGGGGAATCAGAGGCAGGGAATCAGACGCGGGGAATCAGAGGTGGGCAATCAGAGGCGGGGAATCAAAGGCGGGGAATCAGAGCTGGGGAATCTGAGGCAGGGAATCAGAGGTTGTGAATCAGAGATGGGGAATCAAGGCGGGGAATCAGAGGCAGGGAATCAGACGCGGGGAATCAGAGGCGGGGATTCAGAGCTAGGGAATCAGAGGCGGGGAATCAGAGTTGGGGAATCAGAGGCAGGGAATCAGATATGGGGAATCAGAGGCGGGGAATCAGAGGCGGGGAAACAGAGGCGGGGAATCAGATATGGGGAATCAGAGGTGGGGAATCAGGGGCAGGGAATCAGTGGCAGGGAATCAGAGGCGGGGAATCAGAGGCGGGGAATCAGAGGCAGGGAATCAGACACGGGGAATCAGAGGCGGGGAATCAGAGATGGGGAATCAGAGGCGGGGAATCAGAGGCAGGGAATCGGATGCCGGGAATCAGAGTCGGGGAATCAGAGCTGGGGAATCAGAGGCGGGGAATCAGAGGCGGGGAATCAGAGGCAGGGAATCAGAGGCCGGGAATCAGATGCTGGGAATAAGAGGCCGGGAATCAGAGGTGGGGAAACAGAGGCGGGGAATCAGATATGGGGAATCAGAGGTGGGGAATCAGGGGCGGGGAATCAGTGGCAGGGAATCAGAGGCCGGGAATAAAAGGCGGAGAATCAGAGCTGGGGAATCAGAGGCGGGGAATCAGAGGTGGGGAATCAGAGGAGGGGAATCAGATATGGGGAAACAGAGGCCGGGAATCAGAGGCAGGGAAACAGAGGCGGGGAATCAGATATGGGGAATCAGAGGTGGGGAATTAGAGGTTGCGAATCAAAGGCGGGGAATCAGAGGCGGGGAATCAGAGGCAGGGAATCGGATGTGCGGAATCAGAGATGGGGAATCAGAGGTGGGGATTCAGAGGTGGTGAATCAGAAAAGGGGAATCAGAGGCTGGGAATCAGAGGCAGGGAATCAGACGCAGGGAATCAGAGGCGGGGAATCATAGCTGGCGAATTAGAGGAGGGGAATCAGTGTTGGGGAATCAGAGGCGGGGAATCAGATATGGGGAAACAGAGGCGGGGAATCAGAGGCGGGGAAACAGAGGCGGGGAATCAGATATGGGGAATCAGAGGTGGGGAATCAGAGGCAGGGAATCAGATGTGCGGAATCAGAGATGGGGAATCAGAGGCAGGGAATCAGAATCAGAAGCAGGGAATCAGAGGCCGGGAATCAGAGGCCGGAATCAGATGCTGGGAATCAGAGGCCTGGAATCAGAGGCGAGGAATCAGATGTGGGGAAACAGAGGCGGGGAATCAGAGGCGGGGAAACAGAGGCGGGGAATCAGATATGGGGAATCAGAGGTGGGGAATCAGAGGCAGGGAATCAGATGTGCGGAATCAGAGATGGGGAATCAGAGGCAGGGAATCAGAATCAGAAGCAGGGAATCAGAGGCCGGGAATCAGAGGCCGGAATCAGATTCTGGGAATCAGAGGCCTGGAATCAGAGGCAGGGAATCAGAGGCAGGGAATCAAATGCGGGGAATCAGAGGCGGGGAATCAGAGCTGGGGAATCAGAGGCAGGGTATTAGAGTTGGGGAATCAGAGGCGGGGAATCAGATATGGGGAAACAGAGGTGGGGAATCAGAGGCGGGGAAACAAAGGCAGGGAATCAGACGCGGGGAATCAGAGGCGGGGAATCAGAGGCGGGGAATCAGAGGCGGGGAATCAGAGGCAGGGAATCGGATGAGCGGAATCAGAGATGGGGAATCAGAGGTGGGGATTCAGAGGTGGTGAATCAGAGAAGGGGAATCAGAGGCTGGGAATCAGAGGCAGGGAATCAGACGCAGGGAATCAGAGGCGGGGAATCATAGCTGGCGAATTAGAGGAGGGGAATCAGAGTTGGGGAATCAGAGGCGGGGAATCATATATGGGGAATCAGAGGTGGGGAATCAGGGGCAGGGAATCAGTGGCAGGGAATCAGAGGCGGGGAATCATAGCTGGCGAATTAGAGGAGGGGAATCAGAGTTGGGGAAACAGAGGCGGGGAATCAGATATGGGGAATCAGAGGTGGCGAATCAGGGGCAGGGAATCAGTGGCAGGGAATCAGATGCGGGGAATCAGAGGCGGGGAATCAGAGGCAGGGAATCAGACACGGGGAATCAGAGGCGGGGAATCAGAGATGGGGAATCAGAGGTGGGGAATCAGAGGCAGGGAATCAGAGGCCGGGAATCAGATGCTGGGAATAAGAGGCCGGGATCAGAGGTGGGGAAACAGAGGCGGGGAATCAGATATGGGGAATCAGAGGTGGGGAATCAGGGGCGGGGAATCAGTGGCAGGGAATCAGAGGCCGGGTATAAAAGGCGGGGAATCAGAGCTGGGGAATCAGAGGCGGGGAATCAGAGTTGGGGAATCAGAGGAGGGGAATCAGATATGGGGAAACAGAGGCCGGGAATCAGAGGCAGGGAAACAGAGGCGGGGAATCAGATATGGGGAATCAGAGGTGAGGAATTAGAGGTTGCGAATCAGAGGCGGGGAATCAGAGGCGGGGAATCAGAGGCAGGGAATCGGATGTGCGGAATCAGAGATGGGGAATCAGAGGTGGGGATTCAGAGATGGTGAATCAGAGAAGGGGAATCAGAGGCTGGGAATCAGAGGCAGGGAATCAGACGCAGGGAATCAGAGGCGGGGAATCATAGCTGGCGAATTAGAGGAGGGGAATCAGAGGTTGGGAATCAGAGGCGGGGAATCAGATGTGGGGAAACAGAGGCGGGGAATCAGAGGCGGGGAAACAGAGGCGGGGAATCAGATATGGGGAATCAGAGGTGGGGAATCAGAGGCAGGGAATCAGATGTGCGGAATCAGAGATGGGGAATCAGAGGCAGGGAATCAGAATCAGAAGCAGGGAATCAGAGGCCGGGAATCAGAGGCCGGAATCAGATGCTGGGAATCAGAGGCCTGGAATCAGAGGCGGGGAATCAGAGGCAGGGAATCAGATGCGGGGAATCAGAGGCGGGGAATCAGAGCTGGGGAATCAGAGGCAGGGTATTAGAGTTGGGGAATCAGAGGCGGGGAATCAGATATGGGGAAACAGAGGTGGGGAATCAGAGGCGGGGAAACAAAGGCAGGGAATCAGATATGGGGAATCAGAGGCGGGGAATCAGAGGTGGGGAATCATAGGCAGGGAATCGGATGTGCGGAATCAGAGATGGGGAATCAGAGGCCGGGAATCAGAGGTGGTGAATCAGATATGGGGAATCAGAGGCGGGGAATCAGAGGCAGGGAATCAGACGCGGGGAATCAGAGGTGGGCAATCAGAGGCGGGGAATCAGATATGGGGAATCAGAGGCGGGGAATCAGAGGCGGGGAAACAGAGGCGGGGAATCAGATATGGGGAATCAGAGGTGGGGCATCAGAGGTTGTGAATCACAGATGGGGAATTAGAGGCGGGGAATCAGAGGCAGGGAATCAGACGCGGGGAATCAGAGGCGTGGATTCAGAGCTGGGGAATCAGAAGCGGGGAATCAGAGTTGGGGAATCAGAGGCGGGGAATCAGATATGGGGAATCAGAGGCAGGGAATCAGAGGCGGGGAATCAGAGGCAGGGAATCAGACGCGGGGAATCTGAGGCGGGGAAACAGAGCTGGGGAATCAGAGGTGGGGAATCAGAGTTGGGGAATCAGAGGCAGGGAATTGGATGTGCGGAATCAGAGATGGGGAATCAGAGGTGGGGAATCAGAGGCGGTGAATCAGTGATGGGGAATCAGAGGCGGGGAATCAGAGGCAGGAAATCAGACACGGGGATTCAGAGGTTGGGAATCAGACGGTGGGAATCAAAGGCGGGGAATCAGAGCTGGGGAATCTGAGGCAGGGAATCAGAGTTGGGGATTCAGAGGCGGGGAATCAGATATGGGGAAACAGAGGCGGGGAATCAGAGGCGGGAAAACAGAGGCGGGGAATTAGATATGGGGAATCAGAGGTGGGGAATCAGAGGTGGTGAATCAGTGATGGGGAATCACAGGCGGGGAATTAGAGGCAGGGAATAGAACGCGGGGAATCAGAGGCAGGGAATCAGAGCTGGGGAATCAGAGGCGGGGAATCATAGTTGGGAATCAGAGGCGGGGAATCAGATATGGGGAAACAGAGGCGGGGAATCAGAGGCGGGGAAACAGAGGCGGGGAATCAGATATGGGGAATCGGATGCAGGGAATCAGAGGCGGGAAATCAGAGCTGGGGAATCAGAGGCGGGGAATAAGAGTTGGGGCATCAGAGGTGGGGAATTAGATATAGGGAAAGAGAGGCGGGGAATCAGAGGCGGGGAAACAGAGGCGGGGAATCAGATATGGGGAATCAGAGGTGGGGAATCAGAGGCAGGGAATCAGATGTGCGGAATCAGAGATGGGGAATCAGAGGCAGGGAATCAGAATCAGAAGCAGGGAATCAGAGGCCGGGAATCAGAGGCCGGGAATCAGATGCTGGGAATAAGAGGCCGGGAATCAGAGGTGGGGAATCAGAGTCCGGGAATAAGAGATGGGGATTCAGAGGCGGGGAATGAGATATGGAGAATCAGAGGCGGGGAATCAGAGGCGGGGAAACAGAGGTGGGGAATCAGATATGGGGAATCAGAGGTGGCGAATCAAAGGCGGTGAATCAGAGATGGGGAATCAGAGGCGGGGAATCAGAGGCAGGGAATCAGATGCGGGGAATCAGAGGCGGGGAATCGGAGCTGGCGAATCAGAGGCGGGGAATCAGAGGTGGGCAATCAGAGGCGGGGAATCAGATATGGGGAATCAGAGGCGGGGAATCAGAGGCGGGGAAACAGAGGCGGGGAATCAAATATAGGGAATCAGAGGTGGGGAATCAGAGGTTGTGAATCAGAGATGGGGAATCAAGGCGGGGAATCAGAGGCAGGGAATCAGACGCGGGGAATCAGAGGCGGGGATTCAGAGCTGGGGAATCAGAGGCGGGGAATCAGAGTTGGGGAATCAGAGGCAGGGAATCAGATATGGGGAATCAGAGGCGGGGAATCAGAGGCGGGGAAACAGAGGCGGGGAATCAGATATGGGGAATCAGACACGGGGAATCAGAGGCGGGGAATCAGAGATGGGGAATCAGAGGCGGGGAATCAGAGGCAGGGAATCAGTGGCAGGGAATCAGAGGCGGGGAATCAGAGGCAGGGAATCAGACACGGGGAATCAGAGGCGGGGAATCAGAGATGGGGAATCAGAGGCGGGGAATCAGAGGCAGGGAATCGGATGCCGGGAATCAGAGTCGGGGAATCAGAGCTGGGGAATCAGAGGCGGGGAATCAGAGGCGGGGAATCAAAGGCAGGGAATCACAGGCCGGGAATCAGATGCTGGGAATAAGAGGCCGGGAATCAGAGGTGGGGAAACAGAGGCGGGGAATCAGATATGGGGAATCAGAGGTGGGCAATCAGGGGCGGGGAATCAGTGGCAGGGAATCAGAGGCCGGGAATAAAAGGCGGAGAATCAGAGCTGGGGAATCAGAGGCGGGGAATCAGAGTTGGGGAATCAGAGGAGGGGAATTAGAGGCGGGGAATCAGATGCAGGGAATCAGACGCGGGGAATCTGAGGCGGGGAATCAGAGCTGGGGAATCAGAGGTGGGGAATCAGAGTTGGGGAATCAGAGGCAGGGAATTGGATGTGCTGAATCAGAGATGGGGAATCAGAGGTGGGGAATTAGAGGCGGTGAATCAGAAATGGGGAATCAGAGGCGGGGATTCAGAGCTGGGGAATCAGAGGCGGGGAATCAGAGTTGGGGAATCAGAGGCAGGGAATCAGATATGGGGAATCAGAGGCGGGGAATCAGAGGCAGGGAAACAGAGGCGGGGAATCAGATATGGGGAATCAGAGGTGGGGAATCAGGGGCAGGGAATCAGTGGTAGCGAATCAGAGGCGGGGAATCAGAGGCGGGGAATCAGAGGTGGGGAATCAGAGTTGGGGAATCAGAGGCAGGGATTTGGATGTGCGGAATCAGAGATGGGGAATCAGAGGTGGGGAATCAGAGGCGGTGAATCAGAAATGGGGAATCAGAGGCGGGGAATTGGATGTGCGGAATCAGAGATGGGGAATCGGAGGTGGGGAATCAGAGGCGGTGAATCAGAAATGGGGAATCAGAGGCGGGGATTCAGAGCTGGGGAATCAGAGGCGGGGAATCAGAGTTGGGGAATCAGAGGCAGGGAATCAGATATGGGGAATCAGAGGCGGGGAATCAGAGGCGGGGAAACAGAGGCGGGGAATCAGATATGGGGAATCAGAGGTGGGGAATCAGGGGCAGGGAATCAGTGGCAGGGAATCAGAGGCGGGGAATCAGAGGCGGGGAATCAGAGGCAGGGAATCAGACACGGGGAATCAGAGGCGGGGAATCAGAGATGGGGAATCAGAGGTGGGGAATCAGAGGCAGGGAATCGGATGCCGGGAATCAGAGTCGGGGAATCAGAGCTGGGGAATCAGAGGCGGGGAATCAGAGGCGGGGAATCAGAGGCAGGGAATCAGAGGCCCGGAATCAGATGCTGGGAATAAGAGGCCGGGAATCAGAGGTGGGGAAACAGAGGCGGGGAATCAGATATGGGGAATCAGAGGTGGGGAATCAGGGGCGGGGAATCAGTTGCAGGGAATCAGAGGCCGGGAATAAAAGGCGGAGAATCAGAGCTGGGGAATCAGAGGCGGGGAATCAGAGTTGGGGAATCAGAGGAGGGGAATCAGGTATGGGGAAACAGTGGCCGGGAATCAGAGGCAGGGAAACAGAGGCGGGGAATCAGATATGGGGAATCAGAGGTGGGGAATTAGAGGTTGCGAATCAGAGGCGTGGAATCAGAGGAGGGGAATCAGAGGCAGGGAATCGGATGTGCGGAATCAGAGTTGGGGAATCAGAGGCGGGGAATCAGATATGGGGAAACAGAGGCGGGGAATCAGAGGCGGGGAAACAGAGGCGGGGAATCAGAGATGGGGAATCAGAGGCAGGGAATCAGAATCAGAAGCAGGGAATCAGAGGCCGGGAATCAGAGGCCGGAATCAGATGCTGGGAATCAGAGGCCTGGAATCAGAGGCGGGGAATCAGAGGCAGGGAATCAGATGCGGGGAATCAGAGGCAGGGAATCAGAGCTGGGGAATCAGAGGCAGGGTATTAGAGTTGGGGAATCAGAGGCGGTGAATCAGATATGGGGAAACAGAGGTGGGGAATCAGAGGAGGGGAAACAGAGGCAGGGAATCAGATATGGGGAATCAGAGGCGGGGAATCAGAGGTGGGGAATCATAGGCAGGGAATCGGATGTGCAGAATCAGAGATGGGGAATCAGAGGCCGGGAATCAGAGGTGGTGAATCAGATATGGGGAATCAGAGGCGGGGAATCAGAGGCAGGGAATCAGACGCGGGGAATCAGAGGTGGGCAATCAGAGGCGGGGAATCAAAGGCGGGGAATCAGAGCTGGGGAATCTGAGGCACGGAATCAGAGGTTGTGAATCAGAGATGGGGAATCAAGGCGGGGAATCAGAGGCAGGGAATCAGACGCGGGGAATCAGAGGCGGGGATTCAGAGCTAGGGAATCAGAGGCGGGGAATCAGAGTTGGGGAATCAGAGGCAGGGAATCAGATATGGGGAATCAGAGGCGGGGAATCAGAGGCGGGGAAACAGAGGCGGGGAATCAGATATGGGGAATCAGAGGTGGGGAATCAGGGGCAGGGAATCAGTGGCAGGGAATCAGAGGCGGGGAATCAGAGGCGGGGAATCAGAGGCAGGGAATCAGACACGGGGAATCAGAGGCGGGGAATCAGAGATGGGGAATCAGAGGCGGGGAATCAGAGGCAGGGAATCGGATGCCGGGAATCAGAGTCGGGGAATCAGAGCTGGGGAATCAGAGGCGGTGAATCAGAGGCGGGGAATCAGAGGCAGGGAATCAGAGGCCGGGAATCAGATGCTGGGAATAAGAGGCCGGGAATCAGAGGCGGGGAAACAGAGGCGGGGAATCAGATATGGGGAATCAGAGGTGGGGAATCAGGGGCAGTGAATCAGTGGCAGGGAATCAGAGGCGGGGAATCAGAGGCGGGGAATCAGAGGCAGGGAATCAGACACGGGGAATCAGAGGCGGGGAATCAGAGATGGGGAATCAGAGGCGGGGAATCAGAGGCAGGGAATCGGATGCCGGGAATCAGAGTCGGGGAATCAGAGCTGGGGAATCAGAGGCGGGGAATCAGAGGCGGGGAATCAGAGGCAGGGAATCAGAGGCCGGGAATCAGATGCTGGGAATAAGAGGCCGGGAATCAGAGGTGGGGAAACAGAGGCGGGGAATCAGATATGGGGAATCAGAGGTGGGGAATCAGGGGCGGGGAATCAGTTGCAGGGAATCAGAGGCCGGGAATAAAAGGCGGAGAATCAGAGCTGGGGAATCAGAGGCGGGGAATCAGAGTTGGGGAATCAGAGGAGGGGAATCAGGTATGGGGAAACAGTGGCCGGGAATCAGAGGCAGGGAAACAGAGGCGGGGAATCAGATATGGGGAATCAGAGGTGGGGAATTAGAGGTTGCGAATCAGAGGCGTGGAATCAGAGGCGGGGAATCAGAGGCAGGGAATCGGATGTGCGGAATCAGAGTTGGGGAATCAGAGGCGGGGAATCAGATATGGGGAAACAGAGGCGGGGAATCAGAGGCAGGGAAACAGAGGCGGGGAATCAGATATGGGGAATCAGAGGTGGGGAATCAGAGGCAGGGAATCAGATGTGCAGAATCAGAGATGGGGAATCAGAGGCAGGGAATCAGAATCAGAAGCAGGGAATCAGAGGCCGGGAATCAGAGGCCGGAATCAGATGCTGGGAATCAGAGGCCTGGAATCAGAGGCGGGGAATCAGAGGCAGGGAATCAGATGCGGGGAATCAGAGGCGGGGAATCAGAGCTGGGGAATCAGAGGCAGGGTATTAGATTTGGGGAATCAGAGGCGGCGAATCAGATATGGGGAAACAGAGGTGGGGAATCAGAGGAGGGGAAACAGAGGCAGGGAATCAGATATGGGGAATCAGTGGCGGGGAATCAGAGGTGGGGAATCATAGGCAGGGAATCGGATGTGCGGAATCAGAGATGGGGAATCAGAGGCCGGGAATCAGAGGTGGTGAATCAGATATGGGGAATCAGAGGCGGGGAATCAGAGGCAGGGAATCAGACGCGGGGAATCAGAGGTGGGCAATCAGAGGCGGGGAATCAAAGGCGGGGAATCAGAGCTGGGGAATCTGAGGCAGGGAATCAGAGGTTGTGAATCAGAGATGGGGAATCAAGGCGGGGAATCAGAGGCAGGGAATCAGACGCGGGGAATCAGAGGCGGGGATTCAGAGCTAGGGAATCAGAGGCGGGGAATCAGAGTTGGGGAATCAGAGGCAGGGAATCAGATATGGGGAATCAGAGGCGGGGAATCAGAGGCGGGGAAACAGAGGCGGGGAATCAGATATGGGGAATCAGAGGTGGGGAATCAGGGGCAGGGAATCAGTGGCAGGGAATCAGAGGCGGGGAATCAGAGGCGGGGAATCAGAGGCAGGGAATCAGACACGGGGAATCAGAGGCGGGGAATCAGAGATGGGGAATCAGAGGCGGGGAATCAGAGGCAGGGAATCGGATGCCGGGAATCAGAGTCGGGGAATCAGAGCTGGGGAATCAGAGGCGGGGAATCAGAGGCGGGGAATCAGAGGCAGGGAATCAGAGGCCGGGAATCAGATGCTGGGAATAAGAGGCCGGGAATCAGAGGTGGGGAAACAGAGGCGGGGAATCAGATATGGGGAATCAGAGGTGGGGAATCAGGGGCGGGGAATCAGTGGCAGGGAATCAGAGGCCGGGAATAAAAGGCGGAGAATCAGAGCTGGGGAATCAGAGGCGGGGAATCAGAGGTGGGGAATCAGAGGAGGGGAATCAGATATGGGGAAACAGAGGCCGGGAATCAGAGGCAGGGAAACAGAGGCGGGGAATCAGATATGGGGAATCAGAGGTGGGGAATTAGAGGTTGCGAATCAAAGGCGGGGAATCAGAGGCGGGGAATCAGAGGCAGGGAATCGGATGTGCGGAATCAGAGATGGGGAATCAGAGGTGGGGATTCAGAGGTGGTGAATCAGAAAAGGGGAATCAGAGGCTGTGAATCAGAGGCAGGGAATCAGACGCAGGGAATCAGAGGCGGGGAATCATAGCTGGCGAATTAGAGGAGGGGAATCAGTGTTGGGGAATCAGAGGCGGGGAATCAGATATGGGGAAACAGAGGCGGGGAATCAGAGGCGGGGAAACAGAGGCGGGGAATCAGATATGGGGAATCAGAGGTGGGGAATCAGAGGCAGGGAATCAGATGTGCGGAATCAGAGATGGGGAATCAGAGGCAGGGAATCAGAATCAGAAGCAGGGAATCAGAGGCCGGGAATCAGAGGCCGGAATCAGATGCTGGGAATCAGAGGCCTGGAATCAGAGGCGAGGAATCAGATGTGGGGAAACAGAGGCGGGGAATCAGAGGCGGGGAAACAGAGGCGGGGAATCAGATATGGGGAATCAGAGGTGGGGAATCAGAGGCAGGGAATCAGATGTGCGGAATCAGAGATGGGGAATCAGAGGCAGGGAATCAGAATCAGAAGCAGGGAATCAGAGGCCGGGAATCAGAGGCCGGAATCAGATGCTGGGAATCAGAGGCCTGGAATCAGAGGCAGGGAATCAGAGGCAGGGAATCAAATGCGGGGAATCAGAGGCGGGGAATCAGAGCTGGGGAATCAGAGGCAGGGTATTAGAGTTGGGGAATCAGAGGCGGGGAATCAGATATGGGGAAACAGAGGTGGGGAATCAGAGGCGGGGAAACAAAGGCAGGGAATCAGATATGGGGAATCAGAGGCGGGGAATCAGAGGTGGGGAATCATAGGCAGGGAATCGGATGTGCGGAATCAGAGATGGGGAATCAGAGGCCGGGAATCAGAGGTGGTGAATAAGATATGGGGAATCAGAGGCGGGGAATCAGAGGCAGGGAATCAGACGCGGGCATCAGAGGTGGGCATTCAGAGGCGGGGAATCAGATATGGGGAATCAGAGGCGGGGAATCAGAGGCGGGGAAAAAGAGGCGGGGAATCAGATATGGGGAATCAGAGGTGGGGCATCAGAGGTTGTGAATCACAGATGGGGAATTAGAGGCGGGGAATCAGAGGCAGGGAATCAGACGCGGGGAATCAGAGGCGGGGATTCAGAGCTGGGGAATCAGAAGCGGGGAATCAGAGTTGGGGAATCAGAGGCGGGGAATCAGATATGGGGAATCAGAGGCAGGGAATCAGAGGCGGGGAATCAGAGGCAGGGAATCAGACGCGGGGAATCTGAGGCGGGGAAACAGAGCTGGGGAATCAGAGGTGGGGAATCAGAGTTGGGGAATCAGAGGCAGGGAATTGGATGTGCGAAATCAGAGATGGGGAATCAGAGGTGGGGAATCAGAGGCGGTGAATCAGTGATGGGGAATCAGAGGCGGGGAATCAGAGGCAGGAAATCAGACACGGGGATTCAGAGGCTGGGAATCAGACGGTGGGAATCAAAGGCGGGGAATCAGAGCTGGGGAATCTGAGGCAGGGAATCAGAGTTGGGGATTCAGAGGCGGGGAATCAGATATGGGGAAACAGAGGCGGGGATTCAGAGGCGGGAAAACAGAGGCGGGGAATTAGATATGGGGAATCAGAGCTGGGGAATTAGAGGTGGTGAATCAGTGATGGGGAATCACAGGCGGGGAATCAGAGGCAGGGAATAGAACGTGGGGAATCAGAGGCAGGGAATCAGAGCTGGGGAATCAGAGGCGGGGAATCATAGTTGGGAATCAGAGGCGGGGAATCAGATATGGGGAAACAGAGGCGGGGAATCAGAGGCGGGGAAACAGAGGCGGGGAATCAGATATGGGGAATCGGATGCAGGGAATCAGAGGCGGGGAATCAGAGCTGGGGAATCAGAGGCGGGGAATAAGAGTTGGGGCATCAGAGGTGGGGAATTAGATATAGGGAAAGAGAGGCGGGGAATCAGAGGCGGGGAAACAGAGGCGGGGAATCAGATATGGGGAATCAGAGGTGGGGAATCAGAGGCAGGGAATCAGATGTGCGGAATCAGAGATGGGGAATCAGAGGCAGGGAATAAGAATCAGAAGCGGGGAATCAGAGGCCGGGAATCAGAGGCCGGGAATCAGATGCTGGGAATAAGAGGCCGGGAATCAGAGGTGGGGAATCAGAGTCCGGGAATAAGAGATGGGGATTCAGAGGCGGGGAATGAGATATGGAGAATCAGAGGTGGGGAATCAGAGGCGGGGAAACAGAGGTGGGGAATCAGATATGGGGAATCAGAGGTGGCGAATCAAAGGCGGTGAATCAGAGATGGGGAATCAGAGGCGGGGAATCAGAGGCAGGGAATCAGATGCGGGGAATCAGAGGCGGGGAATCGGAGCTGGCGAATCAGAGGCGGGGAATCAGAGGTGGGCAATCAGAGGCGGGGAATCAGATATGGGGAATCAGAGGCGGGGAATCAGAGGCGGGGAAACAGAGGCGGGGAATCAAATATAGGGAATCAGAGGTGGGGAATCAGAGGTTGTGAATCAGAGATGGGGAATCAAGGCGGGGAATCAGAGGCAGGGAATCAAACGCGGGGAATCAGAGGCGGGGATTCAGAGCTGGGGAATCAGAGGCGGGGAATCAGAGTTGGGGAATCAGAGGCAGGGAATCAGATATGGGGAATCAGAGGCGGGGAATCAGAGGCGGGGAAACAGAGGCGGGGAATCAGATATGGGGAATCAGAGGTGGGGAATCAGGGGCAGGGAATCAGTGGCAGGGAATCAGAGGCGGGGAATCAGAGGCGGGGAATCAGAGGCAGGGAATCAGACACGGGGAATCAGAGGCGGGGAATCAGAGATGGGGAATCAGAGGCGGGGAATCAGAGGCAGGGAATCGGATGCCGGGAATCAGAGTCGGGGAATCAGAGCTGGGGAATCAGAGGCGGGGAATCAGAGGCGGGGAATCAGAGGCAGGGAATAGGAGGCCGGGAATCAGATGCTGGGAATAAGAGGCCGGGAAACAGAGGTGGGGAAACAGAGGCGGGGAATCAGATATGGGGAATCAGAGGTGGGCAATCAGGGGCGGGGAATCAGTGGCAGGGAATCAGAGGCCGGGAATAAAAGGCGGAGAATCAGAGCTGGGGAATCAGAGGCGGGGAATCAGAGTTGGGGAATCAGAGGAGGGGAATCAGAGGCGGGGAATCAGATGCAGGGAATCAGACGCGGGGAATCTGAGGCGGGGAATCAGAGCTGGGGAATCAGAGGTGGGGAATCAGAGTTGGGGAATCAGAGGCAGGGAATTGGATGTGCTGAATCAGAGATGGGGAATCAGAGGTGGGGAATCAGAGGCGGTGAATCAGAAATGGGGAATCAGAGGCGGGGATTCAGAGCTGGGGAATCAGAGGCGGGGAATCAGAGTTGGGGAATCAGAGGCAAGGAATCAGATATGGGGAATCAGAGGCGGGGAATCAGAGGCGGGGAAACAGAGGCGGGGTATCAGATATGGGGAATCAGAGGTGGGGAATCAGGGGCAGGGAATCAGTGGCAGCGAATCAGAGGCGGGGAATCAGAGGCGGGGAATCATAGGTGGGGAATCAGAGTTGGGGAATCAGAGGCAGGGATTTGGATGTGCGGAATCAGAGATGGGGAATCAGAGGTGGGGAATCAGAGGCGGTGAATCAGAAATGGGGAATCAGAGGCGGGGAATTGGATGTGCGGAATCAGAGATGGGGAATCAGAGGTGGGGAATCAGAGGCGGTGAATCAGAAATGGGGAATCAGAGGCAGGGAATCAGAGGCGGGGAAACAGAGGCGGGGAATCAGATATGGGGAATCAGAGGTGGGGAATCAGGGGCAGGGAATCAGTGGCAGGGAATCAGAGGCGGGGAATCAGAGGCGGGGAATCAGAGGCAGGGAATCAGACACGGGTAATCAGAGGCGGGGAATCAGAGATGGGGAATCAGAGGCGGGGAATCAGAGGCAGGGAATCGGATGCCGGGAATCAGAGTCGGGGAATCAGAGCTGGGGAATCAGAGGCGGGGAATCAGAGGCGGGGAATCAGAGGCAGGGAATCAGAGGCCGGGAATCAGATGCTGGGAATAAGAGGCCGGGAATCAGAGGCGGGGAAACAGAGGCGGGGAATCAGATATGGGGAATCAGAGGTGGGGAATCAGGGGCAGTGAATCAGTGGCAGGGAATCAGAGGCGGGGAATCAGAGGCGGGGAATCAGAGGCAGGGAATCAGACACGGGGAATCAGAGGCGGGGAATCAGAGATGGGGAATCAGAGGCGGGGAATCAGAGGCAGGGAATCGGATGCCGGGAATCAGAGTCGGGGAATCAGAGCTGGGGAATCAGAGGCGGGGAATCAGAGGCGGGGAATCAGAGGCAGGGAATCAGAGGCCGGGAATCAGATGCTGGGAATAAGAGGCCGGGAATCAGAGGTGGGGAAACAGAGGCGGGGAATCAGATATGGGGAATCAGAGGTGGGGAATCAGGGGCGGGGAATCAGTTGCAGGGAATCAGAGGCCGGGAATAAAAGGCGGAGAATCAGAGCTGGGGAATCAGAGGCGGGGAATCAGAGTTGGGGAATCAGAGGAGGGGAATCAGGTATGGGGAAACAGTGGCCGGGAATCAGAGGCAGGGAAACAGAGGCGGGGAATCAGATATGGGGAATCAGAGGTGGGGAATTAGAGGTTGCGAATCAGAGGCGTGGAATCAGAGGCGGGGAATCAGAGGCAGGGAATCGGATGTGCGGAATCAGAGTTGGGGAATCAGAGGCGGGGAATCAGATATGGGGAAACAGAGGCGGGGAATCAGAGGCAGGGAAACAGAGGCGGGGAATCAGATATGGGGAATCAGAGGTGTGGAATCAGAGGCAGGGAATCAGATGTGCGGAATCAGAGATGGGGAATCAGAGGCAGGGAATCAGAATCAGAAGCAGGGAATCAGAGGCCGGGAATCAGAGGCCGGAATCAGATGCTGGGAATCAGAGGCCTGGAATCAGAGGCGGGGAATCAGAGGCAGGGAATCAGATGCGGGGAATCAGAGGCGGGGAATCAGAGCTGGGGAATCAGAGGCAGGGTATTAGATTTGGGGAATCAGAGGCGGCGAATCAGATATGGGGAAACAGAGGTGGGGAATCAGAGGAGGGGAAACAGAGGCAGGGAATCAGATATGGGGAATCAGTGGCGGGGAATCAGAGGTGGGGAATCATAGGCAGGGAATCGGATGTGCGGAATCAGAGATGGGGAATCAGAGGCCGGGAATCAGAGGTGGTGAATCAGATATGGGGAATCAGAGGCGGGGAATCAGAGGCAGGGAATCAGAGGCGGGGAATCAGAGGTGGGCAATCAGAGGCGGGGAATCAAAGGCGGGGAATCAGAGCTGGGGAATCTGAGGCAGGGAATCACAGGTTGTGAATCAGAGATGGGGAATCAAGGCGGGGAATCAGAGGCAGGGAATCAGACGCGGGGAATCAGAGGCGGGGATTCAGAGCTAGGGAATCAGAGGCGGGGAATCAGAGTTGGGGAATCAGAGGCAGGGAATCAGATATGGGGAATCAGAGGCGGGGAATCAGAGGCGGGGAAACAGAGGCGGGGAATCAGATATGGGGAATCAGAGGTGGGGAATCAGGGGCAGGGAATCAGTGGCAGGGAATCAGAGGCGGGGAATCAGAGGCGGGGAATCAGAGGCAGGGAATCAGACACGGGGAATCAGAGGCGGGGAATCAGAGATGGGGAATCAGAGGCGGGGAATCAGAGGCAGGGAATCGGATGCCGGGAATCAGAGTCGGGGAATCAGAGCTGGGGAATCAGAGGCGGGGAATCAGAGGCGGGGAATCAGAGGCAGGGAATCAGAGGCCGGGAATCAGATGCTGGGAATAAGAGGCCGGGAATCAGAGGTGGGGAAACAGAGGCGGGGAATCAGATATGGGGAATCAGAGGTGGGGAATCAGGGGCGGGGAATCAGTGGCAGGGAATCAGAGGCCGGGAATAAAAGGCGGAGAATCAGAGCTGGGGAATCAGAGGCGGGGAATCAGAGGTGGGGAATCAGAGGAGGGGAATCAGATATGGGGAAACAGAGGCCGGGAATCAGAGGCAGGGAAACAGAGGCGGGGAATCAGATATGGGGAATCAGAGGTGGGGAATTAGAGGTTGCGAATCAAAGGCGGGGAATCAGAGGCGGGGAATCAGAGGCAGGGAATCGGATGTGCGGAATCAGAGATGGGGAATCAGAGGTGGGGATTCAGAGGTGGTGAATCAGAAAAGGGGAATCAGAGGCTGGGAATCAGAGGCAGGGAATCAGACGCAGGGAATCAGAGGCGGGGAATCATAGCTGGCGAATTAGAGGAGGGGAATCAGTGTTGGGGAATCAGATGCGGGGAATCAGATATGGGGAAACAGAGGCGGGGAATCAGAGGCGGGGAAACAGAGGCGGGGAATCAGATATGGGGAATCAGAGGTGGGGAATCAGAGGCAGGGAATCAGATGTGCGGAATCAGAGATGGGGAATCAGAGGCAGGGAATCAGAATCAGAAGCAGGGAATCAGAGGCCGGGAATCAGAGGCCGGAATCAGATGCTGGGAATCAGAGGCCTGGAATCAGAGGCGAGGAATCAGATGTGGGGAAACAGAGGCGGGGAATCAGAGGCGGGGAAACAGAGGCGGGGAATCAGATATGGGGAATCAGAGGTGGGGAATCAGAGGCAGGGAATCAGATGTGCGGAATCAGAGATGGGGAATCAGAGGCAGGGAATCAGAATCAGAAGCAGGGAATCAGAGGCCGGGAATCAGAGGCCGGAATCAGATGCTGGGAATCAGAGGCCTGGAATCAGAGGCGAGGAATCAGATGTGGGGAAACAGAGGCGGGGAATCAGAGGCGGGGAAACAGAGGCGGGGAATCAGATATGGGGAATCAGAGGTGGGGAATCAGAGGCAGGGAATCAGATGTGCGGAATCAGAGATGGGGAATCAGAGGCAGGGAATCAGAATCAGAAGCAGGGAATCAGAGGCCGGGAATCAGAGGCCGGAATCAGATGCTGGGAATCAGAGGCCTGGAATCAGAGGCGGGGAATCAGAGGCAGGGAATCAAATGCGGGGAATCAGAGGCGGGGAATCAGAGCTGGGGAATCAGAGGCAGGGTATTAGAGTTGGGGAATCAGAGGCGGGGAATCAGATATGGGGAAACAGAGGTGGGGAATCAGAGGCGGGGAAACAAAGGCAGGGAATCAGATATGGGGAATCAGAGGCGGGGAATCAGAGGTGGGGAATCATAGGCAGGGAATCGGATGTGCGGAATCAGAGATGGGGAATCAGAGGCCGGGAATCAGAGGTGGTGAATCAGATATGGGGAATCAGAGGCGGGGAATCAGAGGCAGGGAATCAGACGCGGGCATCAGAGGTGGGCATTCAGAGGCGGGGAATCAGATATGGGGAATCAGAGGCGGGGAATCAGAGGCGGGGAAACAGAGGCGGGGAATCAGATATGGGGAATCAGAGGTGGGGCATCAGAGGTTGTGAATCACAGATGGGGAATTAGAGGCGGGGAATCAGAGGCAGGGAATCAGACGCGGGGAATCAGAGGCGGGGATTCAGAGCTGGGGAATCAGAAGCGGGGAATCAGAGTTGGGGAATCAGAGGCGGGGAATCAGATATGGGGAATCAGAGGCAGGGAATCAGAGGCGGGGAATCAGAGGCAGGGAATCAGACGCGGGGAATCTGAGGCGGGGAAACAGAGCTGGGGAATCAGAGGTGGGGAATCAGAGTTGGGGAATCAGAGGCAGGGAATTGGATGTGCGAAATCAGAGATGGGGAATCAGAGGTGGGGAATCAGAGGCGGTGAATCAGTGATGGGGAATCAGAGGCGGGGAATCAGAGGCAGGAAATCAGACACGGGGATTCAGAGGCTGGGAATCAGACGGTGGGAATCAAAGGCGGGGAATCAGAGCTGGGGAATCTGAGGCAGGGAATCAGAGTTGGGGATTCAGAGGCGGGGAATCAGATATGGGGAAACAGAGGCGGGGATTCAGAGGCGGGAAAACAGAGGCGGGGAATTAGATATGGGGAATCAGAGGTGGGGAATTAGAGGTGGTGAATCAGTGATGGGGAATCACAGGCGGGGAATCAGAGGCAGGGAATAGAACGCGGGGAATCAGAGGCAGGGAATCAGAGCTGGGGAATCAGAGGCGGGGAATCATAGTTGGGAATCAGAGGCGGGGAATCAGATATGGGGAAACAGAGGCGGGGAATCAGAGGCGGGGAAACAGAGGCGGGGAATCAGATATGGGGAATCGGATGCAGGGAATCAGAGGCGGGGAATCAGAGCTGGGGAATCAGAGGCGGGGAATAAGAGTTGGGGCATCAGAGGTGGGGAATTAGATATAGGGAAAGAGAGGCGCGGAATCAGAGGCGGGGAAACAGAGGCGGGGAATCAGATATGGGGAATCAGAGGTGGGGAATCAGAGGCAGGGAATCAGATGTGCGGAATCAGAGATGGGGAATCAGAGGCAGGGAATAAGAATCAGAAGCGGGGAATCAGAGGCCGGGAATCAGAGGCCGGGAATCAGATGCTGGGAATAAGAGGCCGGGAATCAGAGGTGGGGAATCAGAGTCCGGGAATAAGAGATGGGGATTCAGAGGCGGGGAATGAGATATGGAGAATCAGAGGCGGGGAATCAGAGGCGGGGAAACAGAGGTGGGGAATCAGATATGGGGAATCAGAGGTGGCGAATCAAAGGCGGTGAATTAGAGATGGGGAATCAGAGGCGGGGAATCAGAGGCAGGGAATCAGATGCAGGGAATCAGAGGCGGGGAATCGGAGCTGGCGAATCAGAGGCGGGGAATCAGAGGTGGGCAATCAGAGGCGGGGAATCAGATATGGGGAATCAGAGGCGGGGAATCAGAGGCGGGAAAACAGAGGCGGGGAATCAAATATAGGGAATCAGAGGTGGGGAATCAGAGGTTGTGAATCAGAGATGGGGAATCAAGGCGGGGAATCAGAGGCAGGGAATCAAACGCGGGGAATCAGAGGCGGGGATTCAGAGCTGGGGAATCAGAGGCGGGGAATCAGAGTTGGAGAATCAGAGGCAGGGAATCAGATATGGGGAATCAGAGGCGGGGAATCAGAGGCGGGGAAACAGAGGCGGGGAATCAGATATGGGGAATCAGAGGTGGGGAATCAGGGGCAGGGAATCAGTGGCAGGGAATCAGAGGCGGGGAAATAGAGGCGGGGAATCAGAGGCAGGGAATCAGACACGGGGAATCAGAGGCGGGGAATCAGAGATGGGGAATCAGAGGCGGGGAATCAGAGGCAGGGAATCGGATGCCGGGAATCAGAGTCGGGGAATCAGAGCTGGGGAATCAGAGGCGGGGAATCAGAGGCGGGGAATCAGAGGCAGGGAATCAGAGGCCGGGAATCAGATGCTGGGAATAAGAGGCCGGGAATCAGAGGTGGGGAAACAGAGGCGGGGAATCAGATATGGGGAATCAGAGGTGGGCAATCAGGGGCGGGGAATCAGTGGCAGGGAATCAGAGGCCGGGAATAAAAGGCGGAGAATCAGAGCTGGGGAATCAGAGGCGGGGAATCAGAGTTGGGGAATCAGAGGAGGGGAATCAGAGGCGGGGAATCAGATGCAGGGAATCAGACGCGGGGAATCTGAGGCGGGGAATCAGAGCTGGGGAATCAGAGGTGGGGAATCAGAGTTGGGGAATCAGAGGCAGGGAATTGGATGTGCTGAATCAGAGATGGGGAATCAGAGGTGGGGAATCAGAGGCGGTGAATCAGAAATGGGGAATCAGAGGCGGGGATTCAGAGCTGGGGAATCAGAGGCGGGGAATCAGAGTTGGGGAATCAGAGGCAGGGAATCAGATATGGGGAATCAGAGGCGGGGAATCAGAGGCGGGGAAACAGAGGCGGGGAATCAGATATGGGGAATCAGAGGTGGGGAATCAGGGGCAGGGAATCAGTGGCAGGGAATCAGAGGCGGGGAATCAGAGGCGGGGAATCAGAGGTGGGGAATCAGAGTTGGGGAATCAGAGGCAGGGATTTGGATGTGCGGAATCAGAGATGGGGAATCGGAGGTGGGGAATCAGAGGCGGTGAATCAGAAATGGGGAATCAGAGGCGGGGAATTGGATGTGCGGAATCAGAGATGGGGAATCAGAGGTGGGGAATCAGAGGCGGTGAATCAGAAATGGGGAATCAGAGGCGGGGATTCAGAGCTGGGGAATCAGAGGCGGGGAATCAGAGTTGGGGAATCAGAGGCAGGGAATCAGATATGGGGAATCAGAGGCGGGGAATCAGAGGCGGGGAAACAGAGGCGGGGAATCAGATATGGGGAATCAGAGGTGGGGAATCAGGGGCAGGGAATCAGTGGCAGGGAATCAGAGGCGGGGAATCAGATGCGGGGAATCAGAGGCAGGGAATCAGACACGGGGAATCAGAGGCGGGGAATCAGAGATGGGGAATCAGAGGCGGGGAATCACAGGCAGGGAATCGGATGCCGGGAATCAGAGTCGGGGAATCAGAGCTGGGGAATCAGAGGCGGGGAATCAGAGGCGGGGAATCATAGGCAGGGAATCAGAGGCCGGGAATCAGATGCTGGGAATAAGAGGCCGGGAATCAGAGGTGGGGAAACAGAGGCGGGGAATCAGATATGGGGAATCAGAGGTGGGGAATCAGGGGCGGGGAATCAGTTGCAGGGAATCAGAGGACGGGAATAAAAGGCGGAGAATCAGAGCTGGGGAATCAGAGGCGGGGAATCAGAGTTGGGGAATCAGAGGAGGGGAATCAGGTATGGGGAAACAGTGGCCGGGAATCAGAGGCAGGGAAACAGAGGCGGGGAATCAGATATGGGGAATCAGAGGTGGGGAATTAGAGGTTGCGAATCAGAGGCGTGGAATCAGAGGCGGGGAATCAGAGGCAGGGAATCGGATGTGCGGAATCAGAGTTGGGGAATCAGAGGCGGGGAATCAGAATCAGAAGCAGGGAATCAGAGGCCGGGAATCAGAGGCCGGAATCAGATGCTGGGAATCAGAGGCCTGGAATCAGAGGCGGGGAATCAGAGGCAGGGAATCAGATGCGGGGAATCAGAGGCGGGGAATCAGAGCTGGGGAATCAGAGGCAGGGTATTAGAGTTGGGGAATCAGAGGCGGGGAATCAGATATGGGGAAACAGAGGTGGGGAATCAGAGGCGGGGAAACAGAGGCAGGGAATCAGATATGGGGAATCAGAGGCGGGGAATCAGAGGTGGGGAATCATAGGCAGGGAATCGGATGTGCGGAATCAGAGATGGGGAATCAGAGGCCGGGAATCAGAGGTGGTGAATCAGATATGGGGAATCAGAGGCGGGGAATAAGAGGCAGGGAATCAGACGCGGGGAATCAGAGGTGGGCAATCAGAGGCGGGGAATCAGATATGGGGAATCAGAGGCGGGGAATCAGAGGCGGGGAAACAGAGGCGGGGAATCAGATATGGGGAATCAGAGGTGGGGCATCAGAGGTTGTGAATCACAGATGGGGAATTAGAGGCGGGGAATCAGAGGCAGGGAATCAGACGCGGGGAATCAGAGGCGGGGATTCTGAGCTGGGGAATCAGAAGCGGGGAATCAGAGTTGGGGAATCAGAGGCGGGGAATCAGAGGTGGGGAATCAGAGTTGGGGAATCAGAAGCAGGGAATTGGATGTGCGGAATCAGAGATGGGGAATCAGAGGTGGGGAATCAGAGGCGGTGAATCAGAAATGGGGAATCAGAGGCGGGGAATCAGAGGCATGAAATCAGACACGGGGATTCAGAGGCTGGGAATCAGACGGTGGGAATCAAAGGCGGGGAATCAGAGCTGGGGAATCTGAGGCAGGGAATCAGAGTTGGGGATTCAGAGGCGGGGAATAAGATATGGGGAAACAGAGGCGGGGAATCAGAGGCGGGAAAACAGAGGCGGGGAATTAGATATGGGGAATCAGAGGTGGGGAATCAGAGGTGGTGAATCAGTGATGGGGAATCACAGGCGGGGAATCAGAGGCAGGGAATAGAACGCGGGGAATCAGAGGCAGGGAATCAGAGCTGGGGAATCAGAGGCGGGGAATCATAGTTGGGAATCAGAGGCGGGGAATCAGATATGGGGAAACAGAGGCAGGGAATCAGAGGCGGGGAAACAGAGGCGGGGAATCAGATATGGGGAATCGGATGCAGGGAATCAGAGGCGGGGAATCAGAGCTGGGGAATCAGAGGCGGGGAATCAGAGTTGGGGCATCAGAGGTGGGGAATTAGATATAGGGAAACAGAGGCGGAGAATCAGAGGCGGGGAAACAGAGGCGGGGAATCAGATATGGGGAATCAGAGGTGGGTAATCAGAGGCAGGGAATCAGATGTGCGGAATCAGAGATGGGGAATCAGAGGCAGGGAATCAGAATCAGAAGCGGGGAATCAGAGGCCGGGAATAAGAGGCCGGGAATCAGATGCTGGGAATAAGAGGCCGGGAATCAGAGGTGGGGAATCAGAGTCCGGGAATCAGAGATGGGGATTCAGAGGTGGGGAATGAGATATGGAGAATCAGAGGCGGGGAATCAGAGGCGGGGAAACAGAAGTGGGGAATCAGATATGGGGAATCAGAGGTGGCGAATCAAAGGCGGTGAATCAGAGATGGGGAATCAGAGGCGGGGAATCAGAGGCAGGGAATCAGATGCGGGGAATCAGAGGCGAGAATCGGAGCTGGCGAACCAGAGGCGGGGAATCAGAGGTGGGCAATCAGAGGCGGGGAATCAGATATGGGGAATCAGAGGCGGGGAATCAGAGGCGGGGAAACAGAGGCGGGGAATCAAATATAGGGAATCAGAGGTGGGGAATCAGAGGTTGTGAATCAGAGATGGGGAATCAAGGCGGGGAATCAGAGGCAGGGAATCAGACGCGGGGAATCAGAGGCGGGGATTCAGAGCTGGGGAATCAGAGGCGGGGAATCAGAGTTGGGGAATCAGAGGCAGGGAATCAGATATGGGGAATCAGAGGCGGGGAATCAGAGGCGGGGAAACAGAGGCGGGGAATCAGATATGGGGAATCAGAGGTGGGGAATCAGGGGCAGGGAATCAGTGGCAGGGAATCAGAGGCGGGGAATCAGAGGCGGGGAATCAGAGGCAGGGAATCAGACACGGGGAATCAGAGGCGGGGAATCAGAGATGGGGAATCAGAGGCGGGGAATCAGAGGCAGGGAATCGGATGCCGGGAATCAGAGTCGGGGAATCAGAGCTGGGGAATCAGAGGCGGGGAATCAGAGTTGGGGAATCAGAGGCGGGGAATCAGATATGGGGAAATAGAGGCGGGGAATCGGATATGGGGAATCAGAGTTGTGGAATCAGAGGTTGGGAATCAGAGGCAGGGAATCAGAGGCGGGGAATCAGAGGCGGAGAATCAGAGGAAGGGAATCAGATTGCTGAATCGGAGATGGGGAATCAGAGGCAGGGAATCAGAGGCGGGGAATCAGAGGCGGGGAATCAGAGGCCGGGAATCAGATATGGGGAAACAGAGGCGGGGAATCCGAGGCGGGGAAACAGAGGCGGGGAATCAGATATGGGGAATCAGAGGTGGGGAATCAGAGGTTGGGAATCAGAGGCAGGGAATCAGAGGCTTGGAATCAGATGCAGGGAATCAGATGCGGGGAATCAGAGGCGGGGAATCAGAGCTGGGGAATCAGAGGTGGGGAATCAGATTTGGGGAATCAGAGGCGGGGACTTAGATATTGGGAAACAGAGGCGGGGAATCAGATATGGGGAATCAGAGGTGGGGAATCAGAGGCAGGGAATCAGATGTGCGGAATCAGAGATGGGGAATCAGAGGCAGGGAATCAGAATCAGAAGCAGGGAATCAGAGGCGGGGATTCAGAGCTAGGGAATCAGAGGCGGGGAATCAGAGTTGGGGAATCAGAGGCAGGGAATCAGATATGGGGAATCAGAGGCGGGGAATCAGAGGCGGGGAAACAGAGGCGGGGAATCAGATATGGGGAATCAGAGGTGGGGAATCAGGGGCAGGGAATCAGTGGCAGGGAATCAGAGGCGGGGAATCAGAGGCGGGGAATCAGAGGCAGGGAATCAGACACGGGGAATCAGAGGCGGGGAATCAGAGATGGGGAATCAGAGGCGGGGAATCAGAGGCAGGGAATCGGATGCCGGGAATCAGAGTCGGGGAATCAGAGCTGGGGAATCAGAGGCGGGGAATCAGAGGCGGGGAATCAGAGGCAGGGATTCAGAGGCCGGGAAACAGAGGCGGGGAATCGGATGTGCGGAATCAGAGATGGGGAATCAGAGGTGGGGATTCAGAGGTGGTGAATCAGAGAAGGGGAATCAGAGGCTGGGAATCAGAGGCAGGGAAACAGACGCAGGGAATCAGAGGCGAGGAATCATAGCTGGCGAATTAGAGGAGGGGAATCAGTGTTGGGGAATCAGAGGCGGGGAATCAGATATGGGGAAACAGAGGCGGGGAATCAGAGGCGGGGAAACAGAGGCGGGGAATCAGATATGGGGAATCAGAGGTGGGGAATCAGAGGAAGGGAATCAGATGTGCGGAATCAGAGATGGGGAATCAGAGGCAGGGAATCAGAATCAGAAGCAGGGAATCAGAGGCCGGGAATCAGAGGCCGGAATCAGATGCTGGGAATCAGAGGCCTGGAATCAGAGGCGGGGAATCAGATGTGGGGAAACAGAGGCGTGGAATCAGAGGCGGGGAAACAGAGGCGGGGAATCAGATATGGGGAATCAGAGGTGGGGAATCAGAGGCAGGGAATCAGATGTGCGGAATCAGAGATGGGGAATCAGAGGCAGGGAATCAGAATCAGAAGCAGGGAATCAGAGGCCGGGAATCAGAGGCCGGAATCAGATGCTGGGAATCAGAGGCCTGGAATCAGATGCGGGGAATCAGAGGCAGGGAATCAGATGCGGGGAATCAGAGGCGGGGAATCAGAGCTGGGGAATCAGAGGCAGGGTATTAGAGTTGGGGAATCAGAGGCGGGGAATCAGATATTGGGAAACAGAGGTGGGGAATCAGAGGCGGGGAAACAAAGGCAGGGAATCAGATATGGGGAATCAGAGGCGGGGAATCAGAGGTGGGGAATCATAGGCAGGGAATCGGATGTGCGGAATCAGAGATGGGGAATCAGAGGCCGGGAATCAGAGGTGGTGAATCAGATATGGGGAATCAGAGGCGGGGAATCAGAGGCAGGGAATCAGACGCGGGGAATCAGAGCTGGGCATTCAGAGGCGGGGAATCAGATATGGGGAATCAGAGGCGGGGAATCAGAGGCGGGGAAACAGAGGCGGGGAATCAGATATGGGGAATCAGAGGTGGGGCATCAGAGGTTGTGAATCACAGATGGGGAATTAGAGGCGGGGAATCAGAGGCAGGGAATCAGACGCGGGGAATCAGAGGCGGGGATTCAGAGCTGGGGAATCAGAAGCGGGGAATCAGAGTTGGGGAATCAGAGGCGGGGAATCAGATATGGGGAATCAGAGGCAGGGAATCAGAGGCGGGGAATCAGAGGCAGGGAATCAGACGCGGGGAATCTGAGGCGGGGAAACAGAGCTGGGGAATCAGAGGTGGGGAATCAGAGTTGGGGAATCAGAGGCAGGGAATTGGATGTGCGGAATCAGAGATGGGGAATCACAGGTGGGGAATCAGAGGCGGTGAATCAGTGATGGGGAATCAGAGGCGGGGAATCAGAGGCAGGAAATCAGACACGGGGATTCAGAGGCTGGGAATCAGACGGTGGGAATCAAAGGCGGGGAATCAGAGCTGGGGAATCTGAGGCAGGGAATCAGTGTTGGGGATTCAGAGGCGGGGAATCAGATATGTGGAAACAGAGGCGGGGAATCAGAGGCGGGAAAACAGAGGCGGGGAATTAGATATGGGGAATCAGAGGTGGGGAATTAGAGGTGGTGAATCAGTGATGGGGAATCACAGGCGGAGAATCAGAGGCAGGGAATAGAACGCGGGGAATCAGAGGCAGGGAATCAGAGCTGGGGAATCAGAGGCCGGGAATCATAGTTGGGAATCAGAGGCGGGGAATCAGATATGGGGAAACAGAGGCGGGGAATCAGAGGCGGGGAAACAGAGGCGGGGAATCAGATATGGGGAATCGGATGCAGGGAATCAGAGGCGGGGAATCAGAGCTGGGGAATCAGAGGCGGGGAATAAGAGTTGGGGCATCAGAGGTGGGGAATTAGATATAGGGAAAGAGAGGCGGGGAATCAGAGGCGGGGAAACAGAGGCGGGGAATCAGATATGGGGAATCAGAGGTGGGGAATCAGAGGCAGGGAATCAGATGTGCGGAATCAGAGATGGGGAATCAGAGGCAGGGAATCAGAATAAGAAGCGGGGAATCAGAGGCCGGGAATCAGAGGCCGGGAATCAGATGCTGGGAATAAGAGGCCGGGAATCAGAGGTGGGGAATCAGAGTCCGGGAATAAGAGATGGGGATTCAGAGGCGGGGAATGAGATATGGAGAATCAGAGGCGGGGAATCAGAGGCGGGGAATCAGAGGTGGGGAATCAGAGGTGGCGAATCAAAGGCGGTGAATCAGAGATGGGGAATCAGAGGCGGGGAATCAGAGGCAGGGAATCAGATGCGGGGAATCAGAGGCGGGGAATCGGAGCTGGCGAATCAGAGGCGGGGAATCAGAGGTGGGCAATCAGAGGCGGGGAATCAGATATGGGGAATCAGAGGCGGGGAATCAGAGGCGGGGAAACAGAGGCGGGGAATCAAATATAGGGAATCAGAGGTGGGAAATCAGAGGTTGCTAATCAGAGATGGGGAATCAAGGCGGGGAATCAGAGGCAGGGAATCAGACGCGGGGAATCAGAGGCGGGGATTCAGAGCTGGGGAATCAGAGGCGGGGAATCAGAGTTGGGGAATCAGAGGCAGGGAATCAGATATGGGGAATCAGAGGCGGGGAATCAGAGGCGGGGAAACAGAGGCGGGGAATCAGATATGGGGAATCAGAGGTGGGGAATCAGGGGCAGGGAATCAGTGGCAGGGAATCAGAGGCGGGGAATCAGAGGCGGGGAATCAGAGGCAGGGAATCAGACACGGGGAATCAGAGGCGGGGAATCAGAGATGGGGAATCAGAGGCGGGGAATCAGAGGCAGGGAATCGGATGCCGGGAATCAGAGTCGGGGAATCAGAGCTGGGGAATCAGAGGAGGGGAATCAGAGGCGGGGAATCAGAGGCAGGGAATCAGAGGCCGGGAATCAGATGCTGGGAATAAGAGGCCGGGAATCAGAGGTGGGGAAACAGAGGCGGGGAATCAGATATGGGGAATCAGAGGTGGGCAATCAGGGGCGGGGAATCAGTGGCAGGGAATCAGAGGCCGGGAATAAAAGGCGGAGAATCAGAGCTGGGGAATCAGAGGCGGGGAATCAGAGTTGGGGAATCAGAGGAGGGGAATCAGAGGCGGGGAATCAGATGCAGAGAATCAGACGCGGGGAATCTGAGGCGGGGAATCAGAGCTGGGGAATCAGAGGTGGGGAATCAGAGTTGGGGAATCAGAGGCAGGGAATTGGATGTGCTGAATCAGAGATGGGGAATCAGAGGTGGGGAATCAGAGGCGGTGAATCAGAAATGGGGAATCAGAGGCGGGGATTCAGAGCTGGGGAATCAGAGGCGGGGAATCAGAGTTGGGGAATCAGAGGCAGGGAATCAGATATGGGGAATCAGAGGCGGGGAATCAGAGGCGGGGAAACAGAGGCGGGGAATCAGATATGGGGAATCAGAGGTGGGGAATCAGGGGCAGGGAATCAGTGGCAGGGAATCAGAGGCGGGGAATCAGAGGCGGGGAATCAGAGGTGGGGAATCAGAGTTGGGGAATCAGAGGCAGGGATTTGGATGTGCGGAATCAGAGATGGGGAATCAGAGGTGGGGAATCAGAGGCGGTGAATCAGAAATGGGGAATCAGAGGCGGGGAATTGGATGTGCGGAATCAGAGATGGGGAATCAGAGGTGGGGAATCAGAGGCGGTGAATCAGAAATGGGGAATCAGAGGCGGGGATTCAGAGCTGGGGAATCAGAGGCGGGGAATCAGAGTTGGGGAATCAGAGGCAGGGAATCAGATATGGGGAATCAGAGGCGGGGAATCAGAGTCGGGGAATCAGAGCTGGGGAATCAGAGGCGGGGAATCAGAGGCGGGGAATCAGAGGCAGGGAATCAGAGGCCGGGAATCAGATGCTGGGAATAAGAGGCCGGGAATCAGAGGTGGGGAAACAGAGGCGGGGAATCAGATATGGGGAATCAGAGGTGGGCAATCAGGGGCGGGGAATCAGTGGCAGGGAATCAGAGGCCGGGAATAAAAGGCGGAGAATCAGAGCTGGGGAATCAGAGGCGGGGAATCAGAGTTGGGGAATCAGAGGAGGGGAATCAGAGGCGGGGAATCAGATGCAGGGAATCAGACGCTGGGAATCTGAGGCGGGGAATCAGAGCTGGGGAATCAGAGGTGGGGAATCAGAGTTGGGGAATCAGAGGCAGGGAATTGGATGTGCTGAATCAGAGATGGGGAATCAGAGGTGGGGAATCAGAGGCGGTGAATCAGAAATGGGGAATCAGAGGCGGGGATTCAGAGCTGGGGAATCAGAGGCGGGGAATCAGAGTTGGGGAATCAGAGGCAGGGAATCAGATATGGGGAATCAGAGGCGGGGAATCAGAGGCGGGGAAACAGAGGCGGGGAATCAGATATGGGGAATCAGAGGTGGGGAATCAGGGGCAGGGAATCAGTGGCAGGGAATCAGAGGCGGGGAATCAGAGGCGGGGAATCAGAGGTGGGGAATCAGAGTTGGGGAATCAGAGGCAGGGATTTGGATGTGCGGAATCAGAGATGGGGAATCAGAGGTGGGGAATCAGAGGCGGTGAATCAGAAATGGGGAATCAGAGGCGGGGAATTGGATGTGCGGAATCAGAGATGGGGAATCAGAGGTGGGGAATCAGAGGCGGTGAATCAGAAATGGGGAATCAGAGGCGGGGATTCAGAGCTGGGGAATCAGAGGCGGGGAATCAGAGTTGGGGAATCAGAGGCAGGGAATCAGATATGGGGAATCAGAGGCGGGGAATCAGAGGCGGGGAAACAGAGGCGGGGATTCAGATATGGGGAATCAGAGGTGGGGAATCAGGGGCAGGGAATCAGTGGCAGGGAATCAGAGGCGGGGAATCAGAGGTGGGGAATCAGAGGCAGGGAATCAGACACGGGGAATCAGAGGCGGGGAATCAGAGATGGGGAATCAGAGGCGGGGAATCAGAGGCAGGGAATCGGATGCCGGGAATCAGAGTCGGGGAATCAGAGCTGGGGAATCAGAGGCGGGGAATCAGAGGCGGGGAATCAGAGGCAGGGAATCAGAGGCCGGGAATCAGATGCTGGGAATAAGAGGCCGGGAATCAGATGTGGGGAAACAGAGGCGGGGAATCAGATATGGGGAATCAGAGGTGGGGAATCAGGGGCGGGGAATCAGTTGCAGGGAATCAGAGGCCGGGAATAAAAGGCGGAGAATCAGAGCTGGGGAATCAGAGGCGGGGAATCAGAGTTGGGGAATCAGAGGAGGGGAATCAGGTATGGGGAAACAGTGGCCGGGAATCAGAGGCAGGGAAACAGAGGCGTGGAATCAGATATGGGGAATCAGAGGTGGGGAATTAGAGGTTGTGAATCAGAGGCGTGGAATCAGAGGCGGGGAATCAGAGGCAGGGAATCGGATGTGCGGAATCAGAGTTGGGGAATCAGAGGCGGGGAATCAGATATGGGGATACAGAGGCGGGGAATCAGAGGCGGGGAAACAGAGGCGGGGAATCAGATATGGGGAATCAGAGGTGGGGAATCAGAGGCAGGGAATCAGATGTGCGGAATCAGAGATGGGGAATCAGAGGCAGGGAATCAGAATCAGAAGCAGGGAATCAGAGGCCGGGAATCAGAGGCCGGAATCAGATGCTGGGAATCAGAGGCCTGGAATCAGAGGCGGGGAATCAGAGGCAGGGAATCAGATGCGGGGAATCAGAGGCGGGGAATCAGAGCTGGGGAATCAGAGGCAGGGTATTAGAGTTGGGGAATCAGAGGCAGGGATTTGGATGTGCGGAATCAGAGATGGGGAATCAGAGGTGGGGAATCAGAGGCGGTGAATCAGAAATGGGGAATCAGAGGCGGGGAATTGGATGTGCGGAATAAGAGATGGGGAATCAGAGGTGGGGAATAAGAGGCGGTGAATCAGAAATGGGGAATCAGAGGCGGGGATTCAGAGCTGGGGAATCAGAGGCGGGGAATCAGAGTTGGGGAATCAGAGGCAGGGAATCAGATATGGGGAATCAGAGGCGGGGAATCAGAGGCGGTGAAACAGAGGCGGGGAATCAGATATGGGGAATCAGAGGTGGGGAATCAGGGGCAGGGAATCAGTGGCAGGGAATCAGAGGCGGGGAATCAGAGGCGGGGAATCAGAGGCAGGGAATCAGACACGGGGAATCAGAGGCGGGGAATCAGAGATGGGGAATCAGAGGCGGGGAATCAGAGGCAGGGAATCGGATGCCGGGAATCAGAGTCGGGGAATCAGAGCTGGGGAATCAGAGGCGGGGAATCAGAGGCGGGGAATCAGAGGCAGGGAATCAGAGGCCGGGAATCAGATGCTGGGAATAAGAGGCCGGGAATCAGAGGTGGGGAAACAGAGGCGGGGAATCAGATATGGGGAATCAGAGTTGGGGAATCAGGGGCGGGGAATCAATTGCAGGGAATCAGAGGCCGGGAATAAAAGGCGGAGAATCAGAGCTGGGGAATCAGAGGCGGGGAATCAGAGTTGGGGAATCAGAGGAGGGGAATCAGGTATGGGGAAACAGTGGCCGGGAATCAGAGGCAGGGAAACAGAGGCGGGGAATCAGATATGGGGAATCAGAGGTGGGGAATTAGAGGTTGCGAATCAGAGGCGTGGAATCAGAGGCGGGGAATCAGAGGCAGGGAATCGGATGTGCGGAATCAGAGTTGGGGAATCAGAGGCGGGGAATCAGATATGGGGAAACAGAGGCGGGGAATCAGAGGCGGGGAAACAGAGGCGGGGAATCAGATATGGGGAATCAGAGGTGGGGAATCAGAGGCAGGGAATCAGAATCAGAAGCAGGGAATCAGAGGCCGGGAATCAGAGGCCGGAATCAGATGCTGGGAATCAGAGGCCTGGAATCAGAGGCGGCGAAACAGAGGCAGGGAATCAGATGCGGGGAATCAGAGGCGGGGAATCAGAGCTGGGGAATCAGAGGCAGGGTATTAGAGTTGGGGAATCAGAGGCGGCGAATCAGATATGGGGAAACAGAGGTGGGGAATCAGAGGAGGGGAAACAGAGGCAGGGAATCAGATATGGGGAATCAGAGGCGGGGAATCAGAGGTGGGGAATCATAGGAAGGGAATCGGATGTGCGGAATCAGAGATGGGGAATCAGAGGCAGGGAATCAGAATCAGAAGCAGGGAATCAGAGGCCGGGAATCAGAGGCCGGAATCAGATGCTGGGAATCAGAGGCCTGGAATCAGAGGCGGCGAAACAGAGGCAGGGAATCAGATGCGGGGAATCAGAGGCGGGGAATCAGAGCTGGGGAATCAGAGGCAGGGTATTAGAGTTGGGGAATCAGAGGCGGCGAATCAGATATGGGGAAACAGAGGTGGGGAATCAGAGGAGGGGAAACAGAGGCAGGGAATCAGATATGGGGAATCAGAGGCGGGGAATCAGAGGTGGGGAATCATAGGAAGGGAATCGGATGTGCGGAATCAGAGATGGGGAATCAGAGGCCGGGAATCAGAGGTGGTGAATCAGATATGGGGAATCAGAGGCGGGGAATCAGAGGCAGGGAATCAGACGCGGGGAATCAGAGGTGGGCAATCAGAGGCGGGGAATCAAAGGCGGGGAATCAGAGCTGGGGAATCTGAGGCAGGGAATCAGAGGTTGTGAATCAGAGATGGGGAATCAAGGCGGGGAATCAGAGGCAGGGAATCAGACGCGGGGAATCAGAGGCGGGGATTCAGAGCTAGGGAATCAGAGGCGGGGAATCAGAGTTGGGGAATCAGAGGCAGGGAATCAGATGTGCGGAATCAGAGATGGGGAATCAGAGGCAGGGAATCAGAATCAGAAGCAGGGAATCAGAGGCCGGGAATCAGAGGCCGGAATCAGATGCTGGGAATCAGAGGCCTGGAATCAGAGGCGGCGAAACAGAGGCAGGGAATCAGATGCGGGGAATCAGAGGCGGGGAATCAGAGCTGGGGAATCAGAGGCAGGGTATTAGAGTTGGGGAATCAGAGGCGGCGAATCAGATATGGGGAAACAGAGGTGGGGAATCAGAGGAGGGGAAACAGAGGCAGGGAATCAGATATGGGGAATCAGAGGCGGGGAATCAGAGGTGGGGAATCATAGGAAGGGAATCGGATGTGCGGAATCAGAGATGGGGAATCAGAGGCCGGGAATCAGAGGTGGTGAATCAGATATGGGGAATCAGAGGCGGGGAATCAGAGGCAGGGAATCAGACGCGGGGAATCAGAGGTGGGCAATCAGAGGCGGGGAATCAAAGGCGGGGAATCAGAGCTGGGGAATCTGAGGCAGGGAATCAGAGGTTGTGAATCAGAGATGGGGAATCAAGGCGGGGAATCAGAGGCAGGGAATCAGACGCGGGGAATCAGAGGCGGGGATTCAGAGCTAGGGAATCAGAGGCGGGGAATCAGAGTTGGGGAATCAGAGGCAGGGAATCAGATATGGGGAATCAGAGGCGGGGAATCAGAGGCGGGGAAACAGAGGCGGGGAATCAGACATGGGGAATCAGAGGTGGGGAATCAGGGGCAGGGAATCAGTGGCTGGGAATCAGAGGCGGGGAATCAGAGGCGGGGAATCAGAGGCAGGGAATCAGACACGGGGAATCAGAGGCGGGGAATCAGAGATGGGGAATCAGAGGCGGGGAATCAGAGGCAGGGAATCGGATGCCGGGAATCAGAGTCGGGGAATCAGAGCTGGGGAATCAGAGGCGGGGAATCAGAGGCGGGGAATCAGAGGCAGGGAATCAGAGGCCGGGAATCAGATGCTGGGAATAAGAGGCCGGGAATCAGAGGTGGGGAAACAGAGGCGGGGAATCAGATATGGGGAATCAGAGGTGGGGAATCAGGGGCAGGGAATCAGTGGCAGGGAATCAGAGGCCGGGAATAAAAGGCGGAGAATCAGAGCTGGGGAATCAGAGGCGGGGAATCAGAGGTGGGGAATCAGAGGAGGGGAATCAGATATGGGGAAACAGAGGCCGGGAATCAGAGGCAGGGAAACAGAGGCGGGGAATCAGATATGGGGAATCAGAGGTGGGGAATTAGAGGTTGCGAATCAAAGGCGGGGAATCAGAGGCGGGGAATCAGAGGCAGGGATTCGGATGTGTGGAATCAGAGATGGGGAATCAGAGGTGGGGATTCAGAGGTGGTGAATCAGAGAAGGGGAATCAGAGGCTGGGAATCAGAGGCAGGGAATCAGACGCAGGGAATCAGAGGCGGGGAATCATAGCTGGCGAATTAGAGGAGGGGAATCAGTGTTGGGGAATCAGAGGCGGGTAATCAGATATGGGGAAACAGAGGCGGGGAATCAGAGGCGGGGAAACAGAGGCGGGGAATCAGATATGGGGAATCAGAGGTGGGGAATCAGAGGCAGGGAATCAGATGTGCGGGATCAGAGATGGGGAATCAGAGGCAGGGAATCAGAATCAGAAGCAGGGAATCAGAGGCCGGGAATCAGAGGCTGGAATCAGATGCTGGGAATCAGAGGCCTGGAATCAGAGGCGGGGAATCAGAGGCAGGGAATCAGATGCGGGGAATCAGAGGCGGGGAATCAGAGCTGGGGAATCAGAGGCAGGGTATTAGAGTTGGGGAATCAGAGGCGGGGAATCAGATATGGGGAAACAGAGGTGGGGAATCAGAGGCGGGGAAACAGAGGCAGGGAATCAGATATGGGGAATCAGAGGCGGGGAATCAGAGGTGGGGAATCATAGGCAGGGAATCGGATGTGCGGAATCAGAGATGGGGAATCAGAGGCCGGGAATCAGAGGTGGTGAATCAGATATGGGGAATCAGAGGCGGGGAATCAGAGGCAGGGAATCAGACGCGGGGAATCAGAGGTGGGCAATCAGAGGCGGGGAATCAGATATGGGGAATCAGAGGCGGGGAATCAGAGGCGGGGAAACAGAGGCGGGGAATCAGATATGGGGAATCAGAGGTGGGGCATCAGAGGTTGTGAATCACAGATGGGGAATTAGAGGCGGGGAATCAGAGGCAGGGAATCAGACGCGGGGAATCAGAGGCGGGGATTCTGAGCTGGGGAATCAGAAGCGGGGAATCAGAGTTGGGGAATCAGAGGCGGGGAATCAGAGGTGGGGAATCAGAGGCGGGGAAACAGAGGCAGGGAATCAGATATGGGGAATCAGAGGCGGGGAATCAGAGGTGGGCAATCAGAGGCGGGGAATCAGATATGGGGAATCAGAGGCGGGGAATCAGAGGCGGGGAAACAGAGGCAGGGAATCAGATATGGGGAATCAGAGGCGGGGAATCAGAGGTGGGCAATCAGAGGCGGGGAATCAGATATGGGGAATCAGAGGCGGGGAATCAGATGCAGGGAATCAGACGCGGGGAATCTGAGGCGGGGAATCAGAGCTGGGGAATCAGAGGTGGGGAATCAGAGTTGGGGAATCAGAGGCAGGGAATTGGATGTGCTGAATCAGAGATGGGGAATCAGAGGTGGGGAATCAGAGGCGGTGAATCAGAAATGGGGAATCAGAGGCGGGGATTCAGAGCTGGGGAATCAGAGGCGGGGAATCAGAGTTGGGGAATCAGAGGCAGGGAATCAGATATGGGGAATCAGAGGCGGGGAATCAGAGGCGGGGAAACAGAGGCGGGGAATCAGATATGGGGAATCAGAGGTGGGGAATCAGGGGCAGGGAATCAGTGGCAGGGAATCAGAGGCGGGGAATCAGAGGCGGGGAATCAGAGGTGGGGAATCAGAGTTGGGGAATCAGAGGCAGGGATTTGGATGTGCGGAATCAGAGATGGGGAATCGGAGGTGGGGAATCAGAGGCGGTGAATCAGAAATGGGGAATCAGAGGCGGGGAATTGGATGTGCGGAATCAGAGATGGGGAATCAGAGGTGGGGAATCAGAGGCGGTGAATCAGAAATGGGGAATCAGAGGCGGGGATTCAGAGCTGGGGAATCAGAGGCGGGGAATCAGAGTTGGGGAATCAGAGGCAGGGAATCAGATATGGGGAATCAGAGGCGGGGAATCAGAGGCGGGGAAACAGAGGCGGGGAATCAGATATGGGGAATCAGAGGTGGGGAATCAGGGGCAGGGAATCAGTGGCAGGGAATCAGAGGCGGGGAATCAGATGCGGGGAATCAGAGGCAGGGAATCAGACACGGGGAATCAGAGGCGGGGAATCAGAGATGGGGAATCAGAGGCGGGGAATCACAGGCAGGGAATCGGATGCCGGGAATCAGAGTCGGGGAATCAGAGCTGGGGAATCAGAGGCGGGGAATCAGAGGCGGGGAATCAGAGGCAGGGAATCAGAGGCCGGGAATCAGATGCTGGGAATAAGAGGCCGGGAATCAGAGGTGGGGAAACAGAGGCGGGGAATCAGATATGGGGAATCAGAGGTGGGGAATCAGGGGCGGGGAATCAGTTGCAGGGAATCAGAGGACGGGAATAAAAGGCGGAGAATCAGAGCTGGGGAATCAGAGGCGGGGAATCAGAGTTGGGGAATCAGAGGAGGGGAATCAGGTATGGGGAAACAGTGGCCGGGAATCAGAGGCAGGGAAACAGAGGCGGGGAATCAGATATGGGGAATCAGAGGTGGGGAATTAGAGGTTGCGAATCAGAGGCGTGGAATCAGAGGCGGGGAATCAGAGGCAGGGAATCGGATGTGCGGAATCAGAGTTGGGGAATCAGAGGCGGGGAATCAGAATCAGAAGCAGGGAATCAGAGGCCGGGAATCAGAGGCCGGAATCAGATGCTGGGAATCAGAGGCCTGGAATCAGAGGCGGGGAATCAGAGGCAGGGAATCAGATGCGGGGAATCAGAGGCGGGGAATCAGAGCTGGGGAATCAGAGGCAGGGTATTAGAGTTGGGGAATCAGAGGCGGGGAATCAGATATGGGGAAACAGAGGTGGGGAATCAGAGGCGGGGAAACAGAGGCAGGGAATCAGATATGGGGAATCAGAGGCGGGGAATCAGAGGTGGGGAATCATAGGCAGGGAATCGGATGTGCGGAATCAGAGATGGGGAATCAGAGGCCGGGAATCAGAGGTGGTGAATCAGATATGGGGAATCAGAGGCGGGGAATAAGAGGCAGGGAATCAGACGCGGGGAATCAGAGGTGGGCAATCAGAGGCGGGGAATCAGATATGGGGAATCAGAGGCGGGGAATCAGAGGCGGGGAAACAGAGGCGGGGAATCAGATATGGGGAATCAGAGGTGGGGCATCAGAGGTTGTGAATCACAGATGGGGAATTAGAGGCGGGGAATCAGAGGCAGGGAATCAGACGCGGGGAATCAGAGGCGGGGATTCTGAGCTGGGGAATCAGAAGCGAGGAATCAGAGTTGGGGAATCAGAGGCGGGGAATCAGAGGTGGGGAATCAGAGTTGGGGAATCAGAAGCAGGGAATTGGATGTGCGGAATCAGAGATGGGGAATCAGAGGTGGGGAATCAGAGGCGGTGAATCAGAAATGGGGAATCAGAGGCGGGGAATCAGAGGCATGAAATCAGACACGGGGATTCAGAGGCTGGGAATCAGACGGTGGGAATCAAAGGCGGGGAATCAGAGCTGGGGAATCTGAGGCAGGGAATCAGAGTTGGGGATTCAGAGGCGGGGAATAAGATATGGGGAAACAGAGGCGGGGAATCAGAGGCGGGAAAACAGAGGCGGGGAATTAGATATGGGGAATCAGAGGTGGGGAATCAGAGGTGGTGAATCAGTGATGGGGAATCACAGGCGGGGAATCAGAGGCAGGGAATAGAACGCGGGGAATCAGAGGCAGGGAATCAGAGCTGGGGAATCAGAGGCGGGGAATCATAGTTGGGAATCAGAGGCGGGGAATCAGATATGGGGAAACAGAGGCAGGGAATCAGAGGCGGGGAAACAGAGGCGGGGAATCAGATATGGGGAATCGGATGCAGGGAATCAGAGGCGGGGAATCAGAGCTGGGGAATCAGAGGCGGGGAATCAGAGTTGGGGCATCAGAGGTGGGGAATTAGATATAGGGAAACAGAGGCGGAGAATCAGAGGCGGGGAAACAGAGGCGGGGAATCAGATATGGGGAATCAGAGGTGGGTAATCAGAGGCAGGGAATCAGATGTGCGGAATCAGAGATGGGGAATCAGAGGCAGGGAATCAGAATCAGAAGCGGGGAATCAGAGGCCGGGAATAAGAGGCCGGGAATCAGATGCTGGGAATAAGAGGCCGGGAATCAGAGGTGGGGAATCAGAGTCCGGGAATCAGAGATGGGGATTCAGAGGTGGGGAATGAGATATGGAGAATCAGAGGCGGGGAATCAGAGGCGGGGAAACAGAAGTGGGGAATCAGATATGGGGAATCAGAGGTGGCGAATCAAAGGCGGTGAATCAGAGATGGGGAATCAGAGGCGGGGAATCAGAGGCAGGGAATCAGATGCGGGGAATCAGAGGCGAGAATCGGAGCTGGCGAACCAGAGGCGGGGAATCAGAGGTGGGCAATCAGAGGCGGGGAATCAGATATGGGGAATCAGAGGCGGGGAATCAGAGGCGGGGAAACAGAGGCGGGGAATCAAATATAGGGAATCAGAGGTGGGGAATCAGAGGTTGTGAATCAGAGATGGGGAATCAAGGCGGGGAATCAGAGGCAGGGAATCAGACGCGGGGAATCAGAGGCGGGGATTCAGAGCTGGGGAATCAGAGGCGGGGAATCAGAGTTGGGGAATCAGAGGCAGGGAATCAGATATGGGGAATCAGAGGCGGGGAATCAGAGGCGGGGAAACAGAGGCGGGGAATCAGATATGGGGAATCAGAGGTGGGGAATCAGGGGCAGGGAATCAGTGGCAGGGAATCAGAGGCGGGGAATCAGAGGCGGGGAATCAGAGGCAGGGAATCAGACACGGGGAATCAGAGGCGGGGAATCAGAGATGGGGAATCAGAGGCGGGGAATCAGAGGCAGGGAATCGGATGCCGGGAATCAGAGTCGGGGAATCAGAGCTGGGGAATCAGAGTCGGGGAATCAGAGCTGGGGAATCAGAGGCGGGGAATCAGAGTTGGGGAATCAGAGGCGGGGAATCAGATATGGGGAAATAGAGGCGGGGAATCGGATATGGGGAATCAGAGTTGTGGAATCAGAGGTTGGGAATCAGAGGCAGGGAATCAGAGGCGGGGAATCAGAGGCGGAGAATCAGAGGAAGGGAATCAGATTGCTGAATCGGAGATGGGGAATCAGAGGCAGGGAATCAGAGGCGGGGAATCAGAGGCGGGGAATCAGAGGCCGGGAATCAGATATGGGGAAACAGAGGCGGGGAATCCGAGGCGGGGAAACAGAGGCGGGGAATCAGATATGGGGAATCAGAGGTGGGGAATCAGAGGTTGGGAATCAGAGGCAGGGAATCAGAGGCTTGGAATCAGATGCAGGGAATCAGATGCGGGGAATCAGAGGCGGGGAATCAGAGCTGGGGAATCAGAGGTGGGGAATCAGATTTGGGGAATCAGAGGCGGGGACTTAGATATTGGGAAACAGAGGCGGGGAATCAGATATGGGGAATCAGAGGTGGGGAATCAGAGGCAGGGAATCAGATGTGCGGAATCAGAGATGGGGAATCAGAGGCAGGGAATCAGAATCAGAAGCAGGGAATCAGAGGCGGGGATTCAGAGCTAGGGAATCAGAGGCGGGGAATCAGAGTTGGGGAATCAGAGGCAGGGAATCAGATATGGGGAATCAGAGGCGGGGAATCAGAGGCGGGGAAACAGAGGCGGGGAATCAGATATGGGGAATCAGAGGTGGGGAATCAGGGGCAGGGAATCAGTGGCAGGGAATCAGAGGCGGGGAATCAGAGGCGGGGAATCAGAGGCAGGGAATCAGACACGGGGAATCAGAGGCGGGGAATCAGAGATGGGGAATCAGAGGCGGGGAATCAGAGGCAGGGAATCGGATGCCGGGAATCAGAGTCGGGGAATCAGAGCTGGGGAATCAGAGGCGGGGAATCAGAGGCGGGGAATCAGAGGCAGGGAATCAGAGGCCGGGAAACAGAGGCGGGGAATCGGATGTGCGGAATCAGAGATGGGGAATCAGAGGTGGGGATTCAGAGGTGGTGAATCAGAGAAGGGGAATCAGAGGCTGGGAATCAGAGGCAGGGAAACAGACGCAGGGAATCAGAGGCGAGGAATCATAGCTGGCGAATTAGAGGAGGGGAATCAGTGTTGGGGAATCAGAGGCGGGGAATCAGATATGGGGAAACAGAGGCGGGGAATCAGAGGCGGGGAAACAGAGGCGGGGAATCAGATATGGGGAATCAGAGGTGGGGAATCAGGGGAAGGGAATCAGATGTGCGGAATCAGAGATGGGGAATCAGAGGCAGGGAATCAGAATCAGAAGCAGGGAATCAGAGGCCGGGAATCAGAGGCCGGAATCAGATGCTGGGAATCAGAGGCCTGGAATCAGAGGCGGGGAATCAGATGTGGGGAAACAGAGGCGTGGAATCAGAGGCGGGGAAACAGAGGCGGGGAATCAGATATGGGGAATCAGAGGTGGGGAATCAGAGGCAGGGAATCAGATGTGCGGAATCAGAGATGGGGAATCAGAGGCAGGGAATCAGAATCAGAAGCAGGGAATCAGAGGCCGGGAATCAGAGGCCGGAATCAGATGCTGGGAATCAGAGGCCTGGAATCAGAGGCGGGGAATCAGAGGCAGGGAATCAGATGCGGGGAATCAGAGGCGGGGAATCAGAGCTGGGGAATCAGAGGCAGGGTATTAGAGTTGGGGAATCAGAGGCGGGGAATCAGATATTGGGAAACAGAGGTGGGGAATCAGAGGCGGGGAAACAAAGGCAGGGAATCAGATATGGGGAATCAGAGGCGGGGAATCAGAGGTGGGGAATCATAGGCAGGGAATCGGATGTGCGGAATCAGAGATGGGGAATCAGAGGCCGGGAATCAGAGGTGGTGAATCAGATATGGGGAATCAGAGGCGGGGAATCAGAGGCAGGGAATCAGACGCGGGGAATCAGAGCTGGGCATTCAGAGGCGGGGAATCAGATATGGGGAATCAGAGGCGGGGAATCAGAGGCGGGGAAACAGAGGCGGGGAATCAGATATGGGGAATCAGAGGTGGGGCATCAGAGGTTGTGAATCACAGATGGGGAATTAGAGGCGGGGAATCAGAGGCAGGGAATCAGACGCGGGGAATCAGAGGCGGGGATTCAGAGCTGGGGAATCAGAAGCGGGGAATCAGAGTTGGGGAATCAGAGGCGGGGAATCAGATATGGGGAATCAGAGGCAGGGAATCAGAGGCGGGGAATCAGAGGCAGGGAATCAGACGCGGGGAATCTGAGGCGGGGAAACAGAGCTGGGGAATCAGAGGTGGGGAATCAGAGTTGGGGAATCAGAGGCAGGGAATTGGATGTGCGGAATCAGAGATGGGGAATCACAGGTGGGGAATCAGAGGCGGTGAATCAGTGATGGGGAATCAGAGGCGGGGAATCAGAGGCAGGAAATCAGACACGGGGATTCAGAGGCTGGGAATCAGACGGTGGGAATCAAAGGCGGGGAATCAGAGCTGGGGAATCTGAGGCAGGGAATCAGTGTTGGGGATTCAGAGGCGGGGAATCAGATATGTGGAAACAGAGGCGGGGAATCAGAGGCGGGAAAACAGAGGCGGGGAATTAGATATGGGGAATCAGAGGTGGGGAATTAGAGGTGGTGAATCAGTGATGGGGAATCACAGGCGGAGAATCAGAGGCAGGGAATAGAACGCGGGGAATCAGAGGCAGGGAATCAGAGCTGGGGAATCAGAGGCCGGGAATCATAGTTGGGAATCAGAGGCGGGGAATCAGATATGGGGAAACAGAGGCGGGGAATCAGAGGCGGGGAAACAGAGGCGGGGAATCAGATATGGGGAATCGGATGCAGGGAATCAGAGGCGGGGAATCAGAGCTGGGGAATCAGAGGCGGGGAATAAGAGTTGGGGCATCAGAGGTGGGGAATTAGATATAGGGAAAGAGAGGCGGGGAATCAGAGGCGGGGAAACAGAGGCGGGGAATCAGATATGGGGAATCAGAGGTGGGGAATCAGAGGCAGGGAATCAGATGTGCGGAATCAGAGATGGGGAATCAGAGGCAGGGAATCAGAATAAGAAGCGGGGAATCAGAGGCCGGGAATCAGAGGCCGGGAATCAGATGCTGGGAATAAGAGGCCGGGAATCAGAGGTGGGGAATCAGAGTCCGGGAATAAGAGATGGGGATTCAGAGGCGGGGAATGAGATATGGAGAATCAGAGGCGGGGAATCAGAGGCGGGGAATCAGAGGTGGGGAATCAGAGGTGGCGAATCAAAGGCGGTGAATCAGAGATGGGGAATCAGAGGCGGGGAATCAGAGGCAGGGAATCAGATGCGGGGAATCAGAGGCGGGGAATCGGAGCTGGCGAATCAGAGGCGGGGAATCAGAGGTGGGCAATCAGAGGCGGGGAATCAGATATGGGGAATCAGAGGCGGGGAATCAGAGGCGGGGAAACAGAGGCGGGGAATCAAATATAGGGAATCAGAGGTGGGAAATCAGAGGTTGCTAATCAGAGATGGGGAATCAAGGCGGGGAATCAGAGGCAGGGAATCAGACGCGGGGAATCAGAGGCGGGGATTCAGAGCTGGGGAATCAGAGGCGGGGAATCAGAGTTGGGGAATCAGAGGCAGGGAATCAGATATGGGGAATCAGAGGCGGGGAATCAGAGGCGGGGAAACAGAGGCGGGGAATCAGATATGGGGAATCAGAGGTGGGGAATCAGGGGCAGGGAATCAGTGGCAGGGAATCAGAGGCGGGGAATCAGAGGCGGGGAATCAGAGGCAGGGAATCAGACACGGGGAATCAGAGGCGGGGAATCAGAGATGGGGAATCAGAGGCGGGGAATCAGAGGCAGGGAATCGGATGCCGGGAATCAGAGTCGGGGAATCAGAGCTGGGGAATCAGAGGAGGGGAATCAGAGGCGGGGAATCAGAGGCAGGGAATCAGAGGCCGGGAATCAGATGCTGGGAATAAGAGGCCGGGAATCAGAGGTGGGGAAACAGAGGCGGGGAATCAGATATGGGGAATCAGAGGTGGGCAATCAGGGGCGGGGAATCAGTGGCAGGGAATCAGAGGCCGGGAATAAAAGGCGGAGAATCAGAGCTGGGGAATCAGAGGCGGGGAATCAGAGTTGGGGAATCAGAGGAGGGGAATCAGAGGCGGGGAATCAGATGCAGAGAATCAGACGCGGGGAATCTGAGGCGGGGAATCAGAGCTGGGGAATCAGAGGTGGGGAATCAGAGTTGGGGAATCAGAGGCAGGGAATTGGATGTGCTGAATCAGAGATGGGGAATCAGAGGTGGGGAATCAGAGGCGGTGAATCAGAAATGGGGAATCAGAGGCGGGGATTCAGAGCTGGGGAATCAGAGGCGGGGAATCAGAGTTGGGGAATCAGAGGCAGGGAATCAGATATGGGGAATCAGAGGCGGGGAATCAGAGGCGGGGAAACAGAGGCGGGGAATCAGATATGGGGAATCAGAGGTGGGGAATCAGGGGCAGGGAATCAGTGGCAGGGAATCAGAGGCGGGGAATCAGAGGCGGGGAATCAGAGGTGGGGAATCAGAGTTGGGGAATCAGAGGCAGGGATTTGGATGTGCGGAATCAGAGATGGGGAATCAGAGGTGGGGAATCAGAGGCGGTGAATCAGAAATGGGGAATCAGAGGCGGGGAATTGGATGTGCGGAATCAGAGATGGGGAATCAGAGGTGGGGAATCAGAGGCGGTGAATCAGAAATGGGGAATCAGAGGCGGGGATTCAGAGCTGGGGAATCAGAGGCGGGGAATCAGAGTTGGGGAATCAGAGGCAGGGAATCAGATATGGGGAATCAGAGGCGGGGAATCAGAGTCGGGGAATCAGAGCTGGGGAATCAGAGGCGGGGAATCAGAGGCGGGGAATCAGAGGCAGGGAATCAGAGGCCGGGAATCAGATGCTGGGAATAAGAGGCCGGGAATCAGAGGTGGGGAAACAGAGGCGGGGAATCAGATATGGGGAATCAGAGGTGGGCAATCAGGGGCGGGGAATCAGTGGCAGGGAATCAGAGGCCGGGAATAAAAGGCGGAGAATCAGAGCTGGGGAATCAGAGGCGGGGAATCAGAGTTGGGGAATCAGAGGAGGGGAATCAGAGGCGGGGAATCAGATGCAGGGAATCAGACGCTGGGAATCTGAGGCGGGGAATCAGAGCTGGGGAATCAGAGGTGGGGAATCAGAGTTGGGGAATCAGAGGCAGGGAATTGGATGTGCTGAATCAGAGATGGGGAATCAGAGGTGGGGAATCAGAGGCAGGGAATCAGACGCGGGGAATCAGAGCTGGGCATTCAGAGGCGGGGAATCAGATATGGGGAATCAGAGGCGGGGAATCAGAGGCGGGGAAACAGAGGCGGGGAATCAGATATGGGGAATCAGAGGTGGGGCATCAGAGGTTGTGAATCACAGATGGGGAATTAGAGGCGGGGAATCAGAGGCAGGGAATCAGACGCGGGGAATCAGAGGCGGGGATTCAGAGCTGGGGAATCAGAAGCGGGGAATCAGAGTTGGGGAATCAGAGGCGGGGAATCAGATATGGGGAATCAGAGGCAGGGAATCAGAGGCGGGGAATCAGAGGCAGGGAATCAGACGCGGGGAATCTGAGGCGGGGAAACAGAGCTGGGGAATCAGAGGTGGGGAATCAGAGTTGGGGAATCAGAGGCAGGGAATTGGATGTGCGGAATCAGAGATGGGGAATCACAGGTGGGGAATCAGAGGCGGTGAATCAGTGATGGGGAATCAGAGGCGGGGAATCAGAGGCAGGAAATCAGACACGGGGATTCAGAGGCTGGGAATCAGACGGTGGGAATCAAAGGCGGGGAATCAGAGCTGGGGAATCTGAGGCAGGGAATCAGTGTTGGGGATTCAGAGGCGGGGAATCAGATATGTGGAAACAGAGGCGGGGAATCAGAGGCGGGAAAACAGAGGCGGGGAATTAGATATGGGGAATCAGAGGTGGGGAATTAGAGGTGGTGAATCAGTGATGGGGAATCACAGGCGGAGAATCAGAGGCAGGGAATAGAACGCGGGGAATCAGAGGCAGGGAATCAGAGCTGGGGAATCAGAGGCCGGGAATCATAGTTGGGAATCAGAGGCGGGGAATCAGATATGGGGAAACAGAGGCGGGGAATCAGAGGCGGGGAAACAGAGGCGGGGAATCAGATATGGGGAATCGGATGCAGGGAATCAGAGGCGGGGAATCAGAGCTGGGGAATCAGAGGCGGGGAATAAGAGTTGGGGCATCAGAGGTGGGGAATTAGATATAGGGAAAGAGAGGCGGGGAATCAGAGGCGGGGAAACAGAGGCGGGGAATCAGATATGGGGAATCAGAGGTGGGGAATCAGAGGCAGGGAATCAGATGTGCGGAATCAGAGATGGGGAATCAGAGGCAGGGAATCAGAATAAGAAGCGGGGAATCAGAGGCCGGGAATCAGAGGCCGGGAATCAGATGCTGGGAATAAGAGGCCGGGAATCAGAGGTGGGGAATCAGAGTCCGGGAATAAGAGATGGGGATTCAGAGGCGGGGAATGAGATATGGAGAATCAGAGGCGGGGAATCAGAGGCGGGGAATCAGAGGTGGGGAATCAGAGGTGGCGAATCAAAGGCGGTGAATCAGAGATGGGGAATCAGAGGCGGGGAATCAGAGGCAGGGAATCAGATGCGGGGAATCAGAGGCGGGGAATCGGAGCTGGCGAATCAGAGGCGGGGAATCAGAGGTGGGCAATCAGAGGCGGGGAATCAGATATGGGGAATCAGAGGCGGGGAATCAGAGGCGGGGAAACAGAGGCGGGGAATCAAATATAGGGAATCAGAGGTGGGAAATCAGAGGTTGCTAATCAGAGATGGGGAATCAAGGCGGGGAATCAGAGGCAGGGAATCAGACGCGGGGAATCAGAGGCGGGGATTCAGAGCTGGGGAATCAGAGGCGGGGAATCAGAGTTGGGGAATCAGAGGCAGGGAATCAGATATGGGGAATCAGAGGCGGGGAATCAGAGGCGGGGAAACAGAGGCGGGGAATCAGATATGGGGAATCAGAGGTGGGGAATCAGGGGCAGGGAATCAGTGGCAGGGAATCAGAGGCGGGGAATCAGAGGCGGGGAATCAGAGGCAGGGAATCAGACACGGGGAATCAGAGGCGGGGAATCAGAGATGGGGAATCAGAGGCGGGGAATCAGAGGCAGGGAATCGGATGCCGGGAATCAGAGTCGGGGAATCAGAGCTGGGGAATCAGAGGAGGGGAATCAGAGGCGGGGAATCAGAGGCAGGGAATCAGAGGCCGGGAATCAGATGCTGGGAATAAGAGGCCGGGAATCAGAGGTGGGGAAACAGAGGCGGGGAATCAGATATGGGGAATCAGAGGTGGGCAATCAGGGGCGGGGAATCAGTGGCAGGGAATCAGAGGCCGGGAATAAAAGGCGGAGAATCAGAGCTGGGGAATCAGAGGCGGGGAATCAGAGTTGGGGAATCAGAGGAGGGGAATCAGAGGCGGGGAATCAGATGCAGAGAATCAGACGCGGGGAATCTGAGGCGGGGAATCAGAGCTGGGGAATCAGAGGTGGGGAATCAGAGTTGGGGAATCAGAGGCAGGGAATTGGATGTGCTGAATCAGAGATGGGGAATCAGAGGTGGGGAATCAGAGGCGGTGAATCAGAAATGGGGAATCAGAGGCGGGGATTCAGAGCTGGGGAATCAGAGGCGGGGAATCAGAGTTGGGGAATCAGAGGCAGGGAATCAGATATGGGGAATCAGAGGCGGGGAATCAGAGGCGGGGAAACAGAGGCGGGGAATCAGATATGGGGAATCAGAGGTGGGGAATCAGGGGCAGGGAATCAGTGGCAGGGAATCAGAGGCGGGGAATCAGAGGCGGGGAATCAGAGGTGGGGAATCAGAGTTGGGGAATCAGAGGCAGGGATTTGGATGTGCGGAATCAGAGATGGGGAATCAGAGGTGGGGAATCAGAGGCGGTGAATCAGAAATGGGGAATCAGAGGCGGGGAATTGGATGTGCGGAATCAGAGATGGGGAATCAGAGGTGGGGAATCAGAGGCGGTGAATCAGAAATGGGGAATCAGAGGCGGGGATTCAGAGCTGGGGAATCAGAGGCGGGGAATCAGAGTTGGGGAATCAGAGGCAGGGAATCAGATATGGGGAATCAGAGGCGGGGAATCAGAGTCGGGGAATCAGAGCTGGGGAATCAGAGGCGGGGAATCAGAGGCGGGGAATCAGAGGCAGGGAATCAGAGGCCGGGAATCAGATGCTGGGAATAAGAGGCCGGGAATCAGAGGTGGGGAAACAGAGGCGGGGAATCAGATATGGGGAATCAGAGGTGGGCAATCAGGGGCGGGGAATCAGTGGCAGGGAATCAGAGGCCGGGAATAAAAGGCGGAGAATCAGAGCTGGGGAATCAGAGGCGGGGAATCAGAGTTGGGGAATCAGAGGAGGGGAATCAGAGGCGGGGAATCAGATGCAGGGAATCAGACGCTGGGAATCTGAGGCGGGGAATCAGAGCTGGGGAATCAGAGGTGGGGAATCAGAGTTGGGGAATCAGAGGCAGGGAATTGGATGTGCTGAATCAGAGATGGGGAATCAGAGGTGGGGAATCAGAGGCGGTGAATCAGAAATGGGGAATCAGAGGCGGGGATTCAGAGCTGGGGAATCAGAGGCGGGGAATCAGAGTTGGGGAATCAGAGGCAGGGAATCAGATATGGGGAATCAGAGGCGGGGAATCAGAGGCGGGGAAACAGAGGCGGGGAATCAGATATGGGGAATCAGAGGTGGGGAATCAGGGGCAGGGAATCAGTGGCAGGGAATCAGAGGCGGGGAATCAGAGGCGGGGAATCAGAGGTGGGGAATCAGAGTTGGGGAATCAGAGGCAGGGATTTGGATGTGCGGAATCAGAGATGGGGAATCAGAGGTGGGGAATCAGAGGCGGTGAATCAGAAATGGGGAATCAGAGGCGGGGAATTGGATGTGCGGAATCAGAGATGGGGAATCAGAGGTGGGGAATCAGAGGCGGTGAATCAGAAATGGGGAATCAGAGGCGGGGATTGAGAGCTGGGGAATCAGAGGCGGGGAATCAGAGTTGGGGAATCAGAGGCAGGGAATCAGATATGGGGAATCAGAGGCGGGGAATCAGAGGCGGGGAAACAGAGGCGGGGATTCAGATATGGGGAATCAGAGGTGGGGAATCAGGGGCAGGGAATCAGTGGCAGGGAATCAGAGGCGGGGAATCAGAGGTGGGGAATCAGAGGCAGGGAATCAGACACGGGGAATCAGAGGCGGGGAATCAGAGATGGGGAATCAGAGGCGGGGAATCAGAGGCAGGGAATCGGATGCCGGGAATCAGAGTCGGGGAATCAGAGCTGGGGAATCAGAGGCGGGGAATCAGAGGCGGGGAATCAGAGGCAGGGAATCAGAGGCCGGGAATCAGATGCTGGGAATAAGAGGCCGGGAATCAGATGTGGGGAAACAGAGGCGGGGAATCAGATATGGGGAATCAGAGGTGGGGAATCAGGGGCGGGGAATCAGTTGCAGGGAATCAGAGGCCGGGAATAAAAGGCGGAGAATCAGAGCTGGGGAATCAGAGGCGGGGAATCAGAGTTGGGGAATCAGAGGAGGGGAATCAGGTATGGGGAAACAGTGGCCGGGAATCAGAGGCAGGGAAACAGAGGCGTGGAATCAGATATGGGGAATCAGAGGTGGGGAATTAGAGGTTGTGAATCAGAGGCGTGGAATCAGAGGCGGGGAATCAGAGGCAGGGAATCGGATGTGCGGAATCAGAGTTGGGGAATCAGAGGCGGGGAATCAGATATGGGGATACAGAGGCGGGGAATCAGAGGCGGGGAAACAGAGGCGGGGAATCAGATATGGGGAATCAGAGGTGGGGAATCAGAGGCAGGGAATCAGATGTGCGGAATCAGAGATGGGGAATCAGAGGCAGGGAATCAGAATCAGAAGCAGGGAATCAGAGGCCGGGAATCAGAGGCCGGAATCAGATGCTGGGAATCAGAGGCCTGGAATCAGAGGCGGGGAATCAGAGGCAGGGAATCAGATGCGGGGAATCAGAGGCGGGGAATCAGAGCTGGGGAATCAGAGGCAGGGTATTAGAGTTGGGGAATCAGAGGCAGGGATTTGGATGTGCGGAATCAGAGATGGGGAATCAGAGGTGGGGAATCAGAGGCGGTGAATCAGAAATGGGGAATCAGAGGCGGGGAATTGGATGTGCGGAATAAGAGATGGGGAATCAGAGGTGGGGAATCAGAGGCGGTGAATCAGAAATGGGGAATCAGAGGCGGGGATTCAGAGCTGGGGAATCAGAGGCGGGGAATCAGAGTTGGGGAATCAGAGGCAGGGAATCAGATATGGGGAATCAGAGGCGGGGAATCAGAGGCGGTGAAACAGAGGCGGGGAATCAGATATGGGGAATCAGAGGTGGGGAATCAGGGGCAGGGAATCAGTGGCAGGGAATCAGAGGCGGGGAATCAGAGGCGGGGAATCAGAGGCAGGGAATCAGACACGGGGAATCAGAGGCGGGGAATCGGAGATGGGGAATCAGAGGCGGGGAATCAGAGGCAGGGAATCGGATGCCGGGAATCAGAGTCGGGGAATCAGAGCTGGGGAATCAGAGGCGGGGAATCAGAGGCGGGGAATCAGAGGCAGGGAATCAGAGGCCGGGAATCAGATGCTGGGAATAAGAGGCCGGGAATCAGAGGTGGGGAAACAGAGGCGGGGAATCAGATATGGGGAATCAGAGTTGGGGAATCAGGGGCGGGGAATCAATTGCAGGGAATCAGAGGCCGGGAATAAAAGGCGGAGAATCAGAGCTGGGGAATCAGAGGCGGGGAATCAGAGTTGGGGAATCAGAGGAGGGGAATCAGGTATGGGGAAACAGTGGCCGGGAATCAGAGGCAGGGAAACAGAGGCGGGGAATCAGATATGGGGAATCAGAGGTGGGGAATTAGAGGTTGCGAATCAGAGGCGTGGAATCAGAGGCGGGGAATCAGAGGCAGGGAATCGGATGTGTGGAATCAGAGTTGGGGAATCAGAGGCGGGGAATCAGATATGGGGAAACAGAGGCGGGGAATCAGAGGCGGGGAAACAGAGGCGGGGAATCAGATATGGGGAATCAGAGGTGGGGAATCAGAGGCAGGGAATCAGAATCAGAAGCAGGGAATCAGAGGCCGGGAATCAGAGGCCGGAATCAGATGCTGGGAATCAGAGGCCTGGAATCAGAGGCGGCGAAACAGAGGCAGGGAATCAGATGCGGGGAATCAGAGGCGGGGAATCAGAGCTGGGGAATCAGAGGCAGGGTATTAGAGTTGGGGAATCAGAGGCGGCGAATCAGATATGGGGAAACAGAGGTGGGGAATCAGAGGAGGGGAAACAGAGGCAGGGAATCAGATATGGGGAATCAGAGGCGGGGAATCAGAGGTGGGGAATCATAGGAAGGGAATCGGATGTGCGGAATCAGAGATGGGGAATCAGAGGCAGGGAATCAGAATCAGAAGCAGGGAATCAGAGGCCGGGAATCAGAGGCCGGAATCAGATGCTGGGAATCAGAGGCCTGGAATCAGAGGCGGCGAAACAGAGGCAGGGAATCAGATGCGGGGAATCAGAGGCGGGGAATCAGAGCTGGGGAATCAGAGGCAGGGTATTAGAGTTGGGGAATCAGAGGCGGCGAATCAGATATGGGGAAACAGAGGTGGGGAATCAGAGGAGGGGAAACAGAGGCAGGGAATCAGATATGGGGAATCAGAGGCGGGGAATCAGAGGTGGGGAATCATAGGAAGGGAATCGGATGTGCGGAATCAGAGATGGGGAATCAGAGGCCGGGAATCAGAGGTGGTGAATCAGATATGGGGAATCAGAGGCGGGGAATCAGAGGCAGGGAATCAGACGCGGGGAATCAGAGGCGGGGATTCAGAGCTGGGGAATCAGAAGCGGGGAATCAGAGTTGGGGAATCAGAGGCGGGGAATCAGATATGGGGAATCAGAGGCAGGGAATCAGAGGCGGGGAATCAGAGGCAGGGAATCAGACGCGGGGAATCTGAGGCGGGGAAACAGAGCTGGGGAATCAGAGGTGGGGAATCAGAGTTGGGGAATCAGAGGCAGGGAATTGGATGTGCGGAATCAGAGATGGGGAATCACAGGTGGGGAATCAGAGGCGGTGAATCAGTGATGGGGAATCAGAGGCGGGGAATCAGAGGCAGGAAATCAGACACGGGGATTCAGAGGCTGGGAATCAGACGGTGGGAATCAAAGGCGGGGAATCAGAGCTGGGGAATCTGAGGCAGGGAATCAGTGTTGGGGATTCAGAGGCGGGGAATCAGATATGTGGAAACAGAGGCGGGGAATCAGAGGCGGGAAAACAGAGGCGGGGAATTAGATATGGGGAATCAGAGGTGGGGAATTAGAGGTGGTGAATCAGTGATGGGGAATCACAGGCGGAGAATCAGAGGCAGGGAATAGAACGCGGGGAATCAGAGGCAGGGAATCAGAGCTGGGGAATCAGAGGCCGGGAATCATAGTTGGGAATCAGAGGCGGGGAATCAGATATGGGGAAACAGAGGCGGGGAATCAGAGGCGGGGAAACAGAGGCGGGGAATCAGATATGGGGAATCGGATGCAGGGAATCAGAGGCGGGGAATCAGAGCTGGGGAATCAGAGGCGGGGAATAAGAGTTGGGGCATCAGAGGTGGGGAATTAGATATAGGGAAAGAGAGGCGGGGAATCAGAGGCGGGGAAACAGAGGCGGGGAATCAGATATGGGGAATCAGAGGTGGGGAATCAGAGGCAGGGAATCAGATGTGCGGAATCAGAGATGGGGAATCAGAGGCAGGGAATCAGAATAAGAAGCGGGGAATCAGAGGCCGGGAATCAGAGGCCGGGAATCAGATGCTGGGAATAAGAGGCCGGGAATCAGAGGTGGGGAATCAGAGTCCGGGAATAAGAGATGGGGATTCAGAGGCGGGGAATGAGATATGGAGAATCAGAGGCGGGGAATCAGAGGCGGGGAATCAGAGGTGGGGAATCAGAGGTGGCGAATCAAAGGCGGTGAATCAGAGATGGGGAATCAGAGGCGGGGAATCAGAGGCAGGGAATCAGATGCGGGGAATCAGAGGCGGGGAATCGGAGCTGGCGAATCAGAGGCGGGGAATCAGAGGTGGGCAATCAGAGGCGGGGAATCAGATATGGGGAATCAGAGGCGGGGAATCAGAGGCGGGGAAACAGAGGCGGGGAATCAAATATAGGGAATCAGAGGTGGGAAATCAGAGGTTGCTAATCAGAGATGGGGAATCAAGGCGGGGAATCAGAGGCAGGGAATCAGACGCGGGGAATCAGAGGCGGGGATTCAGAGCTGGGGAATCAGAGGCGGGGAATCAGAGTTGGGGAATCAGAGGCAGGGAATCAGATATGGGGAATCAGAGGCGGGGAATCAGAGGCGGGGAAACAGAGGCGGGGAATCAGATATGGGGAATCAGAGGTGGGGAATCAGGGGCAGGGAATCAGTGGCAGGGAATCAGAGGCGGGGAATCAGAGGCGGGGAATCAGAGGCGGGGAATCAGTGGCAGGGAATCAGAGGCCGGGAATAAAAGGCGGAGAATCAGAGCTGGGGAATCAGAGGCGGGGAATCAGAGTTGGGGAATCAGAGGAGGGGAATCAGAGGCGGGGAATCAGATGCAGGGAATCAGACGCTGGGAATCTGAGGCGGGGAATCAGAGCTGGGGAATCAGAGGTGGGGAATCAGAGTTGGGGAATCAGAGGCAGGGAATTGGATGTGCTGAATCAGAGATGGGGAATCAGAGGTGGGGAATCAGAGGCGGTGAATCAGAAATGGGGAATCAGAGGCGGGGATTCAGAGCTGGGGAATCAGAGGCGGGGAATCAGAGTTGGGGAATCAGAGGCAGGGAATCAGATATGGGGAATCAGAGGCGGGGAATCAGAGGCGGGGAAACAGAGGCGGGGAATCAGATATGGGGAATCAGAGGTGGGGAATCAGGGGCAGGGAATCAGTGGCAGGGAATCAGAGGCGGGGAATCAGAGGCGGGGAATCAGAGGTGGGGAATCAGAGTTGGGGAATCAGAGGCAGGGATTTGGATGTGCGGAATCAGAGATGGGGAATCAGAGGTGGGGAATCAGAGGCGGTGAATCAGAAATGGGGAATCAGAGGCGGGGAATTGGATGTGCGGAATCAGAGATGGGGAATCAGAGGTGGGGAATCAGAGGCGGTGAATCAGAAATGGGGAATCAGAGGCGGGGATTCAGAGCTGGGGAATCAGAGGCGGGGAATCAGAGTTGGGGAATCAGAGGCAGGGAATCAGATATGGGGAATCAGAGGCGGGGAATCAGAGGCGGGGAAACAGAGGCGGGGATTCAGATATGGGGAATCAGAGGTGGGGAATCAGGGGCAGGGAATCAGTGGCAGGGAATCAGAGGCGGGGAATCAGAGGTGGGGAATCAGAGGCAGGGAATCAGACACGGGGAATCAGAGGCGGGGAATCAGAGATGGGGAATCAGAGGCGGGGAATCAGAGGCAGGGAATCGGATGCCGGGAATCAGAGTCGGGGAATCAGAGCTGGGGAATCAGAGGCGGGGAATCAGAGGCGGGGAATCAGAGGCAGGGAATCAGAGGCCGGGAATCAGATGCTGGGAATAAGAGGCCGGGAATCAGATGTGGGGAAACAGAGGCGGGGAATCAGATATGGGGAATCAGAGGTGGGGAATCAGGGGCGGGGAATCAGTTGCAGGGAATCAGAGGCCGGGAATAAAAGGCGGAGAATCAGAGCTGGGGAATCAGAGGCGGGGAATCAGAGTTGGGGAATCAGAGGAGGGGAATCAGGTATGGGGAAACAGTGGCCGGGAATCAGAGGCAGGGAAACAGAGGCGTGGAATCAGATATGGGGAATCAGAGGTGGGGAATTAGAGGTTGTGAATCAGAGGCGTGGAATCAGAGGCGGGGAATCAGAGGCAGGGAATCGGATGTGCGGAATCAGAGTTGGGGAATCAGAGGCGGGGAATCAGATATGGGGATACAGAGGCGGGGAATCAGAGGCGGGGAAACAGAGGCGGGGAATCAGATATGGGGAATCAGAGGTGGGGAATCAGAGGCAGGGAATCAGATGTGCGGAATCAGAGATGGGGAATCAGAGGCAGGGAATCAGAATCAGAAGCAGGGAATCAGAGGCCGGGAATCAGAGGCCGGAATCAGATGCTGGGAATCAGAGGCCTGGAATCAGAGGCGGGGAATCAGAGGCAGGGAATCAGATGCGGGGAATCAGAGGCGGGGAATCAGAGCTGGGGAATCAGAGGCAGGGTATTAGAGTTGGGGAATCAGAGGCAGGGATTTGGATGTGCGGAATCAGAGATGGGGAATCAGAGGTGGGGAATCAGAGGCGGTGAATCAGAAATGGGGAATCAGAGGCGGGGAATTGGATGTGCGGAATAAGAGATGGGGAATCAGAGGTGGGGAATCAGAGGCGGTGAATCAGAAATGGGGAATCAGAGGCGGGGATTCAGAGCTGGGGAATCAGAGGCGGGGAATCAGAGTTGGGGAATCAGAGGCAGGGAATCAGATATGGGGAATCAGAGGCGGGGAATCAGAGGCGGTGAAACAGAGGCGGGGAATCAGATATGGGGAATCAGAGGTGGGGAATCAGGGGCAGGGAATCAGTGGCAGGGAATCAGAGGCGGGGAATCAGAGGCGGGGAATCAGAGGCAGGGAATCAGACACGGGGAATCAGAGGCGGGGAATCAGAGATGGGGAATCAGAGGCGGGGAATCAGAGGCAGGGAATCGGATGCCGGGAATCAGAGTCGGGGAATCAGAGCTGGGGAATCAGAGGCGGGGAATCAGAGGCGGGGAATCAGAGGCAGGGAATCAGAGGCCGGGAATCAGATGCTGGGAATAAGAGGCCGGGAATCAGAGGTGGGGAAAAAGAGGCGGGGAATCAGATATGGGGAATCAGAGTTGGGGAATCAGGGGCGGGGAATCAATTGCAGGGAATCAGAGGCCGGGAATAAAAGGCGGAGAATCAGAGCTGGGGAATCAGAGGCGGGGAATCAGAGTTGGGGAATCAGAGGAGGGGAATCAGGTATGGGGAAACAGTGGCCGGGAATCAGAGGCAGGGAAACAGAGGCGGGGAATCAGATATGGGGAATCAGAGGTGGGGAATTAGAGGTTGCGAATCAGAGGCGTGGAATCAGAGGCGGGGAATCAGAGGCAGGGAATCGGATGTGCGGAATCAGAGTTGGGGAATCAGAGGCGGGGAATCAGATATGGGGAAACAGAGGCGGGGAATCAGAGGCGGGGAAACAGAGGCGGGGAATCAGATATGGGGAATCAGAGGTGGGGAATCAGAGGCAGGGAATCAGAATCAGAAGCAGGGAATCAGAGGCCGGGAATCAGAGGCCGGAATCAGATGCTGGGAATCAGAGGCCTGGAATCAGAGGCGGCGAAACAGAGGCAGGGAATCAGATGCGGGGAATCAGAGGCGGGGAATCAGAGCTGGGGAATCAGAGGCAGGGTATTAGAGTTGGGGAATCAGAGGCGGCGAATCAGATATGGGGAAACAGAGGTGGGGAATCAGAGGAGGGGAAACAGAGGCAGGGAATCAGATATGGGGAATCAGAGGCGGGGAATCAGAGGTGGGGAATCATAGGAAGGGAATCGGATGTGCGGAATCAGAGATGGGGAATCAGAGGCAGGGAATCAGAATCAGAAGCAGGGAATCAGAGGCCGGGAATCAGAGGCCGGAATCAGATGCTGGGAATCAGAGGCCTGGAATCAGAGGCGGCGAAACAGAGGCAGGGAATCAGATGCGGGGAATCAGAGGCGGGGAATCAGAGCTGGGGAATCAGAGGCAGGGTATTAGAGTTGGGGAATCAGAGGCGGCGAATCAGATATGGGGAAACAGAGGTGGGGAATCAGAGGAGGGGAAACAGAGGCAGGGAATCAGATATGGGGAATCAGAGGCGGGGAATCAGAGGTGGGGAATCATAGGAAGGGAATCGGATGTGCGGAATCAGAGATGGGGAATCAGAGGCCGGGAATCAGAGGTGGTGAATCAGATATGGGGAATCAGAGGCGGGGAATCAGAGGCAGGGAATCAGACGCGGGGAATCAGAGGTGGGCAATCAGAGGCGGGGAATCAAAGGCGGGGAATCAGAGCTGGGGAATCTGAGGCAGGGAATCAGAGGTTGTGAATCAGAGATGGGGAATCAAGGCGGGGAATCAGAGGCAGGGAATCAGACGCGGGGAATCAGAGGCGGGGATTCAGAGCTAGGGAATCAGAGGCGGGGAATCAGAGTTGGGGAATCAGAGGCAGGGAATCAGATGTGCGGAATCAGAGATGGGGAATCAGAGGCAGGGAATCAGAATCAGAAGCAGGGAATCAGAGGCCGGGAATCAGAGGCCGGAATCAGATGCTGGGAATCAGAGGCCTGGAATCAGAGGCGGCGAAACAGAGGCAGGGAATCAGATGCGGGGAATCAGAGGCGGGGAATCAGAGCTGGGGAATCAGAGGCAGGGTATTAGAGTTGGGGAATCAGAGGCGGCGAATCAGATATGGGGAAACAGAGGTGGGGAATCAGAGGAGGGGAAACAGAGGCAGGGAATCAGATATGGGGAATCAGAGGCGGGGAATCAGAGGTGGGGAATCATAGGAAGGGAATCGGATGTGCGGAATCAGAGATGGGGAATCAGAGGCCGGGAATCAGAGGTGGTGAATCAGATATGGGGAATCAGAGGCGGGGAATCAGAGGCAGGGAATCAGACGCGGGGAATCAGAGGTGGGCAATCAGAGGCGGGGAATCAAAGGCGGGGAATCAGAGCTGGGGAATCTGAGGCAGGGAATCAGAGGTTGTGAATCAGAGATGGGGAATCAAGGCGGGGAATCAGAGGCAGGGAATCAGACGCGGGGAATCAGAGGCGGGGATTCAGAGCTAGGGAATCAGAGGCGGGGAATCAGAGTTGGGGAATCAGAGGCAGGGAATCAGATATGGGGAATCAGAGGCGGGGAATCAGAGGCGGGGAAACAGAGGCGGGGAATCAGACATGGGGAATCAGAGGTGGGGAATCAGGGGCAGGGAATCAGTGGCTGGGAATCAGAGGCGGGGAATCAGAGGCGGGGAATCAGAGGCAGGGAATCAGACACGGGGAATCAGAGGCGGGGAATCAGAGATGGGGAATCAGAGGCGGGGAATCAGAGGCAGGGAATCGGATGCCGGGAATCAGAGTCGGGGAATCAGAGCTGGGGAATCAGAGGCGGGGAATCAGAGGCGGGGAATCAGAGGCAGGGAATCAGAGGCCGGGAATCAGATGCTGGGAATAAGAGGCCGGGAATCAGAGGTGGGGAAACAGAGGCGGGGAATCAGATATGGGGAATCAGAGGTGGGGAATCAGGGGCAGGGAATCAGTGGCAGGGAATCAGAGGCCGGGAATAAAAGGCGGAGAATCAGAGCTGGGGAATCAGAGGCGGGGAATCAGAGGTGGGGAATCAGAGGAGGGGAATCAGATATGGGGAAACAGAGGCCGGGAATCAGAGGCAGGGAAACAGAGGCGGGGAATCAGATATGGGGAATCAGAGGTGGGGAATTAGAGGTTGCGAATCAAAGGCGGGGAATCAGAGGCGGGGAATCAGAGGCAGGGATTCGGATGTGTGGAATCAGAGATGGGGAATCAGAGGTGGGGATTCAGAGGTGGTGAATCAGAGAAGGGGAATCAGAGGCTGGGAATCAGAGGCAGGGAATCAGACGCAGGGAATCAGAGGCGGGGAATCATAGCTGGCGAATTAGAGGAGGGGAATCAGTGTTGGGGAATCAGAGGCGGGTAATCAGATATGGGGAAACAGAGGCGGGGAATCAGAGGCGGGGAAACAGAGGCGGGGAATCAGATATGGGGAATCAGAGGTGGGGAATCAGAGGCAGGGAATCAGATGTGCGGGATCAGAGATGGGGAATCAGAGGCAGGGAATCAGAATCAGAAGCAGGGAATCAGAGGCCGGGAATCAGAGGCCGGAATCAGATGCTGGGAATCAGAGGCCTGGAATCAGAGGCGGGGAATCAGAGGCAGGGAATCAGATGCGGGGAATCAGAGGCGGGGAATCAGAGCTGGGGAATCAGAGGCAGGGTATTAGAGTTGGGGAATCAGAGGCGGGGAATCAGATATGGGGAAACAGAGGTGGGGAATCAGAGGCGGGGAAACAGAGGCAGGGAATCAGATATGGGGAATCAGAGGCGGGGAATCAGAGGTGGGGAATCATAGGCAGGGAATCGGATGTGCGGAATCAGAGATGGGGAATCAGAGGCCGGGAATCAGAGGTGGTGAATCAGATATGGGGAATCAGAGGCGGGGAATCAGAGGCAGGGAATCAGACGCGGGGAATCAGAGGTGGGCAATCAGAGGCGGGGAATCAGATATGGGGAATCAGAGGCGGGGAATCAGAGGCGGGGAAACAGAGGCGGGGAATCAGATATGGGGAATCAGAGGTGGGGCATCAGAGGTTGTGAATCACAGATGGGGAATTAGAGGCGGGGAATCAGAGGCAGGGAATCAGACGCGGGGAATCAGAGGCGGGGATTCTGAGCTGGGGAATCAGAAGCGGGGAATCAGAGTTGGGGAATCAGAGGCGGGGAATCAGAGGTGGGGAATCAGAGGCGGGGAAACAGAGGCAGGGAATCAGATATGGGGAATCAGAGGCGGGGAATCAGAGGTGGGCAATCAGAGGCGGGGAATCAGATATGGGGAATCAGAGGCGGGGAATCAGAGGCGGGGAAACAGAGGCGGGGAATCAGATATGGGGAATCAGAGGTGGGGCATCAGAGGTTGTGAATCACAGATGGGGAATTAGAGGCGGGGAATCAGAGGCAGGGAATCAGACGCGGGGAATCAGAGGCGGTGAATCAGAAATGGGGAATCAGAGGCGGGGAATCAGAGGCATGAAATCAGACACGGGGATTCAGAGGCTGGGAATCAGACGGTGGGAATCAAAGGCGGGGAATCAGAGCTGGGGAATCTGAGGCAGGGAATCAGAGTTGGGGATTCAGAGGCGGGGAATCAGATATGGGGAAACAGAGGCGGGGAATCAGAGGTGGGGAATCAGAGTTGGGGAATCAGAAGCAGGGAATTGGATGTGCGGAATCAGAGATGGGGAATCAGAGGTGGGGAATCAGAGGCGGTGAATCAGAAATGGGGAATCAGAGGCGGGGAATCAGAGGCATGAAATCAGACACGGGGATTCAGAGGCTGGGAATCAGACGGTGGGAATCAAAGGCGGGGAATCAGAGCTGGGGAATCTGAGGCAGGGAATCAGAGTTGGGGATTCAGAGGCGGGGAATCAGATATGGGGAAACAGAGGCGGGGAATCAGAGGCGGGAAAACAGAGGCGGGGAATTAGATATGGGGAATCAGAGGTGGGGAATCAGAGGTGGTGAATCAGTGATGGGGAATCACAGGCGGGGAATCAGAGGCAGGGAATAGAACGCGGGGAATCAGAGGCAGGGAATCAGAGCTGGGGAATCAGAGGCGGGGAATCATAGTTGGGAATCAGAGGCGGGGAATCAGATATGGGGAAACAGAGGCGGGGAATCAGAGGCGGGGAAACAGAGGCGGGGAATCAGATATGGGGAATCGGATGCAGGGAATCAGTGGCGGGGAATCAGAGCTGGGGAATCAGAGGCGGGGAATCAGAGTTGGGGCATCAGAGGTGGGGAATTAGATATAGGGAAACAGAGGCGGAGAATCAGAGGCGGGGAAACAGAGGCGGGGAATCAGATATGGGGAATCAGAGGTGGGGAATCAGAGGCAGGGAATCAGATGTGCGGAATCAGAGATGGGGAATCAGAGGCAGGGAATCAGAATCAGAAGCGGGGAATCAGAGGCCGGGAATAAGAGGCCGGGAATCAGATGCTGGGAATAAGAGGCCGGGAATCAGAGGTGGGGAATCAGAGTCCGGGAATCAGAGATGGGGATTCAGAGGTGGGGAATGAGATATGGAGAATCAGAGGCGGGGAATCAGAGGCGGGGAAACAGAAGTGGGGAATCAGATATGGGGAATCAGAGGTGGCGAATCAAAGGCGGTGAATCAGAGATGGGGAATCAGAGGCGGGGAATCAGAGGCAGGGAATCAGATGCGGGGAATCAGAGGCGAGAATCGGAGCTGGCGAATCAGAGGCGGGGAATCAGAGGTGGGCAATCAGAGGCGGGGAATCAGATATGGGGAATCAGAGGCGGGGAATCAGAGGCGGGGAAACAGAGGCGGGGAATCAAATATAGGGAATCAGAGGTGGGGAATCAGAGTTGGGGAATCAGAGGCAGGGAATCAGATATGGGGAATCAGAGGCGGGGAATCAGAGGCGGGGAAACAGAGGCGGGGAATCAGATATGGGGAATCAGAGGTGGGGAATCAGGGGCAGGGAATCAGTGGCAGGGAATCAGAGGCGGGGAATCAGAGGCGGGGAATCAGAGATGGGGAATCAGAGGCGGGGAATCAGAGGCAGGGAATCGGATGCCGGGAATCAGAGTCGGGGAATCAGAGCTGGGGAATCAGAGGCGGGGAATCAGAGTTGGGGAATCAGAGGCGGGGAATCAGATATGGGGAAATAGAGGCGGGGAATCGGATATGGGGAATCAGAGGTGTGGAATCAGAGGTTGGGAATCAGAGGCAGGGAATCAGAGGCGGGGAATCAGAGGCGGAGAATCAGAGGAAGGGAATCAGATTGCTGAATCGGAGATGGGGAATCAGAGGCAGGGAATCAGAGGCGGGGAATCAGAGGCGGGGAATCAGAGGCCGGGAATCAGATATGGGGAAACAGAGGCGGGGAATCCGAGGCGGGGAAACAGAGGCGGGGAATCAGATATGGGGAATCAGAGGTGGGGAATCAGAGGTTGGGAATCAGAGGCAGGGAATCAGAGGCTTGGAATCAGATGCAGGGAATCAGATGCGGGGAATCAGAGGCGGGGAATCAGAGCTGGGGAATCAGAGGTGGGGAATCAGATTTGGGGAATCTGAGGCGGGGACTTAGATATTGGGAAACAGAGGCGGGGAATCAGATATGGGGAATCAGAGGTGGGGAATCAGAGGCAGGGAATCAGATGTGCGGAATCAGAGATCGGGAATCAGAGGCAGGGAATCAGAATCAGAAGCAGGGAATCAGAGGCTGGGAATCAGAGGCCGGAATCAGATGCTGGGAATCAGAGGCCTGGAATCAGAGGCGGGGAATCAGAGGCAGGGAATCAGATGCGGGGAATCAGAGGCGGGGAATCAGAGCTGGGGAATCAGAGGCGGGGTATTAGAGTTGGGGAATCAGAGGCGGGGAATCAGATATGGGGAAACAGAGGTGGGGAATCAGAGGCGGGGAAACAGAGGCAGGGAATCAGATATGGGGAATCAGAGGCGGGGATTCAGAGGTGGGGAATCATAGGCAGGGAATCGGATGTGCGGAATCAGAGATGGGGAATCAGAGGCCGGGAATCAGAGGTGGTGAATCAGAGATGGGGAATCAGAGGCGGGGAATCAGAGGCGGGAATCAGACGTGGGGAATCAGAGGTGGGCAATCAGAGGCGGGGAATCAGATATGGGGAATCAGAGGCGGGGAATCAGAGGCGGGGAAACAGAGGCCGGGAATCAGATATGGGGAATCAGAGGTGGGGCATCAGAGGTTGTGAATCACAGATGGGGAATCAGAGGCGGGGAATGAGAGGCAGGGAATCAGACGCGGGGAATCAGAGGCGGGGATTCAGAGCTGGGGAATCAGAGGTGGGGAATCAGAGTTGGGGAATCAGAGGCGGGGAATCAGATATGGGGAATCAGAGGCAGGGAATCAGAGGTGGGAAAACAGAGGCGGGGAATCAGATATGGGGAATCAGAGGCGGGGAATCAGAGGCAGGGAATCAGAGGTGGGGAATCAGAGGCAGGGAATCGGATGCCGGGAATCAGAGGCGGGAAATCAGAGCTGGGGAATCAGAGGTGGGGAATCAGCGTTGGGGAATCAGAGGCGGTGAAGCAGATATGGGGAAATAGAGGCGGGGAATCAGATATGGGGAATCAGAGGCGTGGAATCAGATATGGGGAATCAGAGGCTGGGAATCAGAGGGGGGAAACAGAGGCGGGGAATAAGATATGGGGAATCAGAGGCAGGGAATCAGAGGCGGGGAATCAGAGGCAGGGAATCAGACGCGGGGAATCTGAGGCGGGGAATCAGAGCTGGGGAATCAGAGGTGGGGAATCAGAGTTGGGGAATCAGAGGCAGGGAATTGGATGTGCGGAATCAGAGATGGGGAATCAGAGGTGGGGAATCAGAGGCGGTGAATCAGAAATGGGGAATCAGGGGCGGGGAATCAGAGGCAGGAAATCAGACACGGGGATTCAGAGGCTGGGAATCAGACGGTGGGAATCAAAGGCGGGGAATCAGAGCTGGGGAATCTGAGGCAGGGAATCAGAGTTGGGGATTCAGAGGCGGGGAATCAGATATGGGGAAACAGAGGCGGGGAATCAGAGGCGGGAAAACAGAGGCGGGGAATTAGATATGGGGAATCAGAGGTGGGGAATCAGAGGTGCTGAATCAGTGATGGGGAATCACAGGCGGGGAATCAGAGGCAGGGAATAGAACGCGGGGAATCAGAGGCAGAGAATCAGAGCTGGGGAATCAGAGGCAGGGAATCATAGTTGGGAATCAGAGGTGGGGAATCAGATATGGGGAAACAGAGGCGGGGAATCAGAGGCGGGGAAACAGAGGCGGGGAATCAGATATGGGGAATCGGATGCAGGGAATCAGAGGCGGGGAATCAGAGCTGGGGATCAGAGGCGGGGAATCAGAGTTGGGGCATCAGAGGTGGGGAATTAGATATAGGGAAACAGAGGCGAGGAATCAGAGGCGGGGAAACAGAGTCGGGGAATCAGATATGGGCAATCAGAGGTGGGGAATCAGAGGCAGGGATTCAGATGTGCGGAATCAGAGATGGGGAATCAGAGGCAGGGAATCAGAATCAGAAGCGGGGAATCAGAGGCCGGGAATCAGAGGGCGGGAATCAGATGCTGGGAATAAGAGGCCGGGAATCAGAGGTGGGGAATCAGAGTCCGGGAATCAGAGATGGGGATTCAGAGGCGGGGAATGAGATATGGAGAATCAGAGGCGGGGAATCAGAGGCGGGGTAACAGAGGTGGGGAATCAGATATGGGGAATCAGAGGTGGCGAATCAAAGGCGGTGAATCAGAGATGGGGAATCAGAGGCGGGGAATCAGAGGCAGGGAATCAGATGCGGAGAATCAGAGGCGGGGAATCGGAGCTGGCGAATCAGAGGCGGGGAATCAGAGGTGGGCAATCAGAGGCGGGGAATCAGATATGGGGAATCAGAGGCGGGGAATCAGAGGCGGGTAAACAGAGGCGGGGAATCAAATATAGGGAATCAGAGGTGGGGAATCAGAGGCGGGGAATCAGAGGCAGGGAAACAGAGGCGGGGAATCAGATATGGGGTATCAGAGGTGGGGAATTAGAGGTTGCGAATCAAAGGCGGGGAATCAGAGGCGGGGAATCAGAGGCAGGGAATCGGATGTGCGGAATCAGAGATGGGGAATCAGAGGTGGGGATTCAGAGGTGGTGAATCAGAGAAGGGGAATCAGAGGCTGGGAATCAGAGGCAGGGAATCAGACGCAGGGAATCAGAGGCGGGGAATCATAGCTGGCGAATTAGAGGAGGGGAATCAGAGATGGGGAATCTGAGGCAGGGAATCAGAGTTGGGGATTCAGAGGCGGGGAATCAGATATGGGGAAACAGAGGCGGGGATTCAGAGGCGGGAAAACAGAGGCGGGGAATTAGATATGGGGAATCAGAGGTGGGGAATCAGAGGTGCTGAATCAGTGATGGGGAATCACAGGCGGGGAATCAGAGGCAGGGAATAGAACGCGGGGAATCAGAGGCAGAGAATCAGAGCTGGGGAATCAGAGGCAGGGAATCATAGTTGGGAATCAGAGGCGGGGAATCAGATATGGGGAAACAGAGGCGGGGAATCAGAGGCGGGGAAACAGAGGCGGGGAATCAGATATGGGGAATCGGATGCAGGGAATCAGAGGCGGGGAATCAGAGCTGGGGATCAGAGGCGGGGAATCAGAGTTGGGGCATCAGAGGTGGGGAATTAGATATAGGGAAACAGAGGCGGGGAATCAGAGGCGGGGAAACAGAGGCGGGGAATCAGATATGGGCAATCAGAGGTGGGGAATCAGAGGCAGGGATTCAGATGTGCGGAATCAGAGATGGGGAATCAGAGGCAGGGAATCAGAATCAGAAGCGGGGAATCAGAGGCCGGGAATCAGAGGCCGGGAATCAGATGCTGGGAATAAGAGGCCGGGAATCAGAGGTGGGGAATCAGAGTCCGGGAATCAGAGATGGGGATTCAGAGGCGGGGAATGAGATATGGAGAATCAGAGGCGGGGAATCAGAGGCGGGGTAACAGAGGTGGGGAATCAGATATGGGGAATCAGAGGTGGCGAATCAAAGGCGGTGAATCAGAGATGGGGAATCAGAGGCGGGGAATCAGAGGCAGGGAATCAGATGCGGGGAATCAGAGGCGGGGAATCGGAGCTGGCGAATCAGAGGCGGGGAATCAGAGGTGGGCAATCAGAGGCGGGGAATCAGATATGGGGAATCAGAGGCGGGGAATCAGAGGCGGGTAAACAGAGGCGGGGAATCAAATATAGGGAATCAGAGGTGGGGAATCAGAGGCGGGGAATCAGAGGCAGGGAAACAGAGGCGGGGAATCAGATATGGGGTATCAGAGGTGGGGAATTAGAGGTTGCGAATCAAAGGCGGGGAATCAGAGGCGGGGAATCAGAGGCAGGGAATCGGATGTGCGGAATCAGAGATGGGGAATCAGAGGTGGGGTTCAGAGGTGGTGAATCAGAGAAGGGGAATCAGAGGCTGGGAATCAGAGGCAGGGAATCAGACGCAGGGAATCAGAGGCGGGGAATCATAGCTGGCGAATTAGAGGAGGGGAATCAGTGTTGGGGAATCAGAGGCGGGGAATCAGATATGGGGAAACAGAGGCGGGGAATCAGAGGCGGGGAAACAGAGGCGGGGAATCAGATATGGGGAATCAGAGGTTGGGAATCAGAGGCAGGGAATCAGATGTGCGGAATCAGAGATGGGGAGAGGCAGGGAATCAGAATCAGAAGCAGGGAATCAGAGGCCGGGAATCAGAGGCCGGAATCAGATGCTGGGAATCAGAGGCCTGGAATCAGAGGCGGGGAATCAGAGGCAGGGAATCAGATGCGGGGAATCAGAGGCGGGGAATCAGAGCTGGGGAATCAGAGGCAGGGTATTAGAGTTGGGGAATCAGAGGCGGGGAATCAGATATGGGGAAACAGAGGTGGGGAATCAGAGGCGGGGAAACAGAGGCAGGGAATCAGATATGGGGAATCAGAGGCGGGGAATCAGAGGTGGGGAATCATAGGCAGGGAATCGGATGTGCGGAATCAGAGATGGGGAATCAGAGGCCGGGATTCAGAGGTGGTGAATCAGATATGGGGAATCAGAGGCGGGGAATCAGAGGCAGGGAATCAGACGCGGGGAATCAGAGGTGGGAAATCAGAGGCGGGGAATCAGATATGGGGAATCAGAGGCGGGGAATCAGAGGCGGGGAAACAGAGGCGGGGAATCAGATATGGGGAATCAGAGGTGGGGCATCAGAGGTTGTGAATCACAGATGGGGAATTAGAGGCGGGGAATCAGAGCTAGGGAATCAGACGCGGGGAATCAGAGGCGGGGATTCTGAGCTGGGGAATCAGAAGCGGGGAATCAGAGTTGGGGAATCAGAGGCGGGGAATCAGAGGTGGGGAATCAGAGTTGGGGAATCAGAAGCAGGGAATTGGATGTGCGGAATCAGAGATGGGGAATCAGAGGTGGGGAATCAGAGGCGGTGAATCAGAAATGGGGAATCAGAGGCGGGGAATCAGAGGCATGAAATCAGACACGGGGATTCAGAGGCTGGGAATCAGACGGTGGGAATCAAAGGCGGGGAATCAGAGCTGGGGAATCTGAGGCAGGGAATCAGAGTTGGGGATTCAGAGGCGGGGAATCAGATATGGGGAAACAGAGGCGGGGAATCAGAGGCGGGAAAACAGAGGCGGGGAATTAGATATGGGGAATCAGAGATGGGGAATCAGAGGTGGTGAATCAGTGATGGGGAATCACAGGCGGGGAATCAGAGGCAGGGAATAGAACGCGGGGAATCAGAGGCAGGGAATCAGAGCTGGGGAATCAGAGGCGGGGAATCATAGTTGGGAATCAGAGGCGGGGAATCAGATATGGGGAAACAGAGGCGGGGAATCAGAGGCGGGGAAACAGAGGCGGGGAATGAGATATGGGGAATCGGATGCAGGGAATCAGAGGCGGGGAATCAGAGTTGGGGCATCAGAGGTGGGGAATTAGATATAGGGAAACAGAGGCGGAGAATCAGAGGCGGGGAAACAGAGGCGGGGAATCAGATATGGGGAATCAGAGGTGGGTAATCAGAGGCAGGGAATCAGATGTGCGGAATCAGAGATGGGGAATCAGAGGCAGGGAATCAGAATCAGAAGCGGGGAATCAGAGGCCGGGAATAAGAGGCCGGGAATCAGATGCTGGGAATAAGAGGCCGGGAATCAGAGGTGGGGAATCAGAGTCCGGGAATCAGAGATGGGGATTCAGAGGCGGGGAATGAGATATGGAGAATCAGAGGCGGGGAATCAGAGGCGGGGAAACAGAGGTGGGGAATCAGATATGGGGAATCAGAGGTGGCGAATCAAAGGCGGTGAATCAGAGATGGGGAATCAGAGGCGGGGAATCAGAGGCAGGGAATCAGATGCGGGTAATCAGAGGCGAGAATCGGAGCTGGCGAATCAGAGGCGGGGAATCAGAGGTGGGCAATCAGAGGCGGGGAATCAGATATGGGGAATCAGAGGCGGGGAATCAGACGCGGGGAAACAGAGGCGGGGAATCAAATATAGGGAATCAGAGGTGGGGAATCGGAGCTGGCGAATCAGAGGCGGGGAATCAGAGGTGGGCAATCAGAGGCGGGGAATCAGATATGGGGAATCAGAGGCGGGGAATCAGAGGCGGGGAAACAGAGGCGGGGAATCAAATATAGGGAATCAGAGGTGGGGAATCAGAGGTTGTGAATCAGAGATGGGGAATCAAGGCGGGGAATCAGAGGCAGGGAATCAGACGCGGGGAATCAGAGGCGGGGATTCAGAGCTGGGGAATCAGAGGCGGGGAATCAGAGTTGGGGAATCAGAGGCAGGGAATCAGATATGGGGAATCAGAGGCGGGGAATCAGAGGCGGGGAAACAGAGGCGGGGAATCAGATATGGGGAATCAGAGGTGGGGAATCAGGGGCAGGGAATCAGTGGCAGGGAATCAGAGGCGGGGAATCAGAGGCGGGGAATCAGAGGCAGGGAATCAGACACGGGGAATCAGAGGCGGGGAATCAGAGATGGGGAATCAGAGGCGGGGAATCAGAGGCAGGGAATCGGATGCAGGGAATCAGAGTCGGGGAATCAGAGCTGGGGAATCAGAGGCGGGGAATCAGAGTTGGGGAATCAGAGGCGGGGAATCAGATATGGGGAAATAGAGGCGGGGAATCGGATATGGGGAATCAGAGGTGTGGAATCAGAGGTTGGGAATCAGAGGCAGGGAATCAGAGGCGGGGAATCAGAGGCGGAGAATCAGAGGAAGGGAATCAGATTGCTGAATCGGAGATGGGGAATCAGAGGCAGGGAATCAGAGGCGGGGAATCAGAGGCGGGGAATCAGAGGCCGGGAATCAGATATGGGGAAACAGAGGCGGGGAATCCGAGGCGGGGAAACAGAGGCGGGGAATCAGATATGGGGAATCAGAGGTGGGGAATCAGAGGTTGGGAATCAGAGGCAGGGAATCAGAGGCTTGGAATCAGATGCAGGGAATCAGATGCGGGGAATCAGAGGCGGGGAATCAGAGCTGGGGAATCAGAGGTGGGGAATCAGATTTGGGGAATCAGAGGCGGGGACTTAGATATTGGGAAACAGAGGCGGGGAATCAGATATGGGGAATCAGAGGTGGGGAATCAGAGGCAGGGAATCAGATGTGCGGAATCAGAGATGGGGAATCAGAGGCAGGGAATCAGAATCAGAAGCAGGGAATCAGAGGCCGGGAATCAGAGGCCGGAATAAGATGCTGGGAATCAGAGGCCTGGAATCAGAGGCGGGGAATCAGAGGCAGGGAATCAGATGCGGGGAATCAGAGGCGGGGAATCAGAGCTGGGGAATCAGAGGCGGGGTATTAGAGTTGGGGAATCAGAGGCGGGGAATCAGATATGGGGAAACAGAGGTGGGGAATCAGAGGCGGGGAAACAGAGGCAGGGAATCAGATATGGGGAATCAGAGGCGGGGATTCAGAGGTGGGGAATCATAGGCAGGGAATCGGATGTGCGGAATCAGAGATGGGGAATCAGAGGCCGGGAATCAGAGGTGGTGAATCAGAGATGGGGAATCAGAGGCGGGGAATCAGAGGCGGGAATCAGACGTGGGGAATCAGAGGTGGGCAATCAGAGGCGGGGAATCAGATATGGGGAATCAGAGGCGGGGGATCAGAGGCGGGGAAACAGAAGCCGGGAATCAGATATGGGGAATCAGAGGTGGGGCATCAGAGGTTGTGAATCACAGATGGGGAATCAGAGGCGGGGAATGAGAGGCAGGGAATCAGACGCGGGGAATCAGAGGCGGGGATTCAGAGCTGGGGAATCAGAGGTGGGGAATCAGAGTTGGGGAATCAGAGGCGGGGAATCAGATATGGGGAATCAGAGGCAGGGAATCAGAGGTGGGAAAACAGAGGCGGGGAATCAGATATGGGGAATCAGAGGCGGGGAATCAGAGGCAGGGAATCAGACACGGGGAATCAGAGGCGGGGAATCAGAGATGGGGAATCAGAGGCGGGGAATCAGAGGCAGGGAATCGGATGCCGGGAATCAGAGGCGGGAAATCAGAGCTGGGGAATCAGAGGCGGGGAATCAGCGTTGGGGAATCAGAGGCGGCGAAGCAGATATGGGGAAATAGAGGCGGGGAATCAGATATGGGGAATCAGAGGCGTGGAATCAGATATGGGGAATCAGAGGCTGGGAATCAGAGGGGGGAAACAGAGGCGGGGAATAAGATATGGGGATTCTGAGCTGGGGAATCAGAAGCGGGGAATCAGAGTTGGGGAATCAGAGGCGGGGAATCAGATATGGGGAATCAGAGGCAGGGAATCAGAGGCGGGGAATCAGAGGCAGGGAATCAGACGCGGGGAATCTGAGGCGGGGAATCAGAGCTGGGGAATCAGAGGTGGGGAATCAGAGTTGGGGAATCAGAGGCAGGGAATTGGATGTGCGGAATCAGAGATGGGGAATCAGAGGTGGGGAATCAGAGGCGGTGAATCAGAAATGGGGAATCAGGGGCGGGGAATCAGAGGCAGGAAATCAGACACAGGGATTCAGAGGCTGGGAATCAGACGGTGGGAATCAAAGGCGGGGAATCAGAGCTGGGGAATCTGAGGCAGGGAATCAGAGTTGGGGATTCAGAGGCGGGGAATCAGATATGGGGAAACAGAGGCGGGGAATCAGAGGCGGGAAAACAGAGGCGGGGAATTAGATATGGGGAATCAGAGGTGGGGAATCAGAGGTGGTGAATCAGTGATGGGGAATCACAGGCGGGGAATCAGAGGCAGGGAATAGAACGCGGGGAATCAGAGGCAGGGAATCAGAGCTGGGGAATCAGAGGCGGGGAATCATAGTTGGGAATCAGAGGCGGGGAATCAGATATGGGGAAACAGAGGCGGGGAATCAGAGGCGGGGAAACAGAGGCGGGGAATCAGATATGGGGAATCGGATGCAGGGAATCAGAGGCGGGGAATCAGAGCTGGGGAATCAGAGGCGGGGAATCAGAGTTGGGGCATCAGAGGTGGGGAATTAGATATAGGGAAACAGAGGCGGAGAATCAGAGGCGGGGAAACAGAGGCGGTGAATCAGATATGGGGAATCACAGGTGGGTAATCAGAGGCAGGGAATCAGATGTGCGGAATCAGAGATGGGGAATCAGAGGCAGGGAATCAGAATCAGAAGCGGGGGATCAGAGGCCGGGAATAAGAGGCCGGGAATCAGATGCTGGGAATAAGAGGCCGGGAATCAGAGGTGGGGAATCAGAGTCCGGGAATCAGAGATGGGGATTCAGAGGCGGGGAATGAGATATGGAGAATCAGAGGCGGGGAATCAGAGGCGGGGAAACAGAGGCGGGGAATCAGATATGGGGAATCAGAGGTGGGGAATCAGGGGCAGGGAATCAGTGGCAGGGAATCAGAGGCGGGGAATCAGAGGCGGGGAATCAGAGGCAGGGAATCAGACACGGGGAATCAGAGGCGGGGAATCAGAGATGGGGAATCAGAGGCGGGGAATCAGAGGCAGGGAATCGGATGCCGGGAATCAGAGTCGGGGAATCAGAGCTGGGGAATCAGAGGCGGGGAATCAGAGTTGGGGAATCAGAGGCGGGGAATCAGATATGGGGAAATAGAGGCGGGGAATCGGATATGGGGAATCAGAGGTGTGGAATCAGAGGTTGGGAATCAGAGGCAGGGAATCAGAGGCGGGGAATCAGAGGCGGAGAATCAGAGGAAGGGAATCAGATTGCTGAATCGGAGATGGGGAATCAGAGGCAGGGAATCAGAGGCGGGGAATCAGAGGCGGGGAATCAGAGGCCGGGAATCAGATATGGGGAAACAGAGGCGGGGAATCCGAGGCGGGGAAACAGAGGCGGGGAATCAGATATGGGGAATCAGAGGTGGGGAATCAGAGGTTGGGAATCAGAGGCAGGGAATCAGAGGCTTGGAATCAGATGCAGGGAATCAGATGCGGGGAATCAGAGGCGGGGAATCAGAGCTGGGGAATCAGAGGTGGGGAATCAGATTTGGGGAATCAGAGGCGGGGACTTAGATATTGGGAAACAGAGGCGGGGAATCAGATATGGGGAATCAGAGGTGGGGAATCAGAGGCAGGGAATCAGATGTGCGGAATCAGAGATGGGGAATCAGAGGCAGGGAATCAGAATCAGAAGCAGGGAATCAGAGGCCGGGAATCAGAGGCCGGAATAAGATGCTGGGAATCAGAGGCCTGGAATCAGAGGCGGGGAATCAGAGGCAGGGAATCAGATGCGGGGAATCAGAGGCGGGGAATCAGAGCTGGGGAATCAGAGGCGGGGTATTAGAGTTGGGGAATCAGAGGCGGGGAATCAGATATGGGGAAACAGAGGTGGGGAATCAGAGGCGGGGAAACAGAGGCAGGGAATCAGATATGGGGAATCAGAGGCGGGGATTCAGAGGTGGGGAATCATAGGCAGGGAATCGGATGTGCGGAATCAGAGATGGGGAATCAGAGGCCGGGAATCAGAGGTGGTGAATCAGAGATGGGGAATCAGAGGCGGGGAATCAGAGGCGGGAATCAGACGTGGGGAATCAGAGGTGGGCAATCAGAGGCGGGGAATCAGATATGGGGAATCAGAGGCGGGGGATCAGAGGCGGGGAAACAGAAGCCGGGAATCAGATATGGTGAATCAGAGGTGGGGCATCAGAGGTTGTGAATCACAGATGGGGAATCAGAGGCGGGGAATGAGAGGCAGGGAATCAGACGCGGGGAATCAGAGGCGGGGATTCAGAGCTGGGGAATCAGAGGTGGGGAATCAGAGTTGGGGAATCAGAGGCGGGGAATCAGATATGGGGAATCAGAGGCAGGGAATCAGAGGTGGGAAAACAGAGGCGGGGAATCAGATATGGGGAATCAGAGGCGGGGAATCAGAGGCAGGGAATCAGACACGGGGAATCAGAGGCGGGGAATCAGAGATGGGGAATCAGAGGCGGGGAATCAGAGGCAGGGAATCGGATGCCGGGAATCAGAGGCGGGAAATCAGAGCTGGGGAATCAGAGGCGGGGAATCAGCGTTGGGGAATCAGAGGCGGCGAAGCAGATATGGGGAAATAGAGGCGGGGAATCAGATATGGGGAATCAGAGGCGTGGAATCAGATATGGGGAATCAGAGGCTGGGAATCAGAGGGGGGAAACAGAGGCGGGGAATAAGATATGGGGATTCTGAGCTGGGGAATCAGAAGCGGGGAATCAGAGTTGGGGAATCAGAGGCGGGGAATCAGATATGGGGAATCAGAGGCAGGGAATCAGAGGCGGGGAATCAGAGGCAGGGAATCAGACGCGGGGAATCTGAGGCGGGGAATCAGAGCTGGGGAATCAGAGGTGGGGAATCAGAGTTGGGGAATCAGAGGCAGGGAATTGGATGTGCGGAATCAGAGATGGGGAATCAGAGGTGGGGAATCAGAGGCGGTGAATCAGAAATGGGGAATCAGGGGCGGGGAATCAGAGGCAGGAAATCAGACACAGGGATTCAGAGGCTGGGAATCAGACGGTGGGAATCAAAGGCGGGGAATCAGAGCTGGGGAATCTGAGGCAGGGAATCAGAGTTGGGGATTCAGAGGCGGGGAATCAGATATGGGGAAACAGAGGCGGGGAATCAGAGGCGGGAAAACAGAGGCGGGGAATTAGATATGGGGAATCAGAGGTGGGGAATCAGAGGTGGTGAATCAGTGATGGGGAATCACAGGCGGGGAATCAGAGGCAGGGAATAGAACGCGGGGAATCAGAGGCAGGGAATCAGAGCTGGGGAATCAGAGGCGGGGAATCATAGTTGGGAATCAGAGGCGGGGAATCAGATATGGGGAAACAGAGGCGGGGAATCAGAGGCGGGGAAACAGAGGCGGGGAATCAGATATGGGGAATCGGATGCAGGGAATCAGAGGCGGGGAATCAGAGCTGGGGAATCAGAGGCGGGGAATCAGAGTTGGGGCATCAGAGGTGGGGAATTAGATATAGGGAAACAGAGGCGGAGAATCAGAGGCGGGGAAACAGAGGCGGGGAATCAGATATGGGGAATCAGAGGTGGGTAATCAGAGGCAGGGAATCAGATGTGCGGAATCAGAGATGGGGAATCAGAGGCAGGGAATCAGAATCAGAAGCGGGGGATCAGAGGCCGGGAATAAGAGGCCGGGAATCAGATGCTGGGAATAAGAGGCCGGGAATCAGAGGTGGGGAATCAGAGTCCGGGAATCAGAGATGGTGATTCCGAGGCGGGGAATGAGATATGGAGAATCAGAGGCGGGGAATCAGAGGCGGGGAAACAGAGGTGGGGAATCAGATATGGGGAATCAGAGGTGGCGAATCAAAGGCGGTGAATCAGAGATGGGGAATCAGAGGCGGGGAATCAGAGGCAGGGAATCAGATGCGGGGAATCAGAGGCGAGAATCGGAGCTGGCGAATCAGAGGCGGGGAATCAGAGGTGGGCAATCAGAGGCAGGGAATCAGATATGGGGAATCAGAGGCGGGGAATCAGAGGCGGGGAAACAGAGGCGGGGAATCAAATATAGGGAATCAGAGGTGGGGAATCGGAGCTGGCGAATCAGAGGCGGGGAATCAGAGGCGGGGAATCAGAGGTGGGCAATCAGAGGCGGGGAATCAGATATGGGGAATCAGAGGCGGGGAATCAGAGGCGGGGAAACAGAGGCGGGGAATCAAATATAGGGAATCAGAGGTGGGGAATCAGAGGTTGTGAATCAGAGATGGGGAATCAAGGCGGGGAATCAGAGGCAGGGAATCAGACGCGGGGAATCAGAGGCGGGGATTCAGAGCTGGGGAATCAGAGGCGGGGAATCAGAGTTGGGGAATCAGAGGCAGGGAATCAGATATGGGGAATCAGAGGCGGGGAATCAGAGGCGGGGAAACAGAGGCGGGGAATCAGATATGGGGAATCAGAGGTGGGGAATCAGGGGCAGGGAATCAGTGGCAGGGAATCAGAGGCGGGGAATCAGAGGCGGGGAATCAGAGGCAGGGAATCAGACACGGGGAATCAGAGGCGGGGAATCAGAGATGGGGAATCAGAGGCGGGGAATCAGAGGCAGGGAATCGGATGCCGGGAATCTGAGGCGGGGAATCAGAGCTGGGGAATCAGAGGTGGGGAATCAGAGTTGGGGAATCAGAGGCAGGGAATTGGATGTGCGGAATCAGAGATGGGGAATCAGAGGTGGGGAATCAGAGGCGGTGAATCAGAAATGGGGAATCAGGGGCGGGGAATCAGAGGCAGGAAATCAGACACGGGGATTCAGAGGCTGGGAATCAGACGGTGGGAATCAAAGGCGGGGAATCAGAGCTGGGGAATCTGAGGCAGGGAATCAGAGTTGGGGATTCAGAGGCGGGGAATCAGATATGGGGAAACAGAGGCGGGGAATCAGAGGCGGGAAAACAGAGGCGGGGAATTAGATATGGGGAATCAGAGGTGGGGAATCAGAGGTGCTGAATCAGTGATGGGGAATCACAGGCGGGGAATCAGAGGCAGGGAATAGAACGCGGGGAATCAGAGGCAGAGAATCAGAGCTGGGGAATCAGAGGCAGGGAATCATAGTTGGGAATCAGAGGTGGGGAATCAGATATGGGGAAACAGAGGCGGGGAATCAGAGGCGGGGAAACAGAGGCGGGGAATCAGATATGGGGAATCGGATGCAGGGAATCAGAGGCGGGGAATCAGAGCTGGGGATCAGAGGCGGGGAATCAGAGTTGGGGCATCAGAGGTGGGGAATTAGATATAGGGAAACAGAGGCGGGGAATCAGAGGCGGGGAAACAGAGGCGGGGAATCAGATATGGGCAATCAGAGGTGGGGAATCAGAGGCAGGGATTCAGATGTGCGGAATCAGAGATGGGGAATCAGAGGCAGGGAATCAGAATCAGAAGCGGGGAATCAGAGGCCGGGAATCAGAGGCCGGGAATCAGATGCTGGGAATAAGAGGCCGGGAATCAGAGGTGGGGAATCAGAGTCCGGGAATCAGAGATGGGGATTCAGAGGCGGGGAATGAGATATGGAGAATCAGAGGCGGGGAATCAGAGGCGGGGTAACAGAGGTGGGGAATCAGATATGGGGAATCAGAGGTGGCGAATCAAAGGCGGTGAATCAGAGATGGGGAATCAGAGGCGGGGAATCAGAGGCAGGGAATCAGATGCGGGGAATCAGAGGCGGGGAATCGGAGCTGGCGAATCAGAGGCGGGGAATCAGAGGTGGGCAATCAGAGGCGGGGAATCAGATATGGGGAATCAGAGGCGGGGAATCAGAGGCGGGTAAACAGAGGCGGGGAATCAAATATAGGGAATCAGAGGTGGGGAATCAGAGGCGGGGAATCAGAGGCAGGGAAACAGAGGCGGGGAATCAGATATGGGGTATCAGAGGTGGGGAATTAGAGGTTGCGAATCAAAGGCGGGGAATCAGAGGCGGGGAATCAGAGGCAGGGAATCGGATGTGCGGAATCAGAGATGGGGAATCAGAGGTGGGGATTCAGAGGTGGTGAATCAGAGAAGGGGAATCAGAGGCTGGGAATCAGAGGCAGGGAATCAGACGCAGGGAATCAGAGGCGGGGAATCATAGCTGGCGAATTAGAGGAGGGGAATCAGAGATGGGGAATCTGAGGCAGGGAATCAGAGTTGGGGATTCAGAGGCGGGGAATCAGATATGGGGAAACAGAGGCGGGGATTCAGAGGCGGGAAAACAGAGGCGGGGAATTAGATATGGGGAATCAGAGGTGGGGAATCAGAGGTGCTGAATCAGTGATGGGGAATCACAGGCGGGGAATCAGAGGCAGGGAATAGAACGCGGGGAATCAGAGGCAGAGAATCAGAGCTGGGGAATCAGAGGCAGGGAATCATAGTTGGGAATCAGAGGCGGGGAATCAGATATGGGGAAACAGAGGCGGGGAATCAGAGGCGGGGAAACAGAGGCGGGGAATCAGATATGGGGAATCGGATGCAGGGAATCAGAGGCGGGGAATCAGAGCTGGGGATCAGAGGCGGGGAATCAGAGTTGGGGCATCAGAGGTGGGGAATTAGATATAGGGAAACAGAGGCGGGGAATCAGAGGCGGGGAAACAGAGGCGGGGAATCAGATATGGGCAATCAGAGGTGGGGAATCAGAGGCAGGGATTCAGATGTGCGGAATCAGAGATGGGGAATCAGAGGCAGGGAATCAGAATCAGAAGCGGGGAATCAGAGGCCGGGAATCAGAGGCCGGGAATCAGATGCTGGGAATAAGAGGCCGGGAATCAGAGGTGGGGAATCAGAGTCCGGGAATCAGAGATGGGGATTCAGAGGCGGGGAATGAGATATGGAGAATCAGAGGCGGGGAATCAGAGGCGGGGTAACAGAGGTGGGGAATCAGATATGGGGAATCAGAGGTGGCGAATCAAAGGCGGTGAATCAGAGATGGGGAATCAGAGGCGGGGAATCAGAGGCAGGGAATCAGATGCGGGGAATCAGAGGCGGGGAATCGGAGCTGGCGAATCAGAGGCGGGGAATCAGAGGTGGGCAATCAGAGGCGGGGAATCAGATATGGGGAATCAGAGGCGGGGAATCAGAGGCGGGTAAACAGAGGCGGGGAATCAAATATAGGGAATCAGAGGTGGGGAATCAGAGGCGGGGAATCAGAGGCAGGGAAACAGAGGCGGGGAATCAGATATGGGGTATCAGAGGTGGGGAATTAGAGGTTGCGAATCAAAGGCGGGGAATCAGAGGCGGGGAATCAGAGGCAGGGAATCGGATGTGCGGAATCAGAGATGGGGAATCAGAGGTGGGGTTCAGAGGTGGTGAATCAGAGAAGGGGAATCAGAGGCTGGGAATCAGAGGCAGGGAATCAGACGCAGGGAATCAGAGGCGGGGAATCATAGCTGGCGAATTAGAGGAGGGGAATCAGTGTTGGGGAATCAGAGGCGGGGAATCAGATATGGGGAAACAGAGGCGGGGAATCAGAGGCGGGGAAACAGAGGCGGGGAATCAGATATGGGGAATCAGAGGTTGGGAATCAGAGGCAGGGAATCAGATGTGCGGAATCAGAGATGGGGAGAGGCAGGGAATCAGAATCAGAAGCAGGGAATCAGAGGCCGGGAATCAGAGGCCGGAATCAGATGCTGGGAATCAGAGGCCTGGAATCAGAGGCGGGGAATCAGAGGCAGGGAATCAGATGCGGGGAATCAGAGGCGGGGAATCAGAGCTGGGGAATCAGAGGCAGGGTATTAGAGTTGGGGAATCAGAGGCGGGGAATCAGATATGGGGAAACAGAGGTGGGGAATCAGAGGCGGGGAAACAGAGGCAGGGAATCAGATATGGGGAATCAGAGGCGGGGAATCAGAGGTGGGGAATCATAGGCAGGGAATCGGATGTGCGGAATCAGAGATGGGGAATCAGAGGCCGGGATTCAGAGGTGGTGAATCAGATATGGGGAATCAGAGGCGGGGAATCAGAGGCAGGGAATCAGACGCGGGGAATCAGAGGTGGGAAATCAGAGGCGGGGAATCAGATATGGGGAATCAGAGGCGGGGAATCAGAGGCGGGGAAACAGAGGCGGGGAATCAGATATGGGGAATCAGAGGTGGGGCATCAGAGGTTGTGAATCACAGATGGGGAATTAGAGGCGGGGAATCAGAGCTAGGGAATCAGACGCGGGGAATCAGAGGCGGGGATTCTGAGCTGGGGAATCAGAAGCGGGGAATCAGAGTTGGGGAATCAGAGGCGGGGAATCAGAGGTGGGGAATCAGAGTTGGGGAATCAGAAGCAGGGAATTGGATGTGCGGAATCAGAGATGGGGAATCAGAGGTGGGGAATCAGAGGCGGTGAATCAGAAATGGGGAATCAGAGGCGGGGAATCAGAGGCATGAAATCAGACACGGGGATTCAGAGGCTGGGAATCAGACGGTGGGAATCAAAGGCGGGGAATCAGAGCTGGGGAATCTGAGGCAGGGAATCAGAGTTGGGGATTCAGAGGCGGGGAATCAGATATGGGGAAACAGAGGCGGGGAATCAGAGGCGGGAAAACAGAGGCGGGGAATTAGATATGGGGAATCAGAGATGGGGAATCAGAGGTGGTGAATCAGTGATGGGGAATCACAGGCGGGGAATCAGAGGCAGGGAATAGAACGCGGGGAATCAGAGGCAGGGAATCAGAGCTGGGGAATCAGAGGCGGGGAATCATAGTTGGGAATCAGAGGCGGGGAATCAGATATGGGGAAACAGAGGCGGGGAATCAGAGGCGGGGAAACAGAGGCGGGGAATCAGATATGGGGAATCGGATGCAGGGAATCAGAGGCGGGGAATCAGAGTTGGGGCATCAGAGGTGGGGAATTAGATATAGGGAAACAGAGGCGGAGAATCAGAGGCGGGGAAACAGAGGCGGGGAATCAGATATGGGGAATCAGAGGTGGGTAATCAGAGGCAGGGAATCAGATGTGCGGAATCAGAGATGGGGAATCAGAGGCAGGGAATCAGAATCAGAAGCGGGGAATCAGAGGCCGGGAATAAGAGGCCGGGAATCAGATGCTGGGAATAAGAGGCCGGGAATCAGAGGTGGGGAATCAGAGTCCGGGAATCAGAGATGGGGATTCAGAGGCGGGGAATGAGATATGGAGAATCAGAGGCGGGGAATCAGAGGCGGGGAAACAGAGGTGGGGAATCAGATATGGGGAATCAGAGGTGGCGAATCAAAGGCGGTGAATCAGAGATGGGGAATCAGAGGCGGGGAATCAGAGGCAGGGAATCAGATGCGGGTAATCAGAGGCGAGAATCGGAGCTGGCGAATCAGAGGCGGGGAATCAGAGGTGGGCAATCAGAGGCGGGGAATCAGATATGGGGAATCAGAGGCGGGGAATCAGAGGCGGGGAAACAGAGGCGGGGAATCAAATATAGGGAATCAGAGGTGGGGAATCGGAGCTGGCGAATCAGAGGCGGGGAATCAGAGGTGGGCAATCAGAGGCGGGGAATCAGATATGGGGAATCAGAGGCGGGGAATCAGAGGCGGGGAAACAGAGGCGGGGAATCAAATATAGGGAATCAGAGGTGGGGAATCAGAGGTTGTGAATCAGAGATGGGGAATCAAGGCGGGGAATCAGAGGCAGGGAATCAGACGCGGGGAATCAGAGGCGGGGATTCAGAGCTGGGGAATCAGAGGCGGGGAATCAGAGTTGGGGAATCAGAGGCAGGGAATCAGATATGGGGAATCAGAGGCGGGGAATCAGAGGCGGGGAAACAGAGGCGGGGAATCAGATATGGGGAATCAGAGGTGGGGAATCAGGGGCAGGGAATCAGTGGCAGGGAATCAGAGGCGGGGAATCAGAGGCGGGGAATCAGAGGCAGGGAATCAGACACGGGGAATCAGAGGCGGGGAATCAGAGATGGGGAATCAGAGGCGGGGAATCAGAGGCAGGGAATCGGATGCCGGGAATCAGAGTCGGGGAATCAGAGCTGGGGAATCAGAGGCGGGGAATCAGAGTTGGGGAATCAGAGGCGGGGAATCAGATATGGGGAAATAGAGGCGGGGAATCGGATATGGGGAATCAGAGGTGTGGAATCAGAGGTTGGGAATCAGAGGCAGGGAATCAGAGGCGGGGAATCAGAGGCGGAGAATCAGAGGAAGGGAATCAGATTGCTGAATCGGAGATGGGGAATCAGAGGCAGGGAATCAGAGGCGGGGAATCAGAGGCGGGGAATCAGAGGCCGGGAATCAGATATGGGGAAACAGAGGCGGGGAATCCGAGGCGGGGAAACAGAGGCGGGGAATCAGATATGGGGAATCAGAGGTGGGGAATCAGAGGTTGGGAATCAGAGGCAGGGAATCAGAGGCTTGGAATCAGATGCAGGGAATCAGATGCGGGGAATCAGAGGCGGGGAATCAGAGCTGGGGAATCAGAGGTGGGGAATCAGATTTGGGGAATCAGAGGCGGGGACTTAGATATTGGGAAACAGAGGCGGGGAATCAGATATGGGGAATCAGAGGTGGGGAATCAGAGGCAGGGAATCAGATGTGCGGAATCAGAGATGGGGAATCAGAGGCAGGGAATCAGAATCAGAAGCAGGGAATCAGAGGCCGGGAATCAGAGGCCGGAATAAGATGCTGGGAATCAGAGGCCTGGAATCAGAGGCGGGGAATCAGAGGCAGGGAATCAGATGCGGGGAATCAGAGGCGGGGAATCAGAGCTGGGGAATCAGAGGCGGGGTATTAGAGTTGGGGAATCAGAGGCGGGGAATCAGATATGGGGAAACAGAGGTGGGGAATCAGAGGCGGGGAAACAGAGGCAGGGAATCAGATATGGGGAATCAGAGGCGGGGATTCAGAGGTGGGGAATCATAGGCAGGGAATCGGATGTGCGGAATCAGAGATGGGGAATCAGAGGCCGGGAATCAGAGGTGGTGAATCAGAGATGGGGAATCAGAGGCGGGGAATCAGAGGCGGGAATCAGACGTGGGGAATCAGAGGTGGGCAATCAGAGGCGGGGAATCAGATATGGGGAATCAGAGGCGGGGGATCAGAGGCGGGGAAACAGAAGCCGGGAATCAGATATGGGGAATCAGAGGTGGGGCATCAGAGGTTGTGAATCACAGATGGGGAATCAGAGGCGGGGAATGAGAGGCAGGGAATCAGACGCGGGGAATCAGAGGCGGGGATTCAGAGCTGGGGAATCAGAGGTGGGGAATCAGAGTTGGGGAATCAGAGGCGGGGAATCAGATATGGGGAATCAGAGGCAGGGAATCAGAGGTGGGAAAACAGAGGCGGGGAATCAGATATGGGGAATCAGAGGCGGGGAATCAGAGGCAGGGAATCAGACACGGGGAATCAGAGGCGGGGAATCAGAGATGGGGAATCAGAGGCGGGGAATCAGAGGCAGGGAATCGGATGCCGGGAATCAGAGGCGGGAAATCAGAGCTGGGGAATCAGAGGCGGGGAATCAGCGTTGGGGAATCAGAGGCGGCGAAGCAGATATGGGGAAATAGAGGCGGGGAATCAGATATGGGGAATCAGAGGCGTGGAATCAGATATGGGGAATCAGAGGCTGGGAATCAGAGGGGGGAAACAGAGGCGGGGAATAAGATATGGGGATTCTGAGCTGGGGAATCAGAAGCGGGGAATCAGAGTTGGGGAATCAGAGGCGGGGAATCAGATATGGGGAATCAGAGGCAGGGAATCAGAGGCGGGGAATCAGAGGCAGGGAATCAGACGCGGGGAATCTGAGGCGGGGAATCAGAGCTGGGGAATCAGAGGTGGGGAATCAGAGTTGGGGAATCAGAGGCAGGGAATTGGATGTGCGGAATCAGAGATGGGGAATCAGAGGTGGGGAATCAGAGGCGGTGAATCAGAAATGGGGAATCAGGGGCGGGGAATCAGAGGCAGGAAATCAGACACAGGGATTCAGAGGCTGGGAATCAGACGGTGGGAATCAAAGGCGGGGAATCAGAGCTGGGGAATCTGAGGCAGGGAATCAGAGTTGGGGATTCAGAGGCGGGGAATCAGATATGGGGAAACAGAGGCGGGGAATCAGAGGCGGGAAAACAGAGGCGGGGAATTAGATATGGGGAATCAGAGGTGGGGAATCAGAGGTGGTGAATCAGTGATGGGGAATCACAGGCGGGGAATCAGAGGCAGGGAATAGAACGCGGGGAATCAGAGGCAGGGAATCAGAGCTGGGGAATCAGAGGCGGGGAATCATAGTTGGGAATCAGAGGCGGGGAATCAGATATGGGGAAACAGAGGCGGGGAATCAGAGGCGGGGAAACAGAGGCGGGGAATCAGATATGGGGAATCGGATGCAGGGAATCAGAGGCGGGGAATCAGAGCTGGGGAATCAGAGGCGGGGAATCAGAGTTGGGGCATCAGAGGTGGGGAATTAGATATAGGGAAACAGAGGCGGAGAATCAGAGGCGGGGAAACAGAGGCGGGGAATCAGATATGGGGAATCAGAGGTGGGTAATCAGAGGCAGGGAATCAGATGTGCGGAATCAGAGATGGGGAATCAGAGGCAGGGAATCAGAATCAGAAGCGGGGGATCAGAGGCCGGGAATAAGAGGCCGGGAATCAGATGCTGGGAATAAGAGGCCGGGAATCAGAGGTGGGGAATCAGAGTCCGGGAATCAGAGATGGGGATTCAGAGGCGGGGAATGAGATATGGAGAATCAGAGGCGGGGAATCAGAGGCGGGGAAACAGAGGTGGGGAATCAGATATGGGGAATCAGAGGTGGCGAATCAAAGGCGGTGAATCAGAGATGGGGAATCAGAGGCGGGGAATCAGAGGCAGGGAATCAGATGCGGGGAATCAGAGGCGAGAATCGGAGCTGGCGAATCAGAGGCGGGGAATCAGAGGTGGGCAATCAGAGGCAGGGAATCAGATATGGGGAATCAGAGGCGGGGAATCAGAGGCGGGGAAACAGAGGCGGGGAATCAAATATAGGGAATCAGAGGTGGGGAATCGGAGCTGGCGAATCAGAGGCGGGGAATCAGAGGCGGGGAATCAGAGGTGGGCAATCAGAGGCGGGGAATCAGATATGGGGAATCAGAGGCGGGGAATCAGAGGCGGGGAAACAGAGGCGGGGAATCAAATATAGGGAATCAGAGGTGGGGAATCAGAGGTTGTGAATCAGAGATGGGGAATCAAGGCGGGGAATCAGAGGCAGGGAATCAGACGCGGGGAATCAGAGGCGGGGATTCAGAGCTGGGGAATCAGAGGCGGGGAATCAGAGTTGGGGAATCAGAGGCAGGGAATCAGATATGGGGAATCAGAGGCGGGGAATCAGAGGCGGGGAAACAGAGGCGGGGAATCAGATATGGGGAATCAGAGGTGGGGAATCAGGGGCAGGGAATCAGTGGCAGGGAATCAGAGGCGGGGAATCAGAGGCGGGGAATCAGAGGCAGGGAATCAGACACGGGGAATCAGAGGCGGGGAATCAGAGATGGGGAATCAGAGGCGGGGAATCAGAGGCAGGGAATCGGATGCCGGGAATCAGAGTCGGTGAATCAGAGCTGGGGAATCAGAGGCGGGGAATCAGAGTTGGGGAATCAGAGGCGGGGAATCAGATATGGGGAAATAGAGGCGGGGAATCGGATATGGGGAATCAGAGGTGTGGAATCAGAGGTTGGGAATCAGAGGCAGGGAATCAGAGGCGGGGAATCAGAGGCGGAGAATCAGAGGAAGGGAATCAGATTGCTGAATCGGAGATGGGGAATCAGAGGCAGGGAATCAGAGGCGGGGAATCAGAGGCGGGGAATCAGAGGCCGGGAATCAGATATGGGGAAACAGAGGCGGGGAATCCGAGGCGGGGAAACAGAGGCGGGGAATCAGATATGGGGAATCAGAGGTGGGGAATCAGAGGTTGGGAATCAGAGGCAGGGAATCAGAGGCTTGGAATCAGATGCAGGGAATCAGATGCGGGGAATCAGAGGCGGGGAATCAGAGCTGGGGAATCAGAGGTGGGGAATCAGATTTGGGGAATCAGAGGCGGGGACTTAGATATTGGGAAACAGAGGCGGGGAATCAGATATGGGGAATCAGAGGTGGGGAATCAGAGGCAGGGAATCAGATGTGCGGAATCAGAGATGGGGAATCAGAGGCAGGGAATCAGAATCAGAAGCAGGGAATCAGAGGCCGGGAATCAGAGGCCGGAATCAGATGCTGGGAATCAGAGGCCTGGAATCAGAGGCGGGGAATCAGAGGCAGGGAATCAGATGCGGGGAATCAGAGGCGGGGAATCAGAGCTGGGGAATCAGAGGCGGGGTATTAGAGTTGGGGAATCAGAGGCGGGGAATCAGATATGGGGAAACAGAGGTGGGGAATCAGAGGCGGGGAAACAGAGGCAGGGAATCAGATATGGGGAATCAGAGGCGGGGATTCAGAGGTGGGGAATCATAGGCAGGGAATCGGATGTGCGGAATCAGAGATGGGGAATCAGAGGCCGGGAATCAGAGGTGGTGAATCAGAGATGGGGAATCAGAGGCGGGGAATCAGAGGCGGGAATCAGACGTGGGGAATCAGAGGTGGGCAATCAGAGGCTGGGAATCAGATATGGGGAATCAGAGGCGGGGAATCAGAGGCGGGGAAACAGAAGCCGGGAATCAGATATGGGGAATCAGAGGTGGGGCATCAGAGGTTGTGAATCACAGATGGGGAATCAGAGGCGGGGAATGAGAGGCAGGGAATCAGACGCGGGGAATCAGAGGCGGGGATTCAGAGCTGGGGAATCAGAGGTGGGGAATCAGAGTTGGGGAATCAGAGGCGGGGAATCAGATATGGGGAATCAGAGGCAGGGAATCAGAGGTGGGAAAACAGAGGCGGGGAATCAGATATGGGGAATCAGAGGCAGGGAATCTGAGGCAGGGAATCAGACACGGGGAATCAGAGGCGGGGAATCAGAGATGGGGAATCAGAGGCGGGGAATCAGAGGCAGGGAATCGGATGCCGGGAATCAGAGGCGGGAAATCAGAGCTGGGAAATCAGAGGCGGGGAATCAGCGTTGGGGAATCAGAGGCGGCGAAGCAGATATGGGGAAATAGAGGCGGGGAATCAGATATGGGGAATCAGAGGCGTGGAATCAGATATGGGGAATCAGAGGCTGGGAATCAGAGGGGGGAAACAGAGGCGGATAATAAGATATGGGGATTCTGAGCTGGGGAATCAGAAGCGGGGAATCAGAGTTGGGGAATCAGAGGCGGGGAATCAGATATGGGGAATCAGAGGCAGGGAATCAGAGGCGGGGAATCAGAGGCAGGGAATCAGACGCGGGGAATCTGAGGCGGGGAATCAGAGCTGGGGAATCAGAGGTGGGGAATCAGAGGTGGGGAATCAGAGGCGGTGAATCAGAAATGGGGAATCAGGGGCGGGGAATCAGAGGCAGGAAATCAGACACGGGGATTCAGAGGCTGGGAATCAGACGGTGGGAATCAAAGGCGGGGAATCAGAGCTGGGGAATCTGAGGCAGGGAATCAGAGTTGGGGATTCAGAGGCGGGGAATCAGATATGGGGAAACAGAGGCGGGGAATCAGAGGCGGGAAAACAGAGGCGGGGAATTAGATATGGGGAATCAGAGGTGGGGAATCAGAGGTGGTGAATCAGTGATGGGGAATCACAGGCGGGGAATCAGAGGCAGGGAATAGAACGCGGGGAACCAGAGGCAGGGAATCAGAGCTGGGGAATCAGAGGCAGGGAATCATAGTTGGGAATCAGAGGCGGGGAATCAGATATGGGGAAACAGAGGCGGGGAATCAGAGGCGGGGAAACAGAGGCGGGGAATCAGATATGGGGAATCGGATGCAGAGAATCAGAGGCGGTGAATCAGAGCTGGGGATCAGAGGCGGGGAATCAGAGTTGGGGCATCAGAGGTGGGGAATTAGATATAGGGAAACAGAGGCGGGGAATCAGAGGCGGGGAAACAGAGGCGGGGAATCAGATATGGGGAATCAGAGGTGGGGAATCAGAGGCAGGGATTCAGATGTGCGGAATCAGAGATGGGGAATCAGAGGCAGGGAATCAGAATCAGAAGCGGGGAATCAGAGGCCGGGAATCAGAGGCCGGGAATCAGATGCTGGGAATAAGAGGCCGGGAATCAGAGGTGGGGAATCAGAGTCCGGGAATCAGAGATGGGGATTCAGAGGCGGGGAATGAGATATGGAGAATCAGAGGCGGGGAATCAGAGGCGGGGTAACAGAGGTGGGGAATCAGATATGGGGAATCAGAGGTGGCGAATCAAAGGCGGTGAATCAGAGATGGGGAATCAGAGGCGGGGAATCAGATGCGGGGAATCAGAGGCCTGGAATCAGAGGCGGGGAATCAGAGGCAGGGAATCAGATGCGGGGAATCAGAGGCGGGGAATCAGAGCTGGGGAATCAGAGGCAGGGTATTAGAGTTGGGGAATCAGAGGCGGGGAATCAGATATGGGGAAACAGGGGTGGGGAATCAGAGGCGGGGAAACAGAGGCAGGGAATCAGATATGGGGAATCAGAGGCGGGGAATCAGAGGTGGGGAATCATAGGCAGGGAATCGGATGTGCGGAATCAGAGATGGGGAATCAGAGGCCGGGAATCAGAGGTGGTGAATCAGATATGGGGAATCAGAGGCGGGGAATCAGAGTTGGGGCATCAGAGGTGGGGAATTAGATATAGGGAAACAGAGGCGGAGAATCAGAGGCGGGGAAACAGAGGCGGGGAATCAGATATGGGGAATCAGAGGTGGGTAATCAGAGGCAGGGAATCAGATGTGCGGAATCAGAGATGGGGAATCAGAGGCAGGGAATCAGAATCAGAAGCGGGGAATCAGAGGCCGGGAATAAGAGGCCGGGAATCAGATGCTGGGAATAAGAGGCCGGGAATCAGAGGTGGGGAATCAGAGTCCGGGAATCAGAGATGGGGATTCAGAGGCGGGGAATGAGATATGGAGAATCAGAGGCGGGGAATCAGAGGCGGGGAAACAGAGGTGGGGAATCAGATATGGGGAATCAGAGGTGGCGAATCAAAGGCGGTGAATCAGAGATGGGGAATCAGAGGCGGGGAATCAGAGGCAGGGAATCAGATGCGGGGAATCAGAGGCGAGAATCGGAGCTGGCGAATCAGAGGCGGGGAATCAGAGGTGGGCAATCAGAGGCAGGGAATCAGATATGGGGAATCAGAGGCGGGGAATCAGAGGCGGGGAAACAGAGGCGGGGAATCAAATATAGGGAATCAGAGGTGGGGAATCGGAGCTGGCGAATCAGAGGCGGGGAATCAGAGGCGGGGAATCAGAGGTGGGCAATCAGAGGCGGGGAATCAGATATGGGGAATCAGAGGCGGGGAATCAGAGGCGGGGAAACAGAGGCGGGGAATCAAATATAGGGAATCAGAGGTGGGGAATCAGAGGTTGTGAATCAGAGATGGGGAATCAAGGCGGGGAATCAGAGGCAGGGAATCAGACGCGGGGAATCAGAGGCGGGGATTCAGAGCTGGGGAATCAGAGGCGGGGAATCAGAGTTGGGGAATCAGAGGCAGGGAATCAGATATGGGGAATCAGAGGCGGGGAATCAGAGGCGGGGAAACAGAGGCGGGGAATCAGATATGGGGAATCAGAGGTGGGGAATCAGGGGCAGGGAATCAGTGGCAGGGAATCAGAGGCGGGGAATCAGAGGCGGGGAATCAGAGGCAGGGAATCAGACACGGGGAATCAGAGGCGGGGAATCAGAGATGGGGAATCAGAGGCGGGGAATCAGAGGCAGGGAATCGGATGCCGGGAATCAGAGTCGGTGAATCAGAGCTGGGGAATCAGAGGCGGGGAATCAGAGTTGGGGAATCAGAGGCGGGGAATCAGATATGGGGAAATAGAGGCGGGGAATCGGATATGGGGAATCAGAGGTGTGGAATCAGAGGTTGGGAATCAGAGGCAGGGAATCAGAGGCGGGGAATCAGAGGCGGAGAATCAGAGGAAGGGAATCAGATTGCTGAATCGGAGATGGGGAATCAGAGGCAGGGAATCAGAGGCGGGGAATCAGAGGCGGGGAATCAGAGGCCGGGAATCAGATATGGGGAAACAGAGGCGGGGAATCCGAGGCGGGGAAACAGAGGCGGGGAATCAGATATGGGGAATCAGAGGTGGGGAATCAGAGGCGGAGAATCAGAGGAAGGGAATCAGATTGCTGAATCGGAGATGGGGAATCAGAGGCAGGGAATCAGAGGCGGGGAATCAGAGGCGGGGAATCAGAGGCCGGGAATCAGATATGGGGAAACAGAGGCGGGGAATCCGAGGCGGGGAAACAGAGGCGGGGAATCAGATATGGGGAAACAGAGGCGGGGAATCCGAGGCGGGGAAACAGAGGCGGGGAATCAGATATGGGGAATCAGAGGCGGGGAATCAGAGGCGGAGAATCAGAGGAAGGGAATCAGATTGCTGAATCGGAGATGGGGAATCAGAGGCAGGGAATCAGAGGCGGGGAATCAGAGGCGGGGAATCAGAGGCCGGGAATCAGATATGGGGAAACAGAGGCGGGGAATCCGAGGCGGGGAAACAGAGGCGGGGAATCAGATATGGGGAATCAGAGGTGGGGAATCAGGGGCAGGGAATCAGTGGCAGGGAATCAGAGGCGGGGAATCAGAGGCGGGGAATCAGAGGCAGGGAATCAGACACGGGGAATCAGAGGCGGGGAATCAGAGATGGGGAATCAGAGGCGGGGAATCAGAGGCAGGGAATCGGATGCCGGGAATCAGAGTCGGTGAATCAGAGCTGGGGAATCAGAGGCGGGGAATCAGAGTTGGGGAATCAGAGGCGGGGAATCAGATATGGGGAAATAGAGGCGGGGAATCGGATATGGGGAATCAGAGGTGTGGAATCAGAGGTTGGGAATCAGAGGCAGGGAATCAGAGGCGGGGAATCAGAGGCGGAGAATCAGAGGAAGGGAATCAGATTGCTGAATCGGAGATGGGGAATCAGAGGCAGGGAATCAGAGGCGGGGAATCAGAGGCGGGGAATCAGAGGCCGGGAATCAGATATGGGGAAACAGAGGCGGGGAATCCGAGGCGGGGAAACAGAGGCGGGGAATCAGATATGGGGAATCAGAGGTGGGGAATCAGAGGTTGGGAATCAGAGGCAGGGAATCAGAGGCTTGGAATCAGATGCAGGGAATCAGATGAGGGGAATCAGAGGCGGGGAATCAGAGCTGGGGAATCAGAGGTGGGGAATCAGATTTGGGGAATCAGAGGCGGGGACTTAGATATTGGGAAACAGAGGCGGGGAATCAGATATGGAGAATCAGAGGTGGGGAATCAGAGGCAGGGAATCAGATGTGCGGAATCAGAGATGGGGAATCAGAGGCAGGGAATCAGAATCAGAAGCAGGGAATCAGAGGCCGGGAATCAGAGGCCGGAATCAGATGCTGGGAATCAGAGGCCTGGAATCAGAGGCGGGGAATCAGAGGCAGGGAATCAGATGCGGGGAATCAGAGGCGGGGAATCAGAGCTGGGGAATCAGAGGCGGGGTATTAGAGTTGGGGAATCAGAGGCGGGGAATCAGATATGGGGAAACAGAGGTGGGGAATCAGAGGCGGGGAAACAGAGGCAGGGAATCAGATATGGGGAATCAGAGGCGGGGATTCAGAGGTGGGGAATCATAGGCAGGGAATCGGATGTGCGGAATCAGAGATGGGGAATCAGAGGCCGGGAATCAGAGGTGGTGAATCAGAGATGGGGAATCAGAGGCGGGGAATCAGAGGCGGGAATCAGACGTGGGGAATCAGAGGTGGGCAATCAGAGGCTGGGAATCAGATATGGGGAATCAGAGGCGGGGAATCAGAGGCGGGGAAACAGAAGCCGGGAATCAGATATGGGGAATCAGAGGTGGGGCATCAGAGGTTGTGAATCACAGATGGGGAATCAGAGGCGGGGAATGAGAGGCAGGGAATTAGACGCGGGGAATCAGAGGCGGGGATTCAGAGCTGGGGAATCAGAGGTGGGGAATCAGAGTTGGGGAATCAGAGGCGGGGAATCAGATATGGGGAATCAGAGGCAGGGAATCAGAGGTGGGAAAACAGAGGCGGGGAATCAGATATGGGGAATCAGAGGCGGGGAATCAGAGGCAGGGAATCAGACACGGGGAATCAGAGGCGGGGAATCAGAGATGGGGAATCAGAGGCGGGGAATCAGAGGCAGGGAATCGGATGCCGGGAATCAGAGGCGGGAAATCAGAGCTGGGAAATCAGAGGCGGGGAATCAGCGTTGGGGAATCAGAGGCGGCGAAGCAGATATGGGGAAATAGAGGCGGGGAATCAGATATGGGGAATCAGAGGCGTGGAATCAGATATGGGGAATCAGAGGCTGGGAATCAGAGGGGGGAAACAGAGGCGGGGAATAAGATATGGGGATTCTGAGCTGGGGAATCAGAAGCGGGGAATCAGAGTTGGGGAATCAGAGGCGGGGAATCAGATATGGGGAATCAGAGGCAGGGAATCAGAGGCGGGGAATCAGAGGCAGGGAATCAGACGCGGGGAATCTGAGGCGGGGAATCAGAGCTGGGGAATCAGAGGTGGGGAATCAGAGGTGGGGAATCAGAGGCGGTGAATCAGAAATGGGGAATCAGGGGCGGGGAATCAGAGGCAGGAAATCAGACACGGGGATTCAGAGGCTGGGAATCAGACGGTGGGAATCAAAGGCGGGGAATCAGAGCTGGGGAATCTGAGGCAGGGAATCAGAGTTGGGGATTCAGAGGCGGGGAATCAGATATGGGGAAACAGAGGCGGGGAATCAGAGGCGGGAAAACAGAGGCGGGGAATTAGATATGGGGAATCAGAGGTGGGGAATCAGAGGTGGTGAATCAGTGATGGGGAATCACAGGCGGGGAATCAGAGGCAGGGAATAGAACGCGGGGAACCAGAGGCAGGGAATCAGAGCTGGGGAATCAGAGGCAGGGAATCATAGTTGGGAATCAGAGGCGGGGAATCAGATATGGGGAAACAGAGGCGGGGAATCAGAGGCGGGGAAACAGAGGCGGGGAATCAGATATGGGGAATCGGATGCAGAGAATCAGAGGCGGTGAATCAGAGCTGGGGATCAGAGGCGGGGAATCAGAGTTGGGGCATCAGAGGTGGGGAATTAGATATAGGGAAACAGAGGCGGGGAATCAGAGGCGGGGAAACAGAGGCGGGGAATCAGATATGGGGAATCAGAGGTGGGGAATCAGAGGCAGGGATTCAGATGTGCGGAATCAGAGATGGGGAATCAGAGGCAGGGAATCAGAATCAGAAGCGGGGAATCAGAGGCCGGGAATCAGAGGCCGGGAATCAGATGCTGGGAATAAGAGGCCGGGAATCAGAGGTGGGGAATCAGAGTCCGGGAATCAGAGATGGGGATTCAGAGGCGGGGAATGAGATATGGAGAATCAGAGGCGGGGAATCAGAGGCGGGGTAACAGAGGTGGGGAATCAGATATGGGGAATCAGAGGTGGCGAATCAAAGGCGGTGAATCAGAGATGGGGAATCAGAGGCGGGGAATCAGATGCGGGGAATCAGAGGCCTGGAATCAGAGGCGGGGAATCAGAGGCAGGGAATCAGATGCGGGGAATCAGAGGCGGGGAATCAGAGCTGGGGAATCAGAGGCAGGGTATTAGAGTTGGGGAATCAGAGGCGGGGAATCAGATATGGGGAAACAGGGGTGGGGAATCAGAGGCGGGGAAACAGAGGCAGGGAATCAGATATGGGGAATCAGAGGCGGGGAATCAGAGGTGGGGAATCATAGGCAGGGAATCGGATGTGCGGAATCAGAGATGGGGAATCAGAGGCCGGGAATCAGAGGTGGTGAATCAGATATGGGGAATCAGAGGCGGGGAATCAGAGGCAGGGAATCAGACGCGGGGAATCAGAGGTGGGCAATCAGAGGCGGGGAATCAGATATGGGGAATCAGAGGCGGGGAATCAGAGGCGGGGAAACAGAGGCGGGGAATCAGATATGGGGAATCAGAGGTGGGGCATCAGAGGTTGTGAATCACAGATGGGGAATTAGAGGCGGGGAATCAGAGGCAGGGAATCAGACGCGGGGAATCAGAGGCGGGGATTCTGAGCTGGGGAATCAGAAGCGGGGAATCAGAGTTGGGGAATCAGAGGCGGGGAATCAGAGGTGGGGAATCAGAGTTGGGGAATCAGAAGCAGGGAATTGGATGTGCGGAATCAGAGATGGGGAATCAGAGGTGGGGAATCAGAGGCGGTGAATCAGAAATGGGGAATCAGAGGCGGGGAATCAGAGGCATGAAATCAGACACGGGGATTCAGAGGCTGGGAATCAGACGGTGGGAATCAAAGGCGGGGAATCAGAGCTGGGGAATCTGAGGCAGGGAATCAGAGTTGGGGATTCAGAGGCGGGGAATCAGATATGGGGAAACAGAGGCGGGGAATCAGAGGCGGGAAAACAGAGGCGGGGAATTAGATATGGGGAATCAGAGGTGGGGAATCAGAGGTGGTGAATCAGTGATGGGGAATCACAGGCGGGGAATCAGAGGCAGGGAATAGAACGCGGGGAATCAGAGGCAGGGAATCAGAGCTGGGGAATCAGAGGCGGGGAATCATAGTTGGGAATCAGAGGCGGGGAATCAGATATGGGGAAACAGAGGCGGGGAATCAGAGGCGGGGAAACAGAGGCGGGGAATCAGATATGGGGAATCGGATGCAGGGAATTAGAGGCGGGGAATCAGAGCTGGGGAATCAGAGGCGGGGAATCAGAGTTGGGGCATCAGAGGTGGGGAATTAGATATAGGGAAACAGAGGCGGAGAATCAGAGGCGGGGAAACAGAGGCGGGGAATCAGATATGGGGAATCAGAGGTGGGTAATCAGAGGCAGGGAATCAGATGTGCGGAATCAGAGATGGGGAATCAGAGGCAGGGAATCAGAATCAGAAGCGGGGAATCAGAGGCCGGGAATAAGAGGCCGGGAATCAGATGCTGGGAATAAGAGGCCGGGAATCAGAGGTGGGGAATCAGAGTCCGGGAATCAGAGATGGGGATTCAGAGGCGGGGCATGAGATATGGAGAATCAGAGGCGGGGAATCAGAGGCGGGGAAACAGAGGTGGGGAATCAGATATGGGGAATCAGAGGTGGCGAATCAAAGGCGGTGAATCAGAGATGGGGAATCAGAGGCGGGGAATCAGAGGCAGGGAATCAGATGCGGGGAATCAGAGGCGAGAATCGGAGCTGGCGAATCAGAGGCGGGGAATCAGAGGTGGGCAATCAGAGGCGGGGAATCAGATATGGGGAATCAGAGGCGGGGAATCAGAGGCGGGGAAACAGAGGCGGGGAATCAAATATAGGGAATCAGAGGTGGGGAATCAGAGGTTGTGAATCAGAGATGGGGAATCAAGGCGGGGAATCAGAGGCAGGGAATCAGACGCGGGGAATCAGAGGCGGGGATTCAGAGCTGGGGAATCAGAGGCGGGGAATCAGAGTTGGGGAATCAGAGGCAGGGAATCAGATATGGGGAATCAGAGGCGGGGAATCAGAGGCGGGGAAACAGAGGCGGGGAATCAGATATGGGGAATCAGAGGTGGGGAATCAGGGGCAGGGAATCAGTGGCAGGGAATCAGAGGCGGGGAATCAGAGGCGGGGAATCAGAGGCAGGGAATCAGACACGGGGAATCAGAGGCGGGGAATCAGAGATGGGGAATCAGAGGCGGGGAATCAGAGGCAGGGAATCGGATGCCGGGAATCAGAGTCGGGGAATCAGAGCTGGGGAATCAGAGGCGGGGAATCAGAGTTGGGGAATCAGAGGCGGGGAATCAGATATGGGGAAATAGAGGCGGGGAATCGGATATGGGTAATCAGAGGTGTGGAATCAGAGGTTGGGAATCAGAGGCAGGGAATCAGAGGCGGGGAATCAGAGGCGGAGAATCAGAGGAAGGGAATCAGATTGCTGAATCGGAGATGGGGAATCAGAGGCAGGGAATCAGAGGCGGGGAATCAGAGGCGGGGAATCAGAGGCCGGGAATCAGATATGGGGAAACAGAGGCGGGGAATCCGAGGCGGGGAAACAGAGGCGGGGAATCAGATATGGGGAATCAGAGGTGGGGAATCAGAGGTTGGGAATCAGAGGCAGGGAATCAGAGGCTTGGAATCAGATGCAGGGAATCAGATGCGGGGAATCAGAGGCGGGGAATCAGAGCTGGGGAATCAGAGGTGGGGAATCAGATTTGGGGAATCAGAGGCGGGGACTTAGATATTGGGAAACAGAGGCGGGGAATCAGATATGGGGAATCAGAGGTGGGGAATCAGAGGCAGGGAATCAGATGTGCGGAATCAGAGATGGGGAATCAGAGGCAGGGAATCAGAATCAGAAGCAGGGAATCAGAGGCCGGGAATCAGAGGCCGGAATCACATGCTGGGAATCAGAGGCCTGGAATCAGAGGCGGGGAATCAGAGGCAGGGAATCAGATGCGGGGAATCAGAGGCGGGGAATCAGAGCTGGGGAATCAGAGGCGGGGTATTAGAGTTGGGGAATCAGAGGCGGGGAATCAGATATGGGGAAACAGAGGTGGGGAATCAGAGGCGGGGAAACAGAGGCAGGGAATCAGATATGGGGAATCAGAGGCGGGGATTCAGAGGTGGGGAATCATAGGCAGGGAATCGGATGTGCGGAATCAGAGATGGGGAATCAGAGGCCGGGAATCAGAGGTGGTGAATCAGAGATGGGGAATCAGAGGCGGGGAATCAGAGGCGGGAATCAGACGTGGGGAATCAGAGGTGGGCAATCAGAGGCGGGGAATCAGATATGGGGAATCAGAGGCGGGGAATCAGAGGCGGGGAAACAGAGGCCGGGAATCAGATATGGGGAATCAGAGGTGGGGCATCAGAGGTTGTGAATCACAGATGGGGAATCAGAGGCGGGGAATGAGAGGCAGGGAATCAGACGCGGGGAATCAGAGGCGGGGATTCAGAGCTGGGGAATCAGAGGTGGGGAATCAGAGTTGGGGAATCAGAGGCGGGGAATCAGATATGGGGAATCAGAGGCAGGGAATCAGAGGTGGGAAAACAGAGGCGGGGAATCAGATATGGGGAATCAGAGGCGGGGAATCAGAGGCAGGGAATCAGACACGGGGAATCAGAGGCGGGGAATCAGAGATGGGGAATCAGAGGCGGGGAATCAGAGGCAGGGAATCGGATGCCGGGAATCAGAGGCAGGAAATCAGAGCTGGGGAATCAGAGGCGGGGAATCAGCGTTGGGGAATCAGAGGCGGCGAAGCAGATATGGGGAAATAGAGGCGGGGAATCAGATATGGGGAATCAGAGGCGTGGAATCAGATATGGGGAATCAGAGGCTGGGAATCAGAGGGGGGAAACAGAGGCGGGGAATAAGATATGGGGATTCTGAGCTGGGGAATCAGAAGCGGGGAATCAGAGTTGGGGAATCAGAGGCGGGGAATCAGATATGGGGAATCAGAGGCAGGGAATCAGAGGCGGGGAATCAGAGGCAGGGAATCAGACGCGGGGAATCTGAGGCGGGGAATCAGAGCTGGGGAATCAGAGGTGGGGAATCAGAGTTGGGGAATCAGAGGCAGGGAATTGGATGTGCGGAATCAGAGACGGGGAATCAGAGGTGGGGAATCAGAGGCGGTGAATCAGAAATGGGGAATCAGGGGCGGGGAATCAGAGGCAGGAAATCAGACACGGGGATTCAGAGGCTGGGAATCAGACGGTGGGAATCAAAGGCGGGGAATCAGAGCTGGGGAATCAGAGGCGGGGAATCAGATATGGGGAAACAGAGGCGGGGAATCAGAGGCGGGAAAACAGAGGCGGGGAATTAGATATGGGGAATCAGAGGTGGGGAATCAGAGGTGGTGAATCAGTGATGGGGAATCACAGGCGGGGAACCAGAGGCAGGGAATCAGAGCTGGGGAATCAGAGGCAGGGAATCATAGTTGGGAATCAGAGGCGGGGAATCAGATATGGGGAAACAGAGGCGGGGAATCAGAGGCGGGGAAACAGAGGCGGGGAATCAGATATGGGGAATCGGATGCAGAGAATCAGAGGCGGGGAATCAGAGCTGGGGATCAGAGGCGGGGAATCAGAGTTGGGGCATCAGAGGTGGGGAATTAGATATAGGGAAACAGAGGCGGGGAATCAGAGGCGGGGAAACAGAGGCGGGGAATCAGATATGGGGAATCAGAGGTGGGGAATCAGAGGCAGGGATTCAGATGTGCGGAATCAGAGATGGGGAATCAGAGGCAGGGAATCAGAATCAGAAGCGGGGAATCAGAGGCCGGGAATCAGAGGCCGGGAATCAGATGCTGGGAATAAGAGGCCGGGAATCAGAGGTGGGGAATCAGAGTCCGGGAATCAGAGATGGGGATTCAGAGGCGGGGAATGAGATATGGAGAATCAGAGGCGGGGAATCAGAGGCGGGGTAACAGAGGTGGGGAATCAGATATGGGGAATCAGAGGTGGCGAATCAAAGGCGGTGAATCAGAGATGGGGAATCAGAGGCGGGGAATCAGAGGCAGGGAATCAGATGCGGGGAATCAGAGGCGGGGAATCGGAGCTGGCGAATCAGAGGCGGGGAATCAGAGGTGGGCAATCAGAGGCGGGGAATCAGATATGGGGAATCAGAGGCGGGGAATCAGAGGCGGGTAAACAGAGGCGGGGAATCAAATATAGGGAATCAGAGGTGGGGAATCAGAGGTTGTGAATCAGAGATGGGGAATCAAGGCGGGGAATCAGAGGCAGGGAATCAGACGCGGGGAATCAGAGGCGGGGATTCAGAGCTGGGGAATCAGAGGCGGGGAATCAGAGTTGGGGAATCAGAGGCAGGGAATCAGATATGGGGAATCAGAGGCGGGGAATCAGAGGCGGGGAAACAGAGGCGGGGAATCAGATATGGGGAATCAGAGGTGGGGAATCAGGGGCAGGGAATCAGTGGCAGGGAATCAGAGGCGGGGAATCAGAGGCGGGGAATCAGAGGCAGGGAATCAGACACGCTGAATCAGAGGCGGGGAATCAGAGATGGGGAATCAGAGGCGGGGAATCAGAGGCAGGGAATCGGATGCCGGGAATCAGAGTCGGGGATTCAGTGCTGGGGAATCAGAGGCGGGGAATCAGAGTCGGGGAATCAGAGGCAGGGAATCAGAGGCCGGGAATCAGATGCTGGGAATAAGAGGCCGGGAATCAGAGGTGGGGAAACAGAGGCGGGGAATCAGATATGGGGAATCAGAGGTGGGGAATCAGGGGCGGGGAATCAGTGGCAGGGAATCAGAGGCCGGGAATAAAAGGCGGAGAATCAGAGCTGGGGAATCAGAGGCGGGGAATCAGAGTTGGGGAATCAGAGGAGGGGAATCAGATATGGGGAAAGAGAGGCCGGGAATCAGAGGCAGGGAAACAGAGGCGGGGAATCAGATATGGGGAATCAGAGGTGGGGAATTAGAGGTTGCGAATCAGAGGCGGGGAATCAGAGGCAGGGAATCGGATGTGCGGAATCAGAGATGGGGAATCAGAGGTGGGGATTCAGAGGTGGTGAATCAGAGAAGGGGAATCAGAGGCTGGGAATCAGAGTCAGGGAATCAGACGCAGGGAATCAGAAGCGGGGAATCATAGCTGGCGAATTAGAGGAGGGGAATCAGAGTTGAGGAATCAGAGGCGGGGAATCAGATATGGGGAAACAGAGGCGGGGAATCAGAGGCGGGGAAACAGAGGCGGGGAATCAGATATGGGGAATCAGAGGTGGGGAATCAGAGGCAGGGAATCAGATGTGCGGAATCAGAGATGGGGAATCAGAGGCAGGGAATCAGAATCAGAAGCAGGGAATCAGAGGCCGGGAATCAGAGGCCGGAATCAGATGCTGGGAATCAGAGGCCTGGAATCAGAGGCGGGGAATCAGAGGCAGGGAATCAGATGCGGGGAATCAGAGGCGGGGAATCAGAGCTGGGGAATCAGAGGCAGGGTATTAGAGTTGGGGAATCAGAGGCAGGGAATCAGATATGGGGAAACAGAGGTGGGGAATCAGAGGCGGGGAAACAGAGGCAGGGAATCAGATATGGGGAATCAGAGGCGGGGAATCAGAGGTGGGGAATCATAGGCAGGGATTCGGATGTGCGGAATCAGAGATGGGGAATCAGAGGCCGGGAATCAGAGGTGGTGAATCAGATATGGGGAATCAGAGGCGGGGAATCAGAGGCAGGGAATCAGACGCGGGGAATCAGAGGTGGGCAATCAGAGGCGGGGAATCAGATATGGGGAATCAGAGGCGGGGAATCAGAGGCGGGGAAACAGAGGCGGGGAATCAGATATGGGGAATCAGAGGTGGGGCATCAGAGGTTGTGAATCACAGATGGGGAATTAGAGGCGGGGAATCAGAGGCAGGGAATCAGAAGCGGGGAATCAGAGGCGGGGATTCTGAGCTGGGGAATCAGAAGCGGGGAATCAGAGTTGGGGAATCAGAGGCGGGGAATCAGATATGGGGAATCAAAGGCAGGGAATCAGAGGCGGGGAATCAGATGCAGGGAATCAGACGCGGGGAATCTGAGGCGGGGAATCAGAGCTGGGGAATCAGAGGTGGGGAATCAGAGTTGGGGAATCAGAGGCAGGGAATTGGATGTGCGGAATCAGAGATGGGGAATCAGAGGTGGGGAATCAGAGGCGGTGAATCAGAAATGGGGAATCAGAGGCGGGGAATCAGAGGCAGGAAATCAGACACGGTGATTCAGAGGCTGGGAATCAGACGGTGGGAATCAAAGGCGGGGAATCAGAGCTGGGGAATCTGAGGCAGGGAATCAGAGTTGGGGATTCAGAGGCGGGGAATCATATATGGGGAAACAGAGGCGGGGAATCAGAGGCGGGAAAACAGAGGCGGGGAATTAGATATGGGGAATCAGAGGTGGGGAATCAGAGGTGGTGAATCAGTGATGGGGAATCACAGGCGGGGAATCAGAGGCAGGGAATAGAACGCGGGGAATCAGAGGCAGGGAATCAGAGCTGGGGAATCAGAGGCGGGGAATCATAGTTGGGAATCAGAGGCGGGGAATCCGATATGGGGAAACAGAGGCGGGGAATCAGAGGCGGGGAAACAGAGGCGGGGAATCAGATATGGGGAATCGGATGCAGGGAATCAGAGGCGGGGAATCAGAGCTGGGGAATCAGAGGCGGGGAATCAGAGTTGGGGCATCAGAGGTGGGGAATTAGATATAGGGAAACAGAGGCGGAGAATCAGAGGCGGGGAAACAGAGGCGGGGAATCAGATATGGGGAATCAGAGGTGGGGAATCAGAGGCAGGGAATCAGATGTGCGGAATCAGAGATGGGGAATCAGAGGCAGGGAATCAGAATCAGAAGCGGGGAATCAGAGGCCGGGAATCAGAGGCCGGGAATCAGATGCTGGGAATAAGAGGCCGGGAATCAGAGGTGGGGAATCAGAGTCCGGGAATCAGAGATGGGGATTCAGAGGCGGGGAATGAGATATGGAGAATCAGAGGCGGGGAATCAGAGGCGGGGAAACAGAGGTGGGGAATCAGATATGGGGAATCAGAGGTGGCGAATCAAAGGCGGTGAATCAGAGATGGGGAATCAGAGGCGGGGAATCAGAGGCAGGGAATCAGATGCGGGGAATCAGAGGCGGGGAATCGGAGCAGGCGAATCAGAGGCGGGGAATCAGAGGTGGGCAATCAGAGGCGGGGAATCAGATATGGGGAATCAGAGGCGGGGAATCAGAGGCGGGGAAACAGAGGCGGGGAATCAAATATAGGGAATCAGAGGTGGGGAATCAGAGGTTGTGAATCAGAGATGGGGAATCAAGGCGGGGAATCAGAGGCAGGGAATCAGACGCGGGGAATCAGAGGCGGGGATTCAGAGCTGGGGAATCAGAGGCGGGGAATCAGAGTTGGGGAATCAGAGGCAGGGAATCAGATATGGGGAATCAGAGGCGGGGAATCAGAGGCGGGGAAACAGAGGCGGGGAATCAGATATGGGGAATCAGAGGTGGGGAATCAGGGGCAGGGAATCAGTGGCAGGGAATCAGAGGCGGGGAATCAGAGGCGGGGAATCAGAGGCAGGGAATCAGACACGGGGAATCAGAGGCGGGGAATGAGAGATGGGGAATCAGAGGCGGGGAATCAGAGGCAGGGAATCGGATGCCGGGAATCAGAGTCGGGGAATCAGAGCTGGGGAATCAGAGGCGGGGAATCAGAGTTGGGGAATCAGAGGCGGGGAATCAGATATGGGGAAATAGAGGCGGGGAATCGGATATGGGGAATCAGAGGTGTGGAATCAGAGGTTGGGAATCAGAGGCAGGGAATCAGAGGCGGGGAATCAGAGGCGGAGAATCAGAGGAAGGGAATCAGATTGCTGAATCGGAGATGGGGAATCAGAGGCAGGGAATCAGAGGCGGGGAATCAGAGGCGGGGAATCAGAGGCAGGGAATCAGAGGCGGGGAATCAGAGGCGGGGAATCAGAGGCCGGGAATCAGATATGGGGAAACAGACGTGGGGAATCAGAGGTTGGGAATCAGAGGCAGGGAATCAGAGGCTTGGAATCAGATGCAGGGAATCAGATGCGGGGAATCAGAGGCGGGGAATCAGAGCTGGGGAATCAGAGGTGGGGAATCAGATTTGGGGAATCAGAGGCGGGGACTTAGATATTGGGAAACAGAGGCGGGGAATCAGAGGCGGGGAAACAGAGGCGGGGAATCAGATATGGGGAATCAGAGGTTGGGAATCAGAGGCAGGGAATCAGATGTGCGGAATCAGAGATGGGGAATCAGAGGCAGGAAATCAGAATCAGAAGCAGGGAATCAGAGGCCGGGAATCAGAGGCCGGAATCAGATGCTGGGAATCAGAGGCCTGGAATCAGAGGTGGGGAATCAGAGGCAGGGAATCAGATGCGGGGAATCAGAGGCGGGGAATCAGAGCTGGGGAATCAGAGGCGGGGTATTAGAGTTGGGGAATTAGAGGCGGGGAATCAGATATGGGGAAACAGAGGTGGGGAATCAGAGGCGGGGAAACAGAGGCAGGGAATCAGATATGGGGAATCAGAGGCGGGGATTCAGAGGTGGGGAATCATAGGCAGGGAATCGGATGTGCGCAATCAGAGATGGGGAATCAGAGGCCGGGAATCAGAGGTGGTGAATCAGAGATGGGGAATCAGAGGCGGGGAATCAGAGGCAGGGAATCAGACGTGGGGAATCAAAGGAGGGCAATCAGAGGCGGGGAATCAGATATGGGGAATCAGAGGCGGGGAATCAGAGGCGGGGAAACAGAGGCCGGGAATCATATATGGGGAATCAGAGGCGGGGATTCAGAGCTGGGGAATCAGAGGTGGGGAATCAGAGTTGGGGAATCAGAGGCGGGGAATCAGATATGGGGAATCAGAGGCAGGGAATCAGAGGCGGGAAAACAGAGGCGGGGAATCAGATATGGGGAATCAGAGGCGGGGAATCAGAGGCAGGGAATCAGACACGGGGAATCAGAGGCGGGGAATCAGAGATGGGGAATCAGAGGCGGGAAATCAGAGCTGGGGAATCAGAGGCGGGGAATCAGCATTGGGGAATCAGAGGCGGCGAAGCAGATATGGGGAAATAGAGGCGGGGAATCAGATATGGGGAATCAGAGGCGTGGAATCAGATATGGGGAATCAGAGGCTGGGAATCAGAGGCTTGGAATCAGATGCAGGGAATCAGATGCGGGGAATCAGAGGCGGGGAATCAGAGCTGGGGAATCAGAGGTGGGGAAGCAGATTTGGGGAATCAGAGGCGGGGACTTAGATATTGGGAAACAGAGGCGGGGAATCAGAGGCGGGGAAACAGAGGCGGGGAATCAGATATGGGGAATCAGAGGTGGGGAATCAGAGGTTGGGAATCAGAGGCAGGGAATCAGAGGCTTGGAATCAGATGCAGGGAATCAGATGCGGGGAATCAGAGGCGGGGAATCAGAGCTGGGGAATCAGAGGTGGGGATCAGATTTGGGGAATCAGAGGCGGGGACTTAGATATTGGGAAACAGAGGTGGGGAATCAGAGGCGGGGAAACAGAGGCGGGGAATCAGATATGGGGAATCAGAGGTGGGGAATCAGAGGCAGGGAATCAGATGTGCGGAATCAGAGATGGGGAATCAGAGGCAGGGAATCAGAATCAGAAGCAGGGAATCAGAGGCCGGGAATCAGAGGCCGGAATCAGATGCTGGGAATCAGAGGCCTGGAATCAGAGGCGGGGAATCAGAGGCAGGGAATCAGATGCGGGGAATCAGAGGCGGGGAATCAGAGCTGGGGAATCAGAGGCGGGGTATTAGAGTTGGGGAATCAGAGGCGGGGAATCAGATATGGGGAAACAGAGGTGGGGAATCAGAGGCGGGGAAACAGAGGCAGGGAATCAGATATTGGGAATCAGAGGCGGGGATTCAGAGGTGGGGAATCATAGGCAGGGAATCGGATGTGCGGAATCAGAGATGGGGAATCAGAGGCCGGGAATCAGAGGTGGGGAATCAGAGGCGGGGAATCAGAGGCAGGGAATCAGACGTGGGGAATCAGAGATGGGCAATCAGAGGCGGGGAATCAGACATGGGGAATCAGAGGCAGGGAATCAGAGGCGGGGAAACAGAGGCCGGGAATCAGATATGGGGAATCAGAGGTGGGGCATCAGAGGTTGTGAATCACAGATGGGGAATCAGAGGCGGGGAATGAGAGGCAGGGAATCAGACGCGGGGAATCAGAGGCGGGGATTCAGAGCTGGGGAATCAGAGGTGGGGAATCAGAGTTGGGGAATCAGAGGCGGGGAATCAGATATGGGGAATCAGAGGCAGGGAATCAGAGGCGGGAAAACAGAGGCGGGGAATCAGATATGGGGAATCAGAGGCGGGGAATCGGAGGCAGGGAATCAGACACGGGGAATCAGAGGCGGGGAATCAGAGAAGGGGAATCAGAAGCGGGGAATCAGAGGCAGGGAATCGGATGCCGGGAATCAGAGGCGGGAAATCAGAGCTGGGGAATCAGAGGCGGGGAATCAGAGTTGGGGAATCAGAGGCGGCGAAGCAGATATGGGGAAATAGAGGCGGGGAATCAGATATGGGGAATCAGAGGCGTGGAATCAGATATGGGGAATCAGAGGCTGGGAATCGGAGGGGGGGAAACAGAGGCGGGGAATAAGATATGGGGAATCAGAGGTGGGGAATCAGGGGCGGGGAATCAGTGGCAGGGAATCAGAGGCGGGGAATCAGATGCGGGGAATCAGAGGCAGGGAATTAGACACGGGGAATAACAGGTGGGGAATCAGAGATGGTGAAACAGAGGCGGGGAATCACAGGCAGGGAACCAGACGCGGGGAATCAGAGGCGGGGTATCCGAGCTGGGGAATCAGAGGTGGGGAATCAGAGTCGGGGAATCAGAGGCAGGGAATCGGATGTGCGGAATCAGAGATGGGGAATCAGAGGTGGGGAATCAGAGACAGTGAATCAGAGATGGGGAATCAGAGGCGGGGAATCAGAGGCAGGGAATAGAACGCGGGGAATCAGAGGCAGGGAATCAGAGCTGGGGAATCAGAGGCGGGGAATCAGATATGGGGAATCAGAGGCGGGGAATCAGAGGCGGGGAAACAGAGGCGGGTAATCAGACATGGGGAATCGGATGCGGGGAATCAGAGGCGGGGAATCAGAGCTGGGGAATCAGAGTCGGGGAATCAGAGTTGGGGCATCAGAGGTGGGGAATTAGATATGGGGAAACAGAGGCGGGGAATCAGAGGCGGGGAATCAGATGCGGGGAATCACAGGCAGGGAATTAGACACGGGGAATCAGAGGGAGGGAATCAGAGATGGGGAATCAGAGGCGGGGAATCACAGGCAGGGAATCAGATGCGGGGAATCAGAGGCGGGGTATCAGAGCTGGGGAATCAGAGGTGGGGAAACAGAGGCGGGGAATCAGAGGCGGGCAAACAGAGGCGGGGAATTAGATATGGGGAATCAGAGGTGGGGAATCAGAGGTGGTGAATCAGAGATGGGGAATCACTGGCGGGGAATCAGAGGCAGGGAATAGAACGCGGGGAATCAGAGGCAGGGAATCAGAGCTGGGGAATCAGAGGCGGGGAATAAGATATGGGGAAACAGAGGCGGGGAATCAGAGGCGGTGAAACAGAGGCGGGTAATCAGACATGGGGAATCGGATGCGGGGAATCAGAGGCGGGGAATCAGAGCTGGGGAATCAGAGGCGGGGAATCAGAGTTGGGGCATCAGAGGTGGGGAATTAGATATGGGGAAACAGAGGCGGGGAATCAGATATGGGGAATCAGAGATGGGGAATCAGAGGCAGGGAATCAGAATCAGAAGCGGGGAATCAGAGGCCGGGATTCAGAGGCCGGGAATCAGATGCTTGGAATAAGAGGCCGGGAATCAGAGGTGGGGAATCAGAGTCCGGGAATCAGAGATGGGGATTCAGAGGCGGGGAATGAGATATGGAGAATCAGAGGCGGGGAATCAGAGGCGGGGAAACAGAGGTGGGGTATCAGATATGGGGAATCAGAGGTGGCGAATCAAAGGCGGTGAATCAGAGATGTGGAATCAGAGGCGGGGAATCAGAGGCAGGGAATCAGATGCGGGGATTCAGAGACGGGGAATCAGAGCTGGCGAATCAGAGGCGGGGAATCAGAGGTGGGCAATCAGAGCCGGGGAATCAGATATGGGGAATCAGAGGCGGGGAATCAGAGGCGGGGAAACAGAGGCGGGGAATCAGATATGGGGAATCAGAGGTGGGGAATCAGAGGTTGTGAATCAGAGATGGGGAATCAAGGCGGGGAATCAGAGGCAGGGTATCAGACGCGGGGAATCAGAGGCGGGGATTCAGAGCTGGGGAATCAGAGGCGGGGAATCAGAGTTGCGGAATCAGAGGCAGGGAATCAGATATGGGGAATCAGAGGCGGGGAATCAGAGGCGGGGAAACAGAGGCGGGGAATCAGATATGGGGAATCAGAGGTGGGGAATCAGGGGCAGGTAATCAGTGGCAGGGAATCAGAGGCGGGGAATCAGAGGCGGGGAATCAGAGGCAGGGAATCAGACACTGGGAATCAGAGGCGGGGAATCAGAGATGGGGAATCGGGGGCGGGGAATCAGAGGCAGGGAATCCGACGCCGGGAATGAGAGGCGGGGAATCAGAGCTGGGGAATCAGAGGCGGGGAATCAGAGTTGGGGAATCAGAGGCGGGGAATCAGATATGGGGTAATAGAGGCGGGGAATCAGATATGGGGAATCAGAGGTGTGGAATCAGAGGTTGGGAATCAGAGGCAGGGAATCAGAGGCGGGGAAACAGAGGCGGGGAATCGGATATGGGGAATCAGAGGTGGCGAATCAAAGGCGGTGAAACAGAGATGGGGAATCAGGGCAGGGAATCAGAGGCAGGGAATCACAGCTGGGGAAACAGAGGCGGGTAATCAGATATGGGGAATCAGAGGTGGGGAATCAGGGGCGGGGAATCAGTGGCAGGGAATCAGAGCTGGGGAGTCAGAGGTGGGGAATCAGAGCTGGGGAAACAGAGGCGGGGAATCAGATATGGGGAATCAGAGGTGGGGAATCAGGGGCGGGGAATCAGTGGCAGGGTATCAGAGGCCGGGAATAAAAGGCGGGGAATCAGAGCTGGGGAATCAGAGGCGGGGAATCAGAGTTGGGGAGTCAGAGGAGGGGAATCAGATATGGGGAAACAGAGACCGGGAATCAGAGGCAGGGAAACAGAGGCGGGGAATCAGATATGGGGAATCAGAGGTGGGGAATTAGAGGTTGCGAATCAGAGGGGGGGAATCAGAGGCGGGGAATCAGAGGCAGGGAATCGGATGTGCGGAATCAGAGATGGGGAATCAGAGGTGGGGATTCAGAGGTGGTGAATCAGAGAAGGGGAATCAGAGGCTGGGAATCAGAGGCAGGGAATCAGATGCAGGGAATCAGAGGCGGGGAATCATAGCTGGCGAATTAGAGGAGGGGAATCAGAGTTGGGGAATCAGAGGCGGGGAATCAGATATGGGGAAACAGAGGCGGGGAATCAGAGGTGGGGAAACAGAGGCGGGGAATCAGATATGGGGAATCAGAGGTGGGGAATCAGGGGCAGGGAATCAGTGGCAGGGAATCAGACGCGGGGAATCAGAGGCGTGGAATCAGAGGTGGGGAATCAGAGGCGGGGAATCAGAGGCAGGGAATCGGATGTGCGGAATCAGAGATGGGGAATCAGAGGTGGGGATTCAGAGGTGGTGAATCAGAGAAGGGGAATCAGAGGCTGGGAATCAGAGGCAGGGAATCAGACGCAGGGAATCAGAGGCGGGGAATCATAGCTGGCGAATTAGAGGAGGGGAATCAGAGTTGGGGAATCAGAGGCGGGGAATCATATATGGGGAATCAGAGGTGGGGAATCAGGGGCAGGGAATCAGTGGCAGGGAATCAGAGGCGGGGAATCATAGCTGGCGAATTAGAGGAGGGGAATCAGAGTTGGGGAAACAGAGGCGGGGAATCAGATATGGGGAATCAGAGGTGGGGAATCAGGGGCAGGGAATCAGTGGCAGGGAATCAGACGCGGGGAATCAGAGGCGGGGAATCAGAGGCAGGGAATCAGACACGGGGAATAAGAGGCGGGGAATCAGAGATGGGGAATCAGAGGCGGGGAATCAGAGGCAGGGAATCGGATGCCGGAAATCAGAGGCGGGAAATCAGAGCTGGGGAATCAGAGGCGGGGAATCAGAGTTGGGGAATCAGAGGCGGCGAAGCAGATATGGGGAAATAGAGGCGGGGAATCAGATATGGGGAATCAGGGGCGGGGAATCAGATATGGGGAATCAGAGGCTGGGAATCAGAGGGGGGGAAACAGAGGCAGGGAATCAGACACGGGGAATCAGAGGTGGGGAATCAGAGGTGGGGAATCAGAGGTGGGGAATCAGAGGCAGGGAATCAGACGCGGGGAATCAGAGGCGGGGAATCAGAGCTGGGGAATCAGAGGTGGGGAATCAGAGTCGGGGAATCAGAGGCAGGGAATCGGATGTGCGGAATCAGAGATGGGGAATCAGAGGTGGGGAAACAGAGGCGGTGAATCAGAGATGGGGAATCAGAGGCGGGGAATCAGAGGCAGGAAATCAGACACGGGGATTCAGAGGCTGGGAATCAGACGGGGGGAATCAAAGGCGGGGAATCAGAGCTGGTGAATCAGAGGCAGGGAATCAGAGTTGGGGATTCAGAGGCGGGGAATCAGATATGGGGAAACAGAGGCGGGGAATCAGAGGCGGGCAAACAGAGGCGGGGAATTAGATATGGGGAATCAGAGGTGGGGAATCAGAGGTGGTGAATCAGAGATGGGGAATCACAGGCGGGGAATCAGAGGCAGGGAATAGAACGCGGGGAATCAGAGGCAGTGAATCAGAGCTGGGGAATCAGAGGCGGGGAATCAGATATGGGGAAACAGAGGCGGGGAATCAGAGGCGGGGAAACAGAGGCGAGGAATCAGACATGGGGAATCGGATGCGGGGAATCAGAGGTGGGGAATCAGAGCTGGGGAATCAGAGGCGGGGAATCAGAGTTGCGGCATCAGAGGTGGGGAATTAGATATGGGGAAACAGAGGCGGGGAATCAGAGGCGGGGAAACAGAGGCGGGGAATCAGATATGGGGAATCATAGGTGGGGAATCAGAGGCAGGGAATCAGATGTGCGGAATCATAGATGGGGAATCAGAGGCAGGGAATCAGAATCAGAAGCGGGGAATTAGAGGCCGGGAATCAGAGGCCGGGAATCAGATGCTGGGAATAAGAGGCCGGGAATCAGAGGTGGGGAATCAGAGTCCGGGAATCAGAGATGGGGATTCAGAGGTGGGGAATGAGATATGGAGAATCAGAGGCGGGGAATCAGAGGCGGGGAAACAGAGGTGGGGAATCAGATATGGGGAATCAGAGGTGGTGAATCAAAGGCGGTGAATCAGAGATGGGGAAACAGAGGCGGGGAATCAGAGGCGTGGAAACAGAGGTGGGGAATCACATATGGGGAATCAGAGGCGGGGAAACAGAGGCAGGGAATCAGATATGGGGAATCAGAGGCGGGGAATCAGAGGTGGGGAATCATAGGCAGGGAATCGGATGTGCGGAATCAGAGATGGGGAATCAGAGGCAGGGAATCAGAATCAGAAGCGGGGAATCAGAGGCCGGGAATCAGAGGCCGGGAATCAGATGCTGGGAATAAGAGGCCGGGAATCAGAGGTGGGGAATCAGAGTCCGGGAATCAGAGATGGGGATTCAGAGGCGGGGAATGAGATATGGAGAATCAGAGGCGGGGAATCAGAGGCGGGGAAACAGAGGTGGGGAATCAGATATGGGGAATCAGAGGTGGCGAATCAAAGGCGGTGAATCAGAGATGGGGAATCAGAGGCGGGGAATCAGAGGCAGGGAATCAGATGCGGGGAATCAGAGGCGGGGAATCGGAGCTGGCGAATCAGAGGCGGGGAATCAGAGGTGGGCAATCAGAGGCGGGGAATCAGATATGGGGAATCAGAGGCGGGGAATCAGAGGCGGGGAAACAGAGGCGGGGAATCAAATATAGGGAATCAGAGGTGGGGAATCAGAGGCAGGGAATCAGAGGCCGGGAATCAGATGCTGGGAATAAGAGGCCGGGAATCAGAGGTGGGGAAACAGAGGCGGGGAATCAGATATGGGGAATCAGAGGTGGGGAATCAGGGGCGGGGAATCAGTGGCAGGGAATCAGAGGCCGGGAATAAAAGGCGGAGAATCAGAGCTGGGGAATCAGAGGCGGGGAATCAGAGTTGGGGAATCAGAGGAGGGGAATCAGATATGGGGAAAGAGAGGCCGGGAATCAGAGGCAGGGAAACAGAGGCGGGGAATCAGATATGGGGAATCAGAGGTGGGGAATTAGAGGTTGCGAATCAGAGGCGGGGAATCAGAGGCAGGGAATCGGATGTGCGGAATCAGAGATGGGGAATCAGAGGTGGGGATTCAGAGGTGGTGAATCAGAGAAGGGGAATCAGAGGCTGGGAATCAGAGTCAGGGAATCAGACGCAGGGAATCAGAGGCGGGGAATCATAGCTGGCGAATTAGAGGAGGGGAATCAGAGTTGAGGAATCAGAGGCGGGGAATCAGATATGGGGAAACAGAGGCGGGGAATCAGAGGCGGGGAAACAGAGGCGGGGAATCAGATATGGGGAATCAGAGGTGGGGAATCAGAGGCAGGGAATCAGATGTGCGGAATCAGAGATGGGGAATCAGAGGCAGGGAATCAGAATCAGAAGCAGGGAATCAGAAGCCGGGAATCAGAGGCCGGAATCAGATGCTGGGAATCAGAGGCCTGGAATCAGAGGCGGGGAATCAGAGGCAGGGAATCAGATGCGGGGAATCAGAGGCGGGGAATCAGAGCTGGGGAATCAGAGGCAGGTTATTAGAGTTGGGGAATCAGAGGCAGGGAATCAGATATGGGGAAACAGAGGTGGGGAATCAGAGGCGGGGAAACAGAGGCAGGGAATCAGATATGGGGAATCAGAGGCGGGGAATCAGAGGTGGGGAATCATAGGCAGGGATTCGGATGTGCGGAATCAGAGATGGGGAATCAGAGGCCGGGAATCAGAGGTGGTGAATCAGATATGGGGAATCAGAGGCGGGGAATCAGAGGCAGGGAATCAGACGCGGGGAATCAGAGGTGGGCAATCAGAGGCGGGGAATCAGATATGGGGAATCAGAGGCGGGGAATCAGAGGCGGGGAAACAGAGGCGGGGAATCAGATATGGGGAATCAGAGGTGGGGCATCAGAGGTTGTGAATCACAGATGGGGAATTAGAGGCGGGGAATCAGAGGCAGGGAATCAGAAGCGGGGAATCAGAGGCGGGGATTCTGAGCTGGGGAATCAGAAGCGGGGAATCAGAGTTGGGGAATCAGAGGCAGGGAATCTGATATGGGGAATCAAAGGCAGGGAATCAGAGGCGGGGAATCAGATGCAGGGAATCAGACGCGGGGAATCTGAGGCGGGGAATCAGAGCTGGGGAATCAGAGGTGGGGAATCAGAGTTGGGGAATCAGAGGCAGGGAATTGGATGTGCGGAATCAGAGATGGGGAATCAGAGGTGGGGAATCAGAGGCGGTGAATCAGAAATGGGGAATCAGAGGCGGGGAATCAGAGGCAGGAAATCAGACACGGTGATTCAGAGGCTGGGAATCAGACGGTGGGAATCAAAGGCGGGGAACCAGAGCTGGGGAATCTGAGGCAGGGAATCAGAGTTGGGGATTCAGAGGCGGGGAATCATATATGGGGAAACAGAGGCGGGGAATCAGAGGCGGGAAAACAGAGGCGGGGAATTAGATATGGGGAATCAGAGGTGGGGAATCAGAGGTGGTGAATCAGTGATGGGGAATCACAGGCGGGGAATCAGAGGCAGGGAATAGAACGCGGGGAATCAGAGGCAGGGAATCAGAGCTGGGGAATCAGAGGCGGGGAATCATAGTTGGGAATCAGAGGCGGGGAATCCGATATGGGGAAACAGAGGCGGGGAATCAGAGGCGGGGAAACAGAGGCGGGGAATCAGATATGGGGAATCGGATGCAGGGAATCAGAGGCGGGGAATCAGAGCTGGGGAATCAGAGGCGGGGAATCAGAGTTGGGGCATCAGAGGTGGGGAATTAGATATAGGGAAACAGAGGCGGAGAATCAGAGGCGGGGAAACAGAGGCGGGGAATCAGATATGGGGAATCAGAGGTGGGGAATCAGAGGCAGGGAATCAGATGTGCGGAATCAGAGATGGGGAATCAGAGGCAGGGAATCAGAATCAGAAGCGGGGAATCAGAGGCCGGGAATCAGAGGCCGGGAATCAGATGCTGGGAATAAGAGGCCGGGAATCAGAGGTGGGGAATCAGAGTCCGGGAATCAGAGATGGGGATTCAGAGGCGGGGAATGAGATATGGAGAATCAGAGGCGGGGAATCAGAGGCGGGGAAACAGAGGTGGGGAATCAGATATGGGGAATCAGAGGTGGCGAATCAAAGGCGGTGAATCAGAGATGGGGAATCAGAGGCGGGGAATCAGAGGCAGGGAATCAGATGCGGGGAATCAGAGGCGGGGAATCGGAGCAGGCGAATCAGAGGCGGGGAATCAGAGGTGGGCAATCAGAGGCGGGGAATCAGATATGGGGAATCAGAGGCGGGGAATCAGAGGCGGGGAAACAGAGGCGGGGAATCAAATATAGGGAATCAGAGGTGGGGAATCAGAGGTTGTGAATCAGAGATGGGGAATCAAGGCGGGGAATCAGAGGCAGGGAATCAGACGCGGGGAATCAGAGGCGGGGATTCAGAGCTGGGGAATCAGAGGCGGGGAATCAGAGTTGGGGAATCAGAGGCAGGGAATCAGATATGGGGAATCAGAGGCGGGGAATCAGAGGCGGGGAAACAGAGGCGGGGAATCAGATATGGGGAATCAGAGGTGGGGAATCAGGGGCAGGGAATCAGTGGCAGGGAATCAGAGGCGGGGAATCAGAGGCGGGGAATCAGAGGCAGGGAATCAGACACGGGGAATCAGAGGCGGGGAATGAGAGATGGGGAATCAGAGGCGGGGAATCAGAGGCAGGGAATCGGATGCCGGGAATCAGAGTCGGGGAATCAGAGCTGGGGAATCAGAGGCGGGGATTCAGAGTTGGGGAATCAGAGGCGGGGAATCAGATATGGGGAAATAGAGGCGGGGAATCGGATATGGGGAATCAGAGGTGTGGAATCAGAGGTTGGGAATCAGAGGCAGGGAATCAGAGGCGGGGAATCAGAGGCGGAGAATCAGAGGAAGGGAATCAGATTGCTGAATCGGAGATGGGGAATCAGAGGCAGGGAATCAGAGGCGGGGAATCAGAGGCGGGGAATCAGAGGCAGGGAATCAGAGGCGGGGAATCAGAGGCGGGGAATCAGAGGCCGGGAATCAGATATGGGGAAACAGAGGTGGGGAATCAGAGGTTGGGAATCAGAGGAAGGGAATCAGAGGCTTGGAATCAGATGCAGGGAATCAGATGCGGTGAATCAGAGGCGGGGAATCAGAGCTGGGGAATCAGAGGTGGGGAATCAGATTTGGGGAATCAGAGGCGGGGACTTAGATATTGGGAAACAGAGGCGGGGAATCAGAGGCGGGGAAACAGAGGCGGGGAATCAGATATGGGGAATCAGAGGTTGGGAATCAGAGGCAGGGAATCAGATGTGCGGAATCAGAGATGGGGAATCAGAGGCAGGAAATCAGAATCAGAAGCAGGGAATCAGAGGCCGGGAATCAGAGGCCGGAATCAGATGCTGGGAATCAGAGGCCTGGAATCAGAGGCGGGGAATCAGAGGCAGGGAATCAGATGCGGGGAATCAGAGGCGGGGAATCAGAGCTGGGGAATCAGAGGCGGTGTATTAGAGTTGGGGAATTAGAGGCGGGGAATCAGATATGGGGAAACAGAGGTGGGGAATCAGAGGCGGGGAAACAGAGGCAGGGAATCAGGTATGGGGAATCAGAGGCGGGGATTCAGAGGTGGGGAATCATAGGCAGGGAATCGGATGTGCGGAATCAGAGATGGGGAATCAGAGGCCGGGAATCAGAGGTGGTGAATCAGAGATGGGGAATCAGAGGCGGGGAATCAGAGGCAGGGAATCAGACGTGGGGAATCAGAGGAGGGCAATCAGAGGCGGGGAATCAGATATGGGGAATCAGAGGCGGGGAATCAGAGGCGGGGAAACAGAGGCCGGGAATCAGATATGGGGAATCAGAGGCGGGGATTCAGAGCTGGGGAATCAGAGGTGGGGAATCAGAGTTGGGGAATCAGAGGCGGGGAATCAGATATGGGGAATCAGAGGCAGGGAATCAGAGGCGGGAAAACAGAGGCGGGGAATCAGATATGGGGAATCAGAGGCGGGGAATCAGAGGCAGGGAATCAGACACGGGGAATCAGAGGCGGGGAATCAGAGATGGGGAATCAGAGGCGGGAAATCAGAGCTGGGGAATCAGAGGCGGGGAATCAGCATTGGGGAATCAGAGGCGGCGAAGCAGATATGGGGAAATAGAGGCGGGGAATCAGATATGGGGAATCAGAGGCGTGGAATCAGATATGGGGAATCAGAGGCTGGGAATCAGAGGCTTGGAATCAGATGCAGGGAATCAGATGCGGGGAATCAGAGGCGGGGAATCAGAGCTGGGGAATCAGAGGTGGGGAAGCAGATTTGGGGAATCAGAGGCGGGGACTTAGATATTGGGAAACAGAGGCGGGGAATCAGAGGCGGGGAAACAGAGGCGGGGAATCAGATATGGGGAATCAGAGGTGGGGAATCAGAGGTTGGGAATCAGAGGCAGGGAATCAGAGGCTTGGAATCAGATGCAGGGAATCAGATGCGGGGAATCAGAGGCGGGGAATCAGAGCTGGGGAATCAGAGGTGGGGATCAGATTTGGGGAATCAGAGGCGGGGACTTAGATATTGGGAAACAGAGGTGGGGAATCAGAGGCGGGGAAACAGAGGCGGGGAATCAGATATGGGGAATCAGAGGTGGGGAATCAGAGGCAGGGAATCAGATGTGCGGAATCAGAGATGGGGAATCAGAGGCAGGGAATCAGAATCAGAAGCAGGGAATCAGAAGCCGGGAATCAGAGGCCGGAATCAGATGCTGGGAATCAGAGGCCTGGAATCAGAGGCGGGGAATCAGAGGCAGGGAATCAGATGCGGGGAATCAGAGGCGGGGAATCAGAGCTGGGGAATCAGAGGCAGGTTATTAGAGTTGGGGAATCAGAGGCAGGGAATCAGATATGGGGAAACAGAGGTGGGGAATCAGAGGCGGGGAAACAGAGGCAGGGAATCAGATATGGGGAATCAGAGGCGTGGAATCAGAGGTGGGGAATCATAGGCAGGGATTCGGATGTGCGGAATCAGAGATGGGGAATCAGAGGCCGGGAATCAGAGGTGGTGAATCAGATATGGGGAATCAGAGGCGGGGAATCAGAGGCAGGGAATCAGACGCGGGGAATCAGAGGTGGGCAATCAGAGGCGGGGAATCAGATATGGGGAATCAGAGGCGGGGAATCAGAGGCGGGGAAACAGAGGCGGGGAATCAGATATGGGGAATCAGAGGTGGGGCATCAGAGGTTGTGAATCACAGATGGGGAATTAGAGGCGGGGAATCAGAGGCAGGGAATCAGAAGCGGGGAATCAGAGGCGGGGATTCTGAGCTGGGGAATCAGAAGCGGGGAATCAGAGTTGGGGAATCAGAGGCAGGGAATCAGATATGGGGAATCAAAGGCAGGGAATCAGAGGCGGGGAATCAGATGCAGGGAATCAGACGCGGGGAATCTGAGGCGGGGAATCAGAGCTGGGGAATCAGAGGTGGGGAATCAGAGTTGGGGAATCAGAGGCAGGGAATTGGATGTGCGGAATCAGAGATGGGGAATCAGAGGTGGGGAATCAGAGGCGGTGAATCAGAAATGGGGAATCAGAGGCGGGGAATCAGAGGCAGGAAATCAGACACGGTGATTCAGAGGCTGGGAATCAGACGGTGGGAATCAAAGGCGGGGAACCAGAGCTGGGGAATCTGAGGCAGGGAATCAGAGTTGGGGATTCAGAGGCGGGGAATCATATATGGGGAAACAGAGGCGGGGAATCAGAGGCGGGAAAACAGAGGCGGGGAATTAGATATGGGGAATCAGAGGTGGGGAATCAGAGGTGGTGAATCAGTGATGGGGAATCACAGGCGGGGAATCAGAGGCAGGGAATAGAACGCGGGGAATCAGAGGCAGGGAATCAGAGCTGGGGAATCAGAGGCGGGGAATCATAGTTGGGAATCAGAGGCGGGGAATCCGATATGGGGAAACAGAGGCGGGGAATCAGAGGCGGGGAAACAGAGGCGGGGAATCAGATATGGGGAATCGGATGCAGGGAATCAGAGGCGGGGAATCAGAGCTGGGGAATCAGAGGCGGGGAATCAGAGTTGGGGCATCAGAGGTGGGGAATTAGATATAGGGAAACAGAGGCGGAGAATCAGAGGCGGGGAAACAGAGGCGGGGAATCAGATATGGGGAATCAGAGGTGGGGAATCAGAGGCAGGGAATCAGATGTGCGGAATCAGAGATGGGGAATCAGAGGCAGGGAATCAGAATCAGAAGCGGGGAATCAGAGGCCGGGAATCAGAGGCCGGGAATCAGATGCTGGGAATAAGAGGCCGGGAATCAGAGGTGGGGAATCAGAGTCCGGGAATCAGAGATGGGGATTCAGAGGCGGGGAATGAGATATGGAGAATCAGAGGCGGGGAATCAGAGGCGGGGAAACAGAGGTGGGGAATCAGATATGGGGAATCAGAGGTGGCGAATCAAAGGCGGTGAATCAGAGATGGGGAATCAGAGGCGGGGAATCAGAGGCAGGGAATCAGATGCGGGGAATCAGAGGCGGGGAATCGGAGCAGGCGAATCAGAGGCGGGGAATCAGAGGTGGGCAATCAGAGGCGGGGAATCAGATATGGGGAATCAGAGGCGGGGAATCAGAGGCGGGGAAACAGAGGCGGGGAATCAAATATAGGGAATCAGAGGTGGGGAATCAGAGGTTGTGAATCAGAGATGGGGAATCAAGGCGGGGAATCAGAGGCAGGGAATCAGACGCGGGGAATCAGAGGCGGGGATTCAGAGCTGGGGAATCAGAGGCGGGGAATCAGAGTTGGGGAATCAGAGGCAGGGAATCAGATATGGGGAATCAGAGGCGGGGAATCAGAGGCGGGGAAACAGAGGCGGGGAATCAGATATGGGGAATCAGAGGTGGGGAATCAGGGGCAGGGAATCAGTGGCAGGGAATCAGAGGCGGGGAATCAGAGGCGGGGAATCAGAGGCAGGGAATCAGACACGGGGAATCAGAGGCGGGGAAGCAGATTTGGGGAATCAGAGGCGGGGACTTAGATATTGGGAAACAGAGGCGGGGAATCAGAGGCGGGGAAACAGAGGCGGGGAATCAGATATGGGGAATCAGAGGTGGGGAATCAGAGGTTGGGAATCAGAGGCAGGGAATCAGAGGCTTGGAATCAGATGCAGGGAATCAGATGCGGGGAATCAGAGGCGGGGAATCAGAGCTGGGGAATCAGAGGTGGGGATCAGATTTGGGGAATCAGAGGCGGGGACTTAGATATTGGGAAACAGAGGTGGGGAATCAGAGGCGGGGAAACAGAGGCGGGGAATCAGATATGGGGAATCAGAGGTGGGGAATCAGAGGCAGGGAATCAGATGTGCGGAATCAGAGATGGGGAATCAGAGGCAGGGAATCAGAATCAGAAGCAGGGAATCAGAGGCCGGGAATCAGAGGCCGGAATCAGATGCTGGGAATCAGAGGCCTGGAATCAGAGGCGGGGAATCAGAGGCAGGGAATCAGATGCGGGGAATCAGAGGCGGGGAATCAGAGCTGGGGAATCAGAGGCGGGGTATTAGAGTTGGGGAATCAGAGGCGGGGAATCAGATATGGGGAAACAGAGGTGGGGAATCAGAGGCGGGGAAACAGAGGCAGGGAATCAGATATTGGGAATCAGAGGCGGGGATTCAGAGGTGGGGAATCATAGTCAGGGAATCGGATGTGCGGAATCAGAGATGGGGAATCAGAGGCCGGGAATCAGAGGTGGGGAATCAGAGGCGGGGAATCAGAGGCAGGGAATCAGACGTGGGGAATCAGAGATGGGCAATCAGAGGCGGGGAATCAGACATGGGGAATCAGAGGCAGGGAATCAGAGGCGGGGAAACAGAGGCCGGGAATCAGATATGGGGAATCAGAGGTGGGGCATCAGAGGTTGTGAATCACAGATGGGGAATCAGAGGCGGGGAATGAGAGGCAGGGAATCAGACGCGGGGAATCAGAGGCGGGGATTCAGAGCTGGGGAATCAGAGGTGGGGAATCAGAGTTGGGGAATCAGAGGCGGGGAATCAGATATGGGGAATCAGAGGCAGGGAATCAGAGGCGGGAAAACAGAGGCGGGGAATCAGATATGGGGAATCAGAGGCGGGGAATCGGAGGCAGGGAATCAGACACGGGGAATCAGAGGCGGGGAATCAGAGAAGGGGAATCAGAAGCGGGGAATCAGAGGCAGGGAATCGGATGCCGGGAATCAGAGGCGGGAAATCAGAGCTGGGGAATCAGAGGCGGGGAATCAGAGTTGGGGAATCAGAGGCGGCGAAGCAGATATGGGGAAATAGAGGCGGGGAATCAGATATGGGGAATCAGAGGCGTGGAATCAGATATGGGGAATCAGAGGCTGGGAATCGGAGGGGGGGAAACAGAGGCGGGGAATAAGATATGGGGAATCAGAGGTGGGGAATCAGGGGCGGGGAATCAGTGGCAGGGAATCAGAGGCGGGGAATCAGATGCGGGGAATCAGAGGCAGGGAATTAGACACGGGGAATAACAGGTGGGGAATCAGAGATGGTGAAACAGAGGCGGGGAATCACAGGCAGGGAACCAGACGCGGGGAATCAGAGGCGGGGTATCAGAGCTGGGGAATCAGAGGTGGGGAATCAGAGTCGGGGAATCAGAGGCAGGGAATCGGATGTGCGGAATCAGAGATGGGGAATCAGAGGTGGGGAATCAGAGGCAGTGAATCAGAGATGGGGAATCAGAGGCGGGGAATCAGAGGCAGGGAATAGAACGCGGGGAATCAGAGGCAGGGAATCAGAGCTGGGGAATCAGAGGCGGGGAATCAGATATGGGGAATCAGAGGCGGGGAATCAGAGGCGGGGAAACAGAGGCGGGTAATCAGACATGGGGAATCGGATGCGGGGAATCAGAGGCGGGGAATCAGAGCTGGGGAATCAGAGTCGGGGAATCAGAGTTGGGGCATCAGAGGTGGGGAATTAGATATGGGGAAACAGAGGCGGGGAATCAGAGGCGGGGAATCAGATGCGGGGAATCAGAGGCAGGGAATTAGACACGGGGAATCAGAGGGAGGGAATCAGAGATGGGGAATCAGAGGCGGGGAATCACAGGCAGGGAATCAGATGCGGGGAATCAGAGGCGGGGTATCAGAGCTGGGGAATCAGAGGTGGGGAAACAGAGGCGGGGAATCAGAGGCGGGCAAACAGAGGCGGGGAATTAGATATGGGGAATCAGAGATGGGGAATCAGAGGTGGTGAATCAGAGATGGGGAATCACTGGCGGGGAATCAGAGGCAGGGAATAGAACGCGGGGAATCAGAGGCAGGGAATCAGAGCTGGGGAATCAGAGGCGGGGAATAAGATATGGGGAAACAGAGGCGGGGAATCAGAGGCGGTGAAACAGAGGCGGGTAATCAGACATGGGGAATCGGATGCGGGGAATCAGAGGCGGGGAATCAGAGCTGGGGAATCAGAGGCGGGGAATCAGAGTTGGGGCATCAGAGGTGGGGAATTAGATATGGGGAAACAGAGGCGGGGAATCAGATATGGGGAATCAGAGATGGGGAATCAGAGGCAGGGAATCAGAATCAGAAGCGGGGAATCAGAGGCCGGGATTCAGAGGCCGGGAATCAGATGCTTGGAATAAGAGGCCGGGAATCAGAGGTGGGGAATCAGAGTCCGGGAATCAGAGATGGGGATTCAGAGGCGGGGAATGAGATATGGAGAATCAGAGGCGGGGAATCAGAGGCGGGGAAACAGAGGTGGGGTATCAGATATGGGGAATCAGAGGTGGCGAATCAAAGGCGGTGAATCAGAGATGTGGAATCAGAGGCGGGGAATCAGAGGCAGGGAATCAGATGCGGGGATTCAGAGACGGGGAATCAGAGCTGGCGAATCAGAGGCGGGGAATCAGAGGTGGGCAATCAGAGCCGGGGAATCAGATATGGGGAATCAGAGGCGGGGAATCAGAGGCGGGGAAACAGAGGCGGGGAATCAGATATGGGGAATCAGAGGTGGGGAATCAGAGGTTGTGAATCAGAGATGGGGAATCAAGGCGGGGAATCAGAGGCAGGGTATCAGACGCGGGGAATCAGAGGCGGGGATTCAGAGCTGGGGAATCAGAGGCGGGGAATCAGAGTTGCGGAATCAGAGGCAGGGAATCAGATATGGGGAATCAGAGGCGGGGAATCAGAGGCGGGGAAACAGAGGCGGGGAATCAGATATGGGGAATCAGAGGTGGGGAATCAGGGGCAGGTAATCAGTGGCAGGGAATCAGAGGCGGGGAATCAGAGGCGGGGAATCAGAGGCAGGGAATCAGACACTGGGAATCAGAGGCGGGGAATCAGAGATGGGGAATCAGGGGCGGGGAATCAGAGGCAGGGAATCCGACGCCGGGAATGAGAGGCGGGGAATCAGAGCTGGGGAATCAGAGGCGGGGAATCAGAGTTGGGGAATCAGAGGCGGGGAATCAGATATGGGGTAATAGAGGCGGGGAATCAGATATGGGGAATCAGAGGTGTGGAATCAGAGGTTGGGAATCAGAGGCAGGGAATCAGAGGCGGGGAAACAGAGGCGGGGAATCGGATATGGGGAATCAGAGGTGGCGAATCAAAGGCGGTGAAACAGAGATGGGGAATCAGGGCAGGGAATCAGAGGCAGGGAATCACAGCTGGGGAAACAGAGGCGGGTAATCAGATATGGGGAATCAGAGGTGGGGAATCAGGGGCGGGGAATCAGTGGCAGGGAATCAGAGCTGGGGAATCAGAGGTGGGGAATCAGAGCTGGGGAAACAGAGGCGGGGAATCAGATATGGGGAATCAGAGGTGGGGAATCAGGGGCGGGGAATCAGTGGCAGGGTATCAGAGGCCGGGAATAAAAGGCGGGGAATCAGAGCTGGGGAATCAGAGGCGGGGAATCAGAGTTGGGGAATCAGAGGAGGGGAATCAGATATGGGGAAACAGAGACCGGGAATCAGAGGCAGGGAAACAGAGGCGGGGAATCAGATATGGGGAATCAGAGGTGGGGAATTAGAGGTTGCGAATCAGAGGGGGGGAATCAGAGGCGGGGAATCAGAGGCAGGGAATCGGATGTGCGGAATCAGAGATGGGGAATCAGAGGTGGGGATTCAGAGGTGGTGAATCAGAGAAGGGGAATCAGAGGCTGGGAATCAGAGGCAGGGAATCAGATGCAGGGAATCAGAGGCGGGGAATCATAGCTGGCGAATTAGAGGAGGGGAATCAGAGTTGGGGAATCAGAGGCGGGGAATCAGATATGGGGAAACAGAGGCGGGGAATCAGAGGTGGGGAAACAGAGGCGGGGAATCAGATATGGGGAATCAGAGGTGGGGAATCAGGGGCAGGGAATCAGTGGCAGGGAATCAGACGCGGGGAATCAGAGGCGGGGAATCAGAGGTGGGGAATCAGAGGCGGGGAATCAGAGGCAGGGAATCGGATGTGCGGAATCAGAGATGGGGAATCAGAGGTGGGGATTCAGAGGTGGTGAATCAGAGAAGGGGAATCAGAGGCTGGGAATCAGAGGCAGGGAATCAGACGCAGGGAATCAGAGGCGGGGAATCATAGCTGGCGAATTAGAGGAGGGGAATCAGAGTTGGGGAATCAGAGGCGGGGAATCATATATGGGGAATCAGAGGTGGGGAATCAGGGGCAGGGAATCAGTGGCAGGGAATCAGAGGCGGGGAATCATAGCTGGCGAATTAGAGGAGGGGAATCAGAGTTGGGGAAACAGAGGCGGGGAATCAGATATGGGGAATCAGAGGTGGGGAATCAGGGGCAGGGAATCAGTGGCAGGGAATCAGACGCGGGGAATCAGAGGCGGGGAATCAGAGGCAGGGAATCAGACACGGGGAATAAGAGGCGGGGAATCAGAGATGGGGAATCAGAGGCGGGGAATCAGAGGCAGGGAATCGGATGCCGGAAATCAGAGGCGGGAAATCAGAGCTGGGGAATCAGAGGCGGGGAATCAGAGTTGGGGAATCAGAGGCGGCGAAGCAGATATGGGGAAATAGAGGCGGGGAATCAGATATGGGGAATCAGGGGCGGGGAATCAGATATGGGGAATCAGAGGCTGGGAATCAGAGGGGGGGAAACAGAGGCAGGGAATCAGACACGGGGAATCAGAGGTGGGGAATCAGAGGTGGGGAATCAGAGGTGGGGAATCAGAGGCAGGGAATCAGACGCGGGGAATCAGAGGCGGGGAATCAGAGCTGGGGAATCAGAGGTGGGGAATCAGAGTCGGGGAATCAGAGGCAGGGAATCGGATGTGCGGAATCAGAGATGGGGAATCAGAGGTGGGGAAACAGAGGCGGTGAATCAGAGATGGGGAATCAGAGGCGGGGAATCAGAGGCAGGAAATCAGACACGGGGATTCAGAGGCTGGGAATCAGACGGGGGGAATCAAAGGCGGGGAATCAGAGCTGGTGAATCAGAGGCAGGGAATCAGAGTTGGGGATTCAGAGGCGGGGAATCAGATATGGGGAAACAGAGGCGGGGAATCAGAGGCGGGCAAACAGAGGCGGGGAATTAGATATGGGGAATCAGAGGTGGGGAATCAGAGGTGGTGAATCAGAGATGGGGAATCACAGGCGGGGAATCAGAGGCAGGGAATAGAACGCGGGGAATCAGAGGCAGTGAATCAGAGCTGGGGAATCAGAGGCGGGGAATCAGATATGGGGAAACAGAGGCGGGGAATCAGAGGCGGGGAAACAGAGGCGAGGAATCAGACATGGGGAATCGGATGCGGGGAATCAGAGGTGGGGAATCAGAGCTGGGGAATCAGAGGCGGGGAATCAGAGTTGCGGCATCAGAGGTGGGGAATTAGATATGGGGAAACAGAGGCGGGGAATCAGAGGCGGGGAAACAGAGGCGGGGAATCAGATATGGGGAATCATAGGTGGGGAATCAGAGGCAGGGAATCAGATGTGCGGAATCATAGATGGGGAATCAGAGGCAGGGAATCAGAATCAGAAGCGGGGAATTAGAGGCCGGGAATCAGAGGCCGGGAATCAGATGCTGGGAATAAGAGGCCGGGAATCAGAGGTGGGGAATCAGAGTCCGGGAATCAGAGATGGGGATTCAGAGGTGGGGAATGAGATATGGAGAATCAGAGGCGGGGAATCAGAGGCGGGGAAACAGAGGTGGGGAATCAGATATGGGGAATCAGAGGTGGTGAATCAAAGGCGGTGAATCAGAGATGGGGAAACAGAGGCGGGGAATCAGAGGCGTGGAAACAGAGGTGGGGAATCACATATGGGGAATCAGAGGCGGGGAAACAGAGGCAGGGAATCAGATATGGGGAATCAGAGGCGGGGAATCAGAGGTGGGGAATCATAGGCAGGGAATCGGATGTGCGGAATCAGAGATGGGGAATCAGAGGCAGGGAATCAGAATCAGAAGCGGGGAATCAGAGGCCGGGAATCAGAGGCCGGGAATCAGATGCTGGGAATAAGAGGCCGGGAATCAGAGGTGGGGAATCAGAGTCCGGGAATCAGAGATGGGGATTCAGAGGCGGGGAATGAGATATGGAGAATCAGAGGCGGGGAATCAGAGGCGGGGAAACAGAGGTGGGGAATCAGATATGGGGAATCAGAGGTGGCGAATCAAAGGCGGTGAATCAGAGATGGGGAATCAGAGGCGGGGAATCAGAGGCAGGGAATCAGATGCGGGGAATCAGAGGCGGGGAATCGGAGCTGGCGAATCAGAGGCGGGGAATCAGAGGTGGGCAATCAGAGGCGGGGAATCAGATATGGGGAATCAGAGGCGGGGAATCAGAGGCGGGGAAACAGAGGCGGGGAATCAAATATAGGGAATCAGAGGTGGGGAATCAGAGGCAGGGAATCAGAGGCCGGGAATCAGATGCTGGGAATAAGAGGCCGGGAATCAGAGGTGGGGAAACAGAGGCGGGGAATCAGATATGGGGAATCAGAGGTGGGGAATCAGGGGCGGGGAATCAGTGGCAGGGAATCAGAGGCCGGGAATAAAAGGCGGAGAATCAGAGCTGGGGAATCAGAGGCGGGGAATCAGAGTTGGGGAATCAGAGGAGGGGAATCAGATATGGGGAAAGAGAGGCCGGGAATCAGAGGCAGGGAAACAGAGGCGGGGAATCAGATATGGGGAATCAGAGGTGGGGAATTAGAGGTTGCGAATCAGAGGCGGGGAATCAGAGGCAGGGAATCGGATGTGCGGAATCAGAGATGGGGAATCAGAGGTGGGGATTCAGAGGTGGTGAATCAGAGAAGGGGAATCAGAGGCTGGGAATCAGAGTCAGGGAATCAGACGCAGGGAATCAGAGGCGGGGAATCATAGCTGGCGAATTAGAGGAGGGGAATCAGAGTTGAGGAATCAGAGGCGGGGAATCAGATATGGGGAAACAGAGGCGGGGAATCAGAGGCGGGGAAACAGAGGCGGGGAATCAGATATGGGGAATCAGAGGTGGGGAATCAGAGGCAGGGAATCAGATGTGCGGAATCAGAGATGGGGAATCAGAGGCAGGGAATCAGAATCAGAAGCAGGGAATCAGAAGCCGGGAATCAGAGGCCGGAATCAGATGCTGGGAATCAGAGGCCTGGAATCAGAGGCGGGGAATCAGAGGCAGGGAATCAGATGCGGGGAATCAGAGGCGGGGAATCAGAGCTGGGGAATCAGAGGCAGGTTATTAGAGTTGGGGAATCAGAGGCAGGGAATCAGATATGGGGAAACAGAGGTGGGGAATCAGAGGCGGGGAAACAGAGGCAGGGAATCAGATATGGGGAATCAGAGGCGGGGAATCAGAGGTGGGGAATCATAGGCAGGGATTCGGATGTGCGGAATCAGAGATGGGGAATCAGAGGCCGGGAATCAGAGGTGGTGAATCAGATATGGGGAATCAGAGGCGGGGAATCAGAGGCAGGGAATCAGACGCGGGGAATCAGAGGTGGGCAATCAGAGGCGGGGAATCAGATATGGGGAATCAGAGGCGGGGAATCAGAGGCGGGGAAACAGAGGCGGGGAATCAGATATGGGGAATCAGAGGTGGGGCATCAGAGGTTGTGAATCACAGATGGGGAATTAGAGGCGGGGAATCAGAGGCAGGGAATCAGAAGCGGGGAATCAGAGGCGGGGATTCTGAGCTGGGGAATCAGAAGCGGGGAATCAGAGTTGGGGAATCAGAGGCAGGGAATCAGATATGGGGAATCAAAGGCAGGGAATCAGAGGCGGGGAATCAGATGCAGGGAATCAGACGCGGGGAATCTGAGGCGGGGAATCAGAGCTGGGGAATCAGAGGTGGGGAATCAGAGTTGGGGAATCAGAGGCAGGGAATTGGATGTGCGGAATCAGAGATGGGGAATCAGAGGTGGGGAATCAGAGGCGGTGAATCAGAAATGGGGAATCAGAGGCGGGGAATCAGAGGCAGGAAATCAGACACGGTGATTCAGAGGCTGGGAATCAGACGGTGGGAATCAAAGGCGGGGAACCAGAGCTGGGGAATCTGAGGCAGGGAATCAGAGTTGGGGATTCAGAGGCGGGGAATCATATATGGGGAAACAGAGGCGGGGAATCAGAGGCGGGAAAACAGAGGCGGGGAATTAGATATGGGGAATCAGAGGTGGGGAATCAGAGGTGGTGAATCAGTGATGGGGAATCACAGGCGGGGAATCAGAGGCAGGGAATAGAACGCGGGGAATCAGAGGCAGGGAATCAGAGCTGGGGAATCAGAGGCGGGGAATCATAGTTGGGAATCAGAGGCGGGGAATCCGATATGGGGAAACAGAGGCGGGGAATCAGAGGCGGGGAAACAGAGGCGGGGAATCAGATATGGGGAATCGGATGCAGGGAATCAGAGGCGGGGAATCAGAGCTGGGGAATCAGAGGCGGGGAATCAGAGTTGGGGCATCAGAGGTGGGGAATTAGATATAGGGAAACAGAGGCGGAGAATCAGAGGCGGGGAAACAGAGGCGGGGAATCAGATATGGGGAATCAGAGGTGGGGAATCAGAGGCAGGGAATCAGATGTGCGGAATCAGAGATGGGGAATCAGAGGCAGGGAATCAGAATCAGAAGCGGGGAATCAGAGGCCGGGAATCAGAGGCCGGGAATCAGATGCTGGGAATAAGAGGCCGGGAATCAGAGGTGGGGAATCAGAGTCCGGGAATCAGAGATGGGGATTCAGAGGCGGGGAATGAGATATGGAGAATCAGAGGCGGGGAATCAGAGGCGGGGAAACAGAGGTGGGGAATCAGATATGGGGAATCAGAGGTGGCGAATCAAAGGCGGTGAATCAGAGATGGGGAATCAGAGGCGGGGAATCAGAGGCAGGGAATCAGATGCGGGGAATCAGAGGCGGGGAATCGGAGCAGGCGAATCAGAGGCGGGGAATCAGAGGTGGGCAATCAGAGGCGGGGAATCAGATATGGGGAATCAGAGGCGGGGAATCAGAGGCGGGGAAACAGAGGCGGGGAATCAAATATAGGGAATCAGAGGTGGGGAATCAGAGGTTGTGAATCAGAGATGGGGAATCAAGGCGGGGAATCAGAGGCAGGGAATCAGACGCGGGGAATCAGAGGCGGGGATTCAGAGCTGGGGAATCAGAGGCGGGGAATCAGAGTTGGGGAATCAGAGGCAGGGAATCAGATATGGGGAATCAGAGGCGGGGAATCAGAGGCGGGGAAACAGAGGCGGGGAATCAGATATGGGGAATCAGAGGTGGGGAATCAGGGGCAGGGAATCAGTGGCAGGGAATCAGAGGCGGGGAATCAGAGGCGGGGAATCAGAGGCAGGGAATCAGACACGGGGAATCAGAGGCGGGGAATGAGAGATGGGGAATCAGAGGCGGGGAATCAGAGGCAGGGAATCGGATGCCGGGAATCAGAGTCGGGGAATCAGAGCTGGGGAATCAGAGGCGGGGAATCAGAGTTGGGGAATCAGAGGCGGGGAATCAGATATGGGGAAATAGAGGCGGGGAATCGGATATGGGGAATCAGAGGTGTGGAATCAGAGGTTGGGAATCAGAGGCAGGGAATCAGAGGCGGGGAATCAGAGGCGGAGAATCAGAGGAAGGGAATCAGATTGCTGAATCGGAGATGGGGAATCAGAGGCAGGGAATCAGAGGCGGGGAATCAGAGGCGGGGAATCAGAGGCAGGGAATCAGAGGCGGGGAATCAGAGGCGGGGAATCAGAGGCCGGGAATCAGATATGGGGAAACAGAGGTGGGGAATCAGAGGTTGGGAATCAGAGGAAGGGAATCAGAGGCTTGGAATCAGATGCAGGGAATCAGATGCGGGGAATCAGAGGCGGGGAATCAGAGCTGGGGAATCAGAGGTGGGGAATCAGATTTGGGGAATCAGAGGCGGGGACTTAGATATTGGGAAACAGAGGCGGGGAATCAGAGGCGGGGAAACAGAGGCGGGGAATCAGATATGGGGAATCAGAGGTTGGGAATCAGAGGCAGGGAATCAGATGTGCGGAATCAGAGATGGGGAATCAGAGGCAGGAAATCAGAATCAGAAGCAGGGAATCAGAGGCCGGGAATCAGAGGCCGGAATCAGATGCTGGGAATCAGAGGCCTGGAATCAGAGGCGGGGAATCAGAGGCAGGGAATCAGATGCGGGGAATCAGAGGCGGGGAATCAGAGCTGGGGAATCAGAGGCGGTGTATTAGAGTTGGGGAATTAGAGGCGGGGAATCAGATATGGGGAAACAGAGGTGGGGAATCAGAGGCGGGGAAACAGAGGCAGGGAATCAGATATGGGGAATCAGAGGCGGGGATTCAGAGGTGGGGAATCATAGGCAGGGAATCGGATGTGCGGAATCAGAGATGGGGAATCAGAGGCCGGGAATCAGAGGTGGTGAATCAGAGATGGGGAATCAGAGGCGGGGAATCAGAGGCAGGGAATCAGACGTGGGGAATCAGAGGAGGGCAATCAGAGGCGGGGAATCAGATATGGGGAATCAGAGGCGGGGAATCAGAGGCGGGGAAACAGAGGCCGGGAATCAGATATGGGGAATCAGAGGCGGGGATTCAGAGCTGGGGAATCAGAGGTGGGGAATCAGAGTTGGGGAATCAGAGGCGGGGAATCAGATATGGGGAATCAGAGGCAGGGAATCAGAGGCGGGAAAACAGAGGCGGGGAATCAGATATGGGGAATCAGAGGCGGGGAATCAGAGGCAGGGAATCAGACACGGGGAATCAGAGGCGGGGAATCAGAGATGGGGAATCAGAGGCGGGAAATCAGAGCTGGGGAATCAGAGGCGGGGAATCAGCATTGGGGAATCAGAGGCGGCGAAGCAGATATGGGGAAATAGAGGCGGGGAATCAGATATGGGGAATCAGAGGCGTGGAATCAGATATGGGGAATCAGAGGCTGGGAATCAGAGGCTTGGAATCAGATGCAGGGAATCAGATGCGGGGAATCAGAGGCGGGGAATCAGAGCTGGGGAATCAGAGGTGGGGAAGCAGATTTGGGGAATCAGAGGCGGGGACTTAGATATTGGGAAACAGAGGCGGGGAATCAGAGGCGGGGAAACAGAGGCTGGGAATCAGATATGGGGAATCAGAGGTGGGGAATCAGAGGTTGGGAATCAGAGGCAGGGAATCAGAGGCTTGGAATCAGATGCAGGGAATCAGATGCGGGGAATCAGAGGCGGGGAATCAGAGCTGGGGAATCAGAGGTGGGGATCAGATTTGGGGAATCAGAGGCGGGGACTTAGATATTGGGAAACAGAGGTGGGGAATCAGAGGCGGGGAAACAGAGGCGGGGAATCAGATATGGGGAATCAGAGGTGGGGAATCAGAGGCAGGGAATCAGATGTGCGGAATCAGAGATGGGGAATCAGAGGCAGGGAATCAGAATCAGAAGCAGGGAATCAGAAGCCGGGAATCAGAGGCCGGAATCAGATGCTGGGAATCAGAGGCCTGGAATCAGAGGCGGGGAATCAGAGGCAGGGAATCAGATGCGGGGAATCAGAGGCGGGGAATCAGAGCTGGGGAATCAGAGGCAGGTTATTAGAGTTGGGGATTCAGAGGCAGGGAATCAGATATGGGGAAACAGAGGTGGGGAATCAGAGGCGGGGAAACAGAGGCAGGGAATCAGATATGGGGAATCAGAGGCGGGGAATCAGAGGTGGGGAATCATAGGCAGGGATTCGGATGTGCGGAATCAGAGATGGGGAATCAGAGGCCGGGAATCAGAGGTGGTGAATCAGATATGGGGAATCAGAGGCGGGGAATCAGAGGCAGGGAATCAGACGCGGGGAATCAGAGGTGGGCAATCAGAGGCGGGGAATCAGATATGGGGAATCAGAGGCGGGGAATCAGAGGCGGGGAAACAGAGGCGGGGAATCAGATATGGGGAATCAGAGGTGGGGCATCAGAGGTTGTGAATCACAGATGGGGAATTAGAGGCGGGGAATCAGAGGCAGGGAATCAGAAGCGGGGAATCAGAGGCGGGGATTCTGAGCTGGGGAATCAGAAGCGGGGAATCAGAGTTGGGGAATCAGAGGCAGGGAATCAGATATGGGGAATCAAAGGCAGGGAATCAGAGGCGGGGAATCAGATGCAGGGAATCAGACGCGGGGAATCTGAGGCGGGGAATCAGAGCTGGGGAATCAGAGGTGGGGAATCAGAGTTGGGGAATCAGAGGCAGGGAATTGGATGTGCGGAATCAGAGATGGGGAATCAGAGGTGGGGAATCAGAGGCGGTGAATCAGAAATGGGGAATCAGAGGCGGGGAATCAGAGGCAGGAAATCAGACACGGTGATTCAGAGGCTGGGAATCAGACGGTGGGAATCAAAGGCGGGGAACCAGAGCTGGGGAATCTGAGGCAGGGAATCAGAGTTGGGGATTCAGAGGCGGGGAATCATATATGGGGAAACAGAGGCGGGGAATCAGAGGCGGGAAAACAGAGGCGGGGAATTAGATATGGGGAATCAGAGGTGGGGAATCAGAGGTGGTGAATCAGTGATGGGGAATCACAGGCGGGGAATCAGAGGCAGGGAATAGAACGCGGGGAATCAGAGGCAGGGAATCAGAGCTGGGGAATCAGAGGCGGGGAATCATAGTTGGGAATCAGAGGCGGGAAATCCGATATGGGGAAACAGAGGCGGGGAATCAGAGGCGGGGAAACAGAGGCGGGGAATCAGATATGGGGAATCGGATGCAGGGAATCAGAGGCGGGGAATCAGAGCTGGGGAATCAGAGGCGGGGAATCAGAGTTGGGGCATCAGAGGTGGGGAATTAGATATAGGGAAACAGAGGCGGAGAATCAGAGGCGGGGAAACAGAGGCGGGGAATCAGATATGGGGAATCAGAGGTGGGGAATCAGAGGCAGGGAATCAGATGTGCGGAATCAGAGATGGGGAATCAGAGGCAGGGAATCAGAATCAGAAGCGGGGAATCAGAGGCCGGGAATCAGAGGCCGGGAATCAGATGCTGGGAATAAGAGGCCGGGAATCAGAGGTGGGGAATCAGAGTCCGGGAATCAGAGATGGGGATTCAGAGGCGGGGAATGAGATATGGAGAATCAGAGGCGGGGAATCAGAGGCGGGGAAACAGAGGTGGGGAATCAGATATGGGGAATCAGAGGTGGCGAATCAAAGGCGGTGAATCAGAGATGGGGAATCAGAGGCGGGGAATCAGAGGCAGGGAATCAGATGCGGGGAATCAGAGGCGGGGAATCGGAGCAGGCGAATCAGAGGCGGGGAATCAGAGGTGGGCAATCAGAGGCGGGGAATCAGATATGGGGAATCAGAGGCGGGGAATCAGAGGCGGGGAAACAGAGGCGGGGAATCAAATATAGGGAATCAGAGGTGGGGAATCAGAGGTTGTGAATCAGAGATGGGGAATCAAGGCGGGGAATCAGAGGCAGGGAATCAGACGCGGGGAATCAGAGGCGGGGATTCAGAGCTGGGGAATCAGAGGCGGGGAATCAGAGTTGGGGAATCAGAGGCAGGGAATCAGATATGGGGAATCAGAGGCGGGGAATCAGAGGCGGGGAAACAGAGGCGGGGAATCAGATATGGGGAATCAGAGGTGGGGAATCAGGGGCAGGGAATCAGTGGCAGGGAATCAGAGGCGGGGAATCAGAGGCGGGGAATCAGAGGCAGGGAATCAGACACGGGGAATCAGAGGCGGGGAATGAGAGATGGGGAATCAGAGGCGGGGAATCAGAGGCAGGGAATCGGATGCCGGGAATCAGAGTCGGGGAATCAGAGCTGGGGAATCAGAGGCGGGGAATCAGAGTTGGGGAATCAGAGGCGGGGAATCAGATATGGGGAAATAGAGGCGGGGAATCGGATATGGGGAATCAGAGGTGTGGAATCAGAGGTTGGGAATCAGAGGCAGGGAATCAGAGGCGGGGAATCAGAGGCGGAGAATCAGAGGAAGGGAATCAGATTGCTGAATCGGAGATGGGGAATCAGAGGCAGGGAATCAGAGGCGGGGAATCAGAGGCGGGGAATCAGAGGCAGGGAATCAGAGGCGGGGAATCAGAGGCGGGGAATCAGAGGCCGGGAATCAGATATGGGGAAACAGAGGTGGGGAATCAGAGGTTGGGAATCAGAGGCAGGGAATCAGAGGCTTGGAATCAGATGCAGGGAATCAGATGCGGGGAATCAGAGGCGGGGAATCAGAGCTGGGGAATCAGAGGTGGGGAATCAGATTTGGGGAATCAGAGGCGGGGACTTAGATATTGGGAAACAGAGGCGGGGAATCAGAGGCGGGGAAACAGAGGCGGGGAATCAGATATGGGGAATCAGAGGTTGGGAATCAGAGGCAGGGAATCAGATGTGCGGAATCAGAGATGGGGAATCAGAGGCAGGAAATCAGAATCAGAAGCAGGGAATCAGAGGCCGGGAATCAGAGGCCGGAATCAGATGCTGGGAATCAGAGGCCTGGAATCAGAGGCGGGGAATCAGAGGCAGGGAATCAGATGCGGGGAATCAGAGGCGGGGAATCAGAGCTGGGGAATCAGAGGCGGTGTATTAGAGTTGGGGAATTAGAGGCGGGGAATCAGATATGGGGAAACAGAGGTGGGGAATCAGAGGCGGGGAAACAGAGGCAGGGAATCAGATATGGGGAATCAGAGGCGGGGAATCAGAGGTGGGGAATCATAGGCAGGGATTCGGATGTGCGGAATCAGAGATGGGGAATCAGAGGCCGGGAATCAGAGGTGGTGAATCAGATATGGGGAATCAGAGGCGGGGAATCAGAGGCAGGGAATCAGACGCGGGGAATCAGAGGTGGGCAATCAGAGGCGGGGAATCAGATATGGGGAATCAGAGGCGGGGAATCAGAGGCGGGGAAACAGAGGCGGGGAATCAGATATGGGGAATCAGAGGTGGGGCATCAGAGGTTGTGAATCACAGATGGGGAATTAGAGGCGGGGAATCAGAGGCAGGGAATCAGAAGCGGGGAATCAGAGGCGGGGATTCTGAGCTGGGGAATCAGAAGCGGGGAATCAGAGTTGGGGAATCAGAGGCAGGGAATCAGATATGGGGAATCAAAGGCAGGGAATCAGAGGCGGGGAATCAGATGCAGGGAATCAGACGCGGGGAATCTGAGGCGGGGAATCAGAGCTGGGGAATCAGAGGTGGGGAATCAGAGTTGGGGAATCAGAGGCAGGGAATTGGATGTGCGGAATCAGAGATGGGGAATCAGAGGTGGGGAATCAGAGGCGGTGAATCAGAAATGGGGAATCAGAGGCGGGGAATCAGAGGCAGGAAATCAGACACGGTGATTCAGAGGCTGGGAATCAGACGGTGGGAATCAAAGGCGGGGAACCAGAGCTGGGGAATCTGAGGCAGGGAATCAGAGTTGGGGATTCAGAGGCGGGGAATCATATATGGGGAAACAGAGGCGGGGAATCAGAGGCGGGAAAACAGAGGCGGGGAATTAGATATGGGGAATCAGAGGTGGGGAATCAGAGGTGGTGAATCAGTGATGGGGAATCACAGGCGGGGAATCAGAGGCAGGGAATAGAACGCGGGGAATCAGAGGCAGGGAATCAGAGCTGGGGAATCAGAGGCGGGGAATCATAGTTGGGAATCAGAGGCGGGGAATCCGATATGGGGAAACAGAGGCGGGGAATCAGAGGCGGGGAAACAGAGGCGGGGAATCAGATATGGGGAATCGGATGCAGGGAATCAGAGGCGGGGAATCAGAGCTGGGGAATCAGAGGCGGGGAATCAGAGTTGGGGCATCAGAGGTGGGGAATTAGATATAGGGAAACAGAGGCGGAGAATCAGAGGCGGGGAAACAGAGGCGGGGAATCAGATATGGGGAATCAGAGGTGGGGAATCAGAGGCAGGGAATCAGATGTGCGGAATCAGAGATGGGGAATCAGAGGCAGGGAATCAGAATCAGAAGCGGGGAATCAGAGGCCGGGAATCAGAGGCCGGGAATCAGATGCTGGGAATAAGAGGCCGGGAATCAGAGGTGGGGAATCAGAGTCCGGGAATCAGAGATGGGGATTCAGAGGCGGGGAATGAGATATGGAGAATCAGAGGCGGGGAATCAGAGGCGGGGAAACAGAGGTGGGGAATCAGATATGGGGAATCAGAGGTGGCGAATCAAAGGCGGTGAATCAGAGATGGGGAATCAGAGGCGGGGAATCAGAGGCAGGGAATCAGATGCGGGGAATCAGAGGCGGGGAATCGGAGCAGGCGAATCAGAGGCGGGGAATCAGAGGTGGGCAATCAGAGGCGGGGAATCAGATATGGGGAATCAGAGGCGGGGAATCAGAGGCGGGGAAACAGAGGCGGGGAATCAAATATAGGGAATCAGAGGTGGGGAATCAGAGGTTGTGAATCAGAGATGGGGAATCAAGGCGGGGAATCAGAGGCAGGGAATCAGACGCGGGGAATCAGAGGCGGGGATTCAGAGCTGGGGAATCAGAGGCGGGGAATCAGAGTTGGGGAATCAGAGGCAGGGAATCAGATATGGGGAATCAGAGGCGGGGAATCAGAGGCGGGGAAACAGAGGCGGGGAATCAGATATGGGGAATCAGAGGTGGGGAATCAGGGGCAGGGAATCAGTGGCAGGGAATCAGAGGCGGGGAATCAGAGGCGGGGAATCAGAGGCAGGGAATCAGACACGGGGAATCAGAGGCGGGGAATGAGAGATGGGGAATCAGAGGCGGGGAATCAGAGGCAGGGAATCGGATGCCGGGAATCAGAGTCGGGGAATCAGAGCTGGGGAATCAGAGGCGGGGAATCAGAGTTGGGGAATCAGAGGCGGGGAATCAGATATGGGGAAATAGAGGCGGGGAATCGGATATGGGGAATCAGAGGTGTGGAATCAGAGGTTGGAAATCAGAGGCAGGGAATCAGAGGCGGGGAATCAGAGGCGGAGAATCAGAGGAAGGGAATCAGATTGCTGAATCGGAGATGGGGAATCAGAGGCAGGGAATCAGAGGCGGGGAATCAGAGGCGGGGAATCAGAGGCAGGGAATCAGAGGCGGGGAATCAGAGGCGGGGAATCAGAGGCCGGGAATCAGATATGGGGAAACAGAGGTGGGGAATCAGAGGTTGGGAATCAGAGGCAGGGAATCAGAGGCTTGGAATCAGATGCAGGGAATCAGATGCGGGGAATCAGAGGCGGGGAATCAGAGCTGGGGAATCAGAGGTGGGGAATCAGATTTGGGGAATCAGAGGCGGGGACTTAGATATTGGGAAACAGAGGCGGGGAATCAGAGGCGGGGAAACAGAGGCGGGGAATCAGATATGGGGAATCAGAGGTTGGGAATCAGAGGCAGGGAATCAGATGTGCGGAATCAGAGATGGGGAATCAGAGGCAGGAAATCAGAATCAGAAGCAGGGAATCAGAGGCCGGGAATCAGAGGCCGGAATCAGATGCTGGGAATCAGAGGCCTGGAATCAGAGGCGGGGAATCAGAGGCAGGGAATCAGATGCGGGGAATCAGAGGCGGGGAATCAGAGCTGGGGAATCAGAGGCGGTGTATTAGAGTTGGGGAATTAGAGGCGGGGAATCAGATATGGGGAAACAGAGGTGGGGAATCAGAGGCGGGGAAACAGAGGCAGGGAATCAGATATGGGGAATCAGAGGCGGGGATTCAGAGGTGGGGAATCATAGGCAGGGAATCGGATGTGCGGAATCAGAGATGGGGAATCAGAGGCCGGGAATCAGAGGTGGTGAATCAGAGATGGGGAATCAGAGGCGGGGAATCAGAGGCAGGGAATCAGACGTGGGGAATCAGAGGAGGGCAATCAGAGGCGGGGAATCAGATATGGGGAATCAGAGGCGGGGAATCAGAGGCGGGGAAACAGAGGCCGGGAATCAGATATGGGGAATCAGAGGCGGGGATTCAGAGCTGGGGAATCAGAGGTGGGGAATCAGAGTTGGGGAATCAGAGGCGGGGAATCAGATATGGGGAATCAGAGGGAGGGAATCAGAGGCGGGAAAACAGAGGCGGGGAATCAGATATGGGGAATCAGAGGCGGGGAATCAGAGGCAGGGAATCAGACACGGGGAATCAGAGGCGGGGAATCAGAGATGGGGAATCAGAGGCGGGAAATCAGAGCTGGGGAATCAGAGGCGGGGAATCAGCATTGGGGAATCAGAGGCGGCGAAGCAGATATGGGGAAATAGAGGCGGGGAATCAGATATGGGGAATCAGAGGCGTGGAATCAGATATGGGGAATCAGAGGCTGGGAATCAGAGGCTTGGAATCAGATGCAGGGAATCAGATGCGGGGAATCAGAGGCGGGGAATCAGAGCTGGGGAATCAGAGGTGGGGAAGCAGATTTGGGGAATCAGAGGCGGGGACTTAGATATTGGGAAACAGAGGCGGGGAATCAGAGGCGGGGAAACAGAGGCGGGGAATCAGATATGGGGAATCAGAGGTGGGGAATCAGAGGTTGGGAATCAGAGGCAGGGAATCAGAGGCTTGGAATCAGATGCAGGGAATCAGATGCGGGGAATCAGAGGCGGGGAATCAGAGCTGGGGAATCAGAGGTGGGGATCAGATTTGGGGAATCAGAGGCGGGGACTTAGATATTGGGAAACAGAGGTGGGGAATCAGAGGCGGGGAAACAGAGGCGGGGAATCTGATATGGGGAATCAGAGGTGGGGAATCAGAGGCAGGGAATCAGATGTGCGGAATCAGAGATGGGGAATCAGAGGCAGGGAATCAGAATCAGAAGCAGGGAATCAGAGGCCGGGAATCAGAGGCCGGAATCAGATGCTGGGAATCAGAGGCCTGGAATCAGAGGCGGGGAATCAGAGGCAGGGAATCAGATGCGGGGAATCAGAGGCGGGGAATCAGAGCTGGGGAATCAGAGGCGGGGTATTAGAGTTGGGGAATCAGAGGCGGGGAATCAGATATGGGGAAACAGAGGTGGGGAATCAGAGGCGGGGAAACAGAGGCAGGGAATCAGATATTGGGAATCAGAGGCGGGGATTCAGAGGTGGGGAATCATAGGCAGGGAATCGGATGTGCGGAATCAGAGATGGGGAATCAGAGGCCGGGAATCAGAGGTGGGGAATCAGAGGCGGGGAATCAGAGGCAGGGAATCAGACGTGGTGAATCAGAGATGGGCAATCAGAGGCGGGGAATCAGACATGGGGAATCAGAGGCAGGGAATCAGAGGCGGGGAAACAGAGGCCGGGAATCAGATATGGGGAATCAGAGGTGGGGCATCAGAGGTTGTGAATCACAGATGGGGAATCAGAGGCGGGGAATGAGAGGCAGGGAATCAGACGCGGGGAATCAGAGGCGGGGATTCAGAGCTGGGGAATCAGAGGTGGGGAATCAGAGTTGGGGAATCAGAGGCGGGGAATCAGATATGGGGAATCAGAGGCAGGGAATCAGAGGCGGGAAAACAGAGGCGGGGAATCAGATATGGGGAATCAGAGGCGGGGAATCGGAGGCAGGGAATCAGACACGGGGAATCAGAGGCGGGGAATCAGAGAAGGGGAATCAGAGGCGGGGAATCAGAGGCAGGGAATCGGATGCCGGGAATCAGAGGCGGGAAATCAGAGCTGGGGATTCAGAGGCGGGGAATCAGAGTTGGGGAATCAGAGGCGGCGAAGCAGATATGGGGAAATAGAGGCGGGGAATCAGATATGGGGAATCAGAGGCGTGGAATCAGATATGGGGAATCAGAGGCTGGGAATCGGAGGGGGGGAAACAGAGGCGGGGAATAAGATATGGGGAATCAGAGGTGGGGAATCAGGGGCGGGGAATCAGTGGCAGGGAATCAGAGGCGGGGAATCAGATGCGGGGAATCAGAGGCAGGGAATTAGACACGGGGAATCACAGGTGGGGAATCAGAGATGGTGAAACAGAGGCGGGGAATCACAGGCAGGGAACCAGACGCGGGGAATCAGAGGCGGGGTATCAGAGCTGGGGAATCAGAGGTGGGGAATCAGAGTCGGGGAATCAGAGGCAGGGAATCGGATGTGCGGAATCAGAGATGGGGAATCAGAGGTGGGGAATCAGAGGCAGTGAATCAGAGATGGGGAATCAGAGGCGGGGAATCAGAGGCAGGGAATAGAACGCGGGGAATCAGAGGCAGGGAATCAGAGCTGGGGAATCAGAGGCGGGGAATCAGATATGGGGAATCAGAGGCGGGGAATCAGAGGCGGGGAAACAGAGGCGGGTAATCAGACATGGGGAATCGGATGCGGGGAATCAGAGGCGGGGAATCAGAGCTGGGGAATCAGAGTCGGGGAATCAGAGTTGGGGCATCAGAGGTGGGGAATTAGATATGGGGAAACAGAGGCGGGGAATCAGAGGTGGGGAAACAGAGGCGGGGAATCAGAGGCGGGCAAACAGAGGCGGGGAATTAGATATGGGGAATCAGAGGTGGGGAATCAGAGGTGGTGAATCAGAGATGTGGAATCACTGGCGGGGAATCAGAGGCAGGGAATAGAACGCGGGGAATCAGAGGCAGGGAATCAGAGCTGGGGAATCAGAGGCGGGGAATAAGATATGGGGAAACAGAGGCGGGGAATCAGAGGCGGTGAAACAGAGGCGGGTAATCAGACATGGGGAATCGGATGCGGGGAATCAGAGGCGGGGAATCAGAGCTGGGGAATCAGAGGCGGGGAATCAGAGTTGGGGCATCAGAGGTGGGGAATTAGATATGGGGAAACAGAGGCGGGGAATCAGATATGGGGAATCAGAGATGGGGAATCAGATGCAGGGAATCAGAATCAGAAGCGGGGAATCAGAGGCCGGGAATCAGAGGCCGGGAATCAGATGCTTGGAATAAGAGGCCGGGAATCAGAGGTGGGGAATCAGAGTCCGGGAATCAGAGATGGGGATTCAGAGGCGGGGAATGAGATATGGAGAATCAGAGGCGGGGAATCAGAGGCGGGGAAACAGAGGTGGGGTATCAGATATGGGGAATCAGAGGTGGCGAATCAAAGGCGGTGAATCAGAGATGTGGAATCAGAGGCGGGGAATCAGAGGCAGGGAATCAGATGCGGGGATTCAGAGACGGGGAATCAGAGCTGGCGAATCAGAGGCGGGGAATCAGAGGTGGGCAATCAGAGCCGGGGAATCAGATATGGGGAATCAGAGGCGGGGAATCAGAGGCGGGGAAACAGAGGCGGGGAATCAGATATGGGGAATCAGAGGTGGGGAATCAGAGGTTGTGAATCAGAGATGGGGAATCAAGGCGGGGAATCAGAGGCAGGGAATCAGACGCGGGGAATCAGAGGCGGGGATTCAGAGCTGGGGAATCAGAGGCGGGGAATCAGAGTTGCGGAATCAGAGGCAGGGAATCAGATATGGGGAATCAGAGGCGGGGAATCAGAGGCGGGGAAACAGAGGCGGGGAATCAGATATGGGGAATCAGAGGTGGGGAATCAGGGGCAGGGAATCAGTGGCAGGGAATCAGAGGCGGGGAATCAGAGGCGGGGAATCAGAGGCAGGGAATCAGACACGGGGAATCAGAGGCGGGGAATCAGAGATGGGGAATCAGGGGCGGGGAATCAGAGGCAGGGAATCCGACGCCGGGAATGAGAGGCGGGGAATCAGAGCTGGGGAATCAGAGGCGGGGAATCAGAGTTGGGGAATCAGAGGCGGGGAATCAGATATGGGGTAATAGAGGCGGGGAATCAGATATGGGGAATCAGAGGTGTGGAATCAGAGGTTGGGAATCAGAGGCAGGGAATCAGAGGCGGGGAAACAGAGGCGGGGAATCGGATATGGGGAATCAGAGGTGGCGAATCAAAGGCGGTGAAACAGAGATGGGGAATCAGGGCAGGGAATCAGAGGCAGGGAATCACAGCTGGGGAAACAGAGGCGGGTAATCAGATATGGGGAATCAGAGGTGGGGAATCAGGGGAGGGGAATCAGTGGCAGGGAATCAGAGCTGGGGAATCAGAGGTGGGGAATCAGAGCTGGGGAAACAGAGGCGGGGAATCAGATATGGGGAATCAGAGGTGGGGAATCAGGGGCGGGGAATCAGTGGCAGGGTATCAGAGGCCGGGAATAAAAGGCGGGGAATCAGAGCTGGGGAATCAGAGGCGGGGAATCAGAGTTGGGGAATCAGAGGAGGGGAATCAGATATGGGGAAACAGAGACCGGGAATCAGAGGCAGGGAAACAGAGGCGGGGAATCAGATATGGGGAATCAGAGGTGGGGAATTAGAGGTTGCGAATCAGAGGGGGGGAATCAGAGGCGGGGAATCAGAGGCAGGGAATCGGATGTGCGGAATCAGAGATGGGGAATCAGAGGTGGGGATTCAGAGGTGGTGAATCAGAGAAGGGGAATCAGAGGCTGGGAATCAGAGGCAGGGAATCAGATGCAGGGAATCAGAGGCGGGGAATCATAGCTGGCGAATTAGAGGAGGGGAATCAGAGTTGGGGAATCAGAGGCGGGGAATCAGATATGGGGAAACAGAGGCGGGGAATCAGAGGTGGGGAAACAGAGGCGGGGAATCAGATATGGGGAATCAGAGGTGGGGAATCAGGGGCAGGGAATCAGTGGCAGGGAATCAGACGCGGGGAATCAGAGGCGGGGAATCAGAGGTGGGGAATCAGAGGCGGGGAATCAGAGGCAGGGAATCGGATGTGCGGAATCAGAGATGGGGAATCAGAGGTGGGGATTCAGAGGTGGTGAATCAGAGAAGGGGAATCAGAGGCTGGGAATCAGAGGCAGGGAATCAGACGCAGGGAATCAGAGGCGGGGAATCATAGCTGGCGAATTAGAGGAGGGGAATCAGAGTTGGGGAATCAGAGGCGGGGAATCATATATGGGGAATCAGAGGTGGGGAATCAGGGGCAGGGAATCAGTGGCAGGGAATCAGAGGCGGGGAATCATAGCTGGCGAATTAGAGGAGGGGAATCAGAGTTGGGGAAACAGAGGCGGGGAATCAGATATGGGGAATCAGAGGTGGGGAATCAGGGGCAGGGAATCAGTGGCAGGGAATCAGACGCGGGGAATCAGAGGCGGGGAATCAGAGGCAGGGAATCAGACACGGGGAATAAGAGGCGGGGAATCAGAGATGGGGAATCAGAGGCGGGGAATCAGAGGCAGGGAATCGGATGCCGGAAATCAGAGGCGGGAAATCAGAGCTGGGGAATCAGAGGCGGGGAATCAGAGTTGGGGAATCAGAGGCGGCGAAGCAGATATGGGGAAATAGAGGCGGGGAATCAGATATGGGGAATCAGGGGCGGGGAATCAGATATGGGGAATCAGAGGCTGGGAATCAGAGGGGGGGAAACAGAGGCAGGGAATCAGACACGGGGAATCAGAGGTGGGGAATCAGAGGTGGGGAATCAGAGGTGGGGAATCAGAGGCAGGGAATCAGATGCGGGGAATCAGAGGCGGGGAATCAGAGCTGGGGAATCAGAGGTGGGGAATCAGAGTCGGGGAATCAGAGGCAGGGAATCGGATGTGCGGAATCAGAGATGGGGAATCAGAGGTGGGGAAACAGAGGCGGTGAATCAGAGATGGGGAATCAGAGGCGGGGAATCAGAGGCAGGAAATCAGACACGGGGATTCAGAGGCTGGGAATCAGACGGGGGGAATCAAAGGCGGGGAATCAGAGCTGGTGAATCAGAGGCAGGGAATCAGAGTTGGGGATTCAGAGGCGGGGAATCAGATATGGGGAAACAGAGGCGGGGAATCAGAGGCGGGCAAACAGAGGCGGGGAATTAGATATGGGGAATCAGAGGTGGGGAATCAGAGGTGGTGAATCAGAGATGGGGAATCACAGGCGGGGAATCAGAGGCAGGGAATAGAACGCGGGGAATCAGAGGCAGTGAATCAGAGCTGGGGAATCAGAGGCGGGGAATCAGATATGGGGAAACAGAGGCGGGGAATCAGAGGCGGGGAAACAGAGGCGAGGAATCAGACATGGGGAATCGGATGCGGGGAATCAGAGGTGGGGAATCAGAGCTGGGGAATCAGAGGCGGGGAATCAGAGTTGCGGCATCAGAGGTGGGGAATTAGATATGGGGAAACAGAGGCGGGGAATCAGAGGCGGGGAAACAGAGGCGGGGAATCAGATATGGGGAATCATAGGTGGGGAATCAGAGGCAGGGAATCAGATGTGCGGAATCATAGATGGGGAATCAGAGGCAGGGAATCAGAATCAGAAGCGGGGAATTAGAGGCCGGGAATCAGAGGCCGGGAATCAGATGCTGGGAATAAGAGGCCGGGAATCAGAGGTGGGGAATCAGAGTCCGGGAATCAGAGATGGGGATTCAGAGGTGGGGAATGAGATATGGAGAATCAGAGGCGGGGAATCAGAGGCGGGGAAACAGAGGTGGGGAATCAGATATGGGGAATCAGAGGTGGTGAATCAAAGGCGGTGAATCAGAGATGGGGAAACAGAGGCGGGGAATCAGAGGCGTGGAAACAGAGGTGGGGAATCACATATGGGGAATCAGAGGCGGGGAAACAGAGGCAGGGAATCAGATATGGGGAATCAGAGGCGGGGAATCAGAGGTGGGGAATCATAGGCAGGGAATCGGATGTGCGGAATCAGAGATGGGGAATCAGAGGCAGGGAATCAGAATCAGAAGCGGGGAATCAGAGGCCGGGAATCAGAGGCCGGGAATCAGATGCTGGGAATAAGAGGCCGGGAATCAGAGGTGGGGAATCAGAGTCCGGGAATCAGAGATGGGGATTCAGAGGCGGGGAATGAGATATGGAGAATCAGAGGCGGGGAATCAGAGGCGGGGAAACAGAGGTGGGGAATCAGATATGGGGAATCAGAGGTGGCGAATCAAAGGCGGTGAATCAGAGATGGGGAATCAGAGGCGGGGAATCAGAGGCAGGGAATCAGATGCGGGGAATCAGAGGCGGGGAATCGGAGCTGGCGAATCAGAGGCGGGGAATCAGAGGTGGGCAATCAGAGGCGGGGAATCAGATATGGGGAATCAGAGGCGGGGAATCAGAGGCGGGGAAACAGAGGCGGGGAATCAAATATAGGGAATCAGAGGTGGGCAATCAGAGGCGGGGAATCAGATATGGGGAATCAGAGGCGGGGAATCAGAGGCGGGGAAACAGAGGCCGGGAATCAGATATGGGGAATCAGAGGTGGGGCATCAGAGGTTGTGAATCACAGATGGGGAATCAGAGGCGGGGAATGAGAGGCAGGGAATCAGATGCGGGGAATCAGAGGCGGGTTTCAGAGCTGGGGAATCAGAGGTGGGGAATCAGAGTTGGGGAATCAGAGGCGGGGAATCAGATATGGGGAATCAGAGGCAGGGAATCAGAGGTGGGAAAACAGAGGCGGGGAATCAGATATGGGGAATCAGAGGCGGGGAATCAGAGGCAGGGAATCAGACACGGGGAATCAGAGGCGGGGAATCAGAGATGGGGAATCAGAGGCGGGGAATCAGAGGCAGGGAATTGGATACCGGGAATCAGAGGCGGGAAATCAGAGCTGGGGAATCAGAGGCGGGGAATCAGTGTTGGGGAATCAGAGGCGGCGAAGCAGATATGGGGAAATAGAGGCGGGGATTCAGATATGGGGAATCAGAGGCGTGGAATCAGATATGGGGAATCAGAGGCTGGGAATCAGAGGGGGGGAAACAGAGGCGGGGAATAAGATATGGGGATTCTGAGCTGGGGAATCAGAAGCGGGGAATCAGAGTTGGGGAATCAGAGGCGGGGAATCAGATATGGGGAATCAGAGGCAGGGAATCAGAGGCGGGGAATCAGAGGCAGGGAATCAGACGCGGGGAATCTGAGGCGGGGAATCAGAGCTGGGGAATCAGAGGTGGGGAATCAGAGTTGGGGAATCAGAGGATGGGAATTGGATGTGCGGAATCAGAGATGGGGAATCAGAGGTGGGGAATCAGAGGCGGTGAATCAGAAATGGGGAATCAGAGGCGGGGAATCAGAGGCAGGAAATCAGACACGGGAACTCAGAGGCTGGGAATCAGACGGTGGGAATCAAAGGCGGGGAATCAGAGCTGGGGAATCTGAGGCAGGGAATCAGAGTTGGGGATTCAGAGGCGGGGAATCAGATATGGGGAAACAGAGGCGGGGAATCAGAGGCGGGAAAACAGAGGCGGGGAATTAGATATGGGGAATCAGAGGTGGGGAATCAGAGGTGGTGAATCAGTGATGGGGAATCACAGGCGGGGAATCAGAGGCAGGGAATAGAACGCGGGGAATCAGAGGCAGGGAATCAGAGCTGGGGAATCAGAGGCGGGGAATCATAGTTGGGAATCAGAGGCAGGGAATCAGATATGGGGAAACAGAGGCGGGGAATCAGAGGCGGGGAAACAGAGGCGGGGAATCAGATATGGGGAATCGGATGCAGGGAATCAGAGGCGGGGAATCAGAGCTGGGGATCAGAGGCGGGGAATCAGAGTTGGGGAATCAGAGGTGGGGAATTAGATATAGGGAAACAGAGGCGGGGAATCAGAGGCGGGGAAACAGAGGCGGGGAATCAGATATGGGGAATCAGAGGTGGGGAATCAGAGGCAGGGATTCAGATGTGCGGAATCAGAGATGGGGAATCAGAGGCAGGGAATCAGAATCAGAAGCGGGGAATCAGAGGCCGGGAATCAGAGGCCGGGAATCAGATGCTGGGAATAAGAGGCCGGGAATCAGAGGTGGGGAATCAGAGTCCGGGAATCAGAGATGGGGATTCAGAGGCGGGGAATGAGATATGGAGAATCAGAGGCGGGGAATCAGAGGCGGGGTAACAGAGGTGGGGAATCAGATATGGGGAATCAGAGGTGGCGAATCAAAGGCGGTGAATCAGAGATGGGGAATCAGAGGCGGGGAATTAGAGGCAGGGAATCAGATGTGGGGAATCAGAGGCGGGGAATCGGAGCTGGCGAATCAGAGGCGGGGATTCAGAGGTGGGCAATCAGAGGCGGGGAATCAGATATGGGGAATCAGAGGCGGGGAATCAGAGGCGGGGAAACAGAGGCGGGGAATCAAATATAAGGAATCAGAGGTGGGGAATCAGAGGTTGTGAATCAGAGATGGGGAATCAAGGCGGGGAATCAGAGGCAGGGAATCAGACGCGGGGAATCAGAGGCGGGGATTCAGAGCTGGGGAATCAGAGGTGGGGAATCAGAGTTGGGGAATCAGAGGCAGGGAATCAGATATGGGGAATCAGAGGGGGGAATCAGAGGCGGGGAAACAGAGGCGGGGAATCAGATATGGGGAATCAGAGGTGGGGAATCAGGGGCAGGGAATCAGTGGCAGGGAATCAGAGGCGGGGAATCAGAGGCGGGGAATCAGAGGCAGGGAATCAGACACGGGGAATCAGAGGCGGGGAATCAGAGATGGGGAATCAGAGGCGGGGAATCAGAGGCAGGGAATCGGATGCCGGGAATCAGAGTCGGGGATTCAGTGCTGGGGAATCAGAGGCGGGGAATCAGAGTCGGGGAATCTGAGGCAGGGAATCAGAGGCCGGGAATCAGATGCTGGGAATAAGAGGCCGGGAATCAGAGGTGGGGAAACAGAGGCGGGGAATCAGATATGGGGAATTAGAGGTGGGGAATCAGGGGCGGGGAATCAGTGGCAGGGAATCAGAGGCCGGGAATAAAAGGCGGAGAATCAGAGCTTGGGAATCAGAGGCGGGGAATCAGAGTTGGGGAATCAGAGGAGGGGAATCAGATATGGGGAAACAGAGGCCGGGAATCAGAGGCAGGGAAACAGAGGCGGGGAATCAGATATGGGGAATCAGAGGTGGGGAATCAGGGGCAGGGAATCAGTGGCAGGGAATCAGACGCGGGGAATCAGAGGCGGGGAATCAGAGGTGGGGAATCAGAGGCGGGGAATCAGAGGCAGGGAATCGGATGTGCGGAATCAGAGATGGGGAATCAGAGGTGGGGATTCAGAGGTGGTGAATCAGAGAAGGGGAATCAGAGGCTGGGAATCAGAGGCAGGGAATCAGACGCAGGGAATCAGAGGCGGGGAATCATAGCTGGCGAATTAGAGGAGGGGAATCAGAGTTGGGGAATCAGAGGCGGGGAATCATATATGGGGAATCAGAGGTGGGGAATCAGGGGCAGGGAATCAGTGGCAGGGAATCAGAGGCGGGGAATCATAGCTGGCGAATTAGAGGAGGGGAATCAGAGTTGGGGAAACAGAGGCGGGGAATCAGATATGGGGAATCAGAGGTGGGGAATCAGGGGCAGGGAATCAGTGGCAGGGAATCAGACGCGGGGAATCAGAGGCGGGGAATCAGAGGCAGGGAATCAGACACGGGGAATAAGAGGCGGGGAATCAGAGATGGGGAATCAGAGGCGGGGAATCAGAGGCAGGGAATCGGATGCCGGAAATCAGAGGCGGGAAATCAGAGCTGGGGAATCAGAGGCGGGGAATCAGAGTTGGGGAATCAGAGGCGGCGAAGCAGATATGGGGAAATAGAGGCGGGGAATCAGATATGGGGAATCAGGGGCGGGGAATCAGATATGGGGAATCAGAGGCTGGGAATCAGAGGGGGGGAAACAGAGGCAGGGAATCAGACACGGGGAATCAGAGGTGGGGAATCAGAGGTGGGGAATCAGAGGTGGGGAATCAGAGGCAGGGAATCAGACGCGGGGAATCAGAGGCGGGGAATCAGAGCTGGGGAATCAGAGGTGGGGAATCAGAGTCGGGGAATCAGAGGCAGGGAATCGGATGTGCGGAATCAGAGATGGGGAATCAGAGGTGGGGAAAGAGGCGGTGAATCAGAGATGGGGAATCAGAGGCGGGGAATCAGAGGCAGGAAATCAGACACGGGGATTCAGAGGCTGGGAATCAGACGGGGGGAATCAAAGGCGGGGAATCAGAGCTGGTGAATCAGAGGCAGGGAATCAGAGTTGGGGATTCAGAGGCGGGGAATCAGATATGGGGAAACAGAGGCGGGGAATCAGAGGCGGGCAAACAGAGGCGGGGAATTAGATATGGGGAATCAGAGGTGGGGAATCAGAGGTGGTGAATCAGAGATGGGGAATCACAGGCGGGGAATCAGAGGCAGGGAATAGAACGCGGGGAATCAGAGGCAGTGAATCAGAGCTGGGGAATCAGAGGCGGGGAATCAGATATGGGGAAACAGAGGCGGGGAATCAGAGGCGGGGAAACAGAGGCGAGGAATCAGACATGGGGAATCGGATGCGGGGAATCAGAGGTGGGGAATCAGAGCTGGGGAATCAGAGGCGGGGAATCAGAGTTGCGGCATCAGAGGTGGGGAATTAGATATGGGGAAACAGAGGCGGGGAATCAGAGGCGGGGAAACAGAGGCGGGGAATCAGATATGGGGAATCATAGGTGGGGAATCAGAGGCAGGGAATCAGATGTGCGGAATCATAGATGGGGAATCAGAGGCAGGGAATCAGAATCAGAAGCGGGGAATTAGAGGCCGGGAATCAGAGGCCGGGAATCAGATGCTGGGAATAAGAGGCCGGGAATCAGAGGTGGGGAATCAGAGTCCGGGAATCAGAGATGGGGATTCAGAGGCGGGGAATCAGAGCTGGGGAATCAGAGGCGGGGAATCAGAGTTGGGGAATCAGAGGAGGGGAATCAGATATGGGGAAACAGAGACCGGGAATCAGAGGCAGGGAAACAGAGGCGGGGAATCAGATATGGGGAATCAGAGGTGGGGAATTAGAGGTTGCGAATCAGAGGGGGGGAATCAGAGGCGGGGAATCAGAGGCAGGGAATCGGATGTGCGGAATCAGAGATGGGGAATCAGAGGTGGGGATTCAGAGGTGGTGAATCAGAGAAGGGGAATCAGAGGCTGGGAATCAGAGGCAGGGAATCAGATGCAGGGAATCAGAGGCGGGGAATCATAGCTGGCGAATTAGAGGAGGGGAATCAGAGTTGGGGAATCAGAGGCGGGGAATCAGATATGGGGAAACAGAGGCGGGGAATCAGAGGTGGGGAAACAGAGGCGGGGAATCAGATATGGGGAATCAGAGGTGGGGAATCAGGGGCAGGGAATCAGTGGCAGGGAATCAGACGCGGGGAATCAGAGGCGGGGAATCAGAGGTGGGGAATCAGAGGCGGGGAATCAGAGGCAGGGAATCGGATGTGCGGAATCAGAGATGGGGAATCAGAGGTGGGGATTCAGAGGTGGTGAATCAGAGAAGGGGAATCAGAGGCTGGGAATCAGAGGCAGGGAATCAGACGCAGGGAATCAGAGGCGGGGAATCATAGCTGGCGAATTAGAGGAGGGGAATCAGAGTTGGGGAATCAGAGGCGGGGAATCATATATGGGGAATCAGAGGTGGGGAATCAGGGGCAGGGAATCAGTGGCAGGGAATCAGAGGCGGGGAATCATAGCTGGCGAATTAGAGGAGGGGAATCAGAGTTGGGGAAACAGAGGCGGGGAATCAGATATGGGGAATCAGAGGTGGGGAATCAGGGGCAGGGAATCAGTGGCAGGGAATCAGACGCGGGGAATCAGAGGCGGGGAATCAGAGGCAGGGAATCAGACACGGGGAATAAGAGGCGGGGAATCAGAGATGGGGAATCAGAGGCGGGGAATCAGAGGCAGGGAATCGGATGCCGGAAATCAGAGGCGGGAAATCAGAGCTGGGGAATCAGAGGCGGGGAATCAGAGTTGTGGAATCAGAGGCGGCGAAGCAGATATGGGGAAATAGAGGCGGGGAATCAGATATGGGGAATCAGGGGCGGGGAATCAGATATGGGGAATCAGAGGCTGGGAATCAGAGGGGGGGAAACAGAGGCAGGGAATCAGACACGGGGAATCAGAGGTGGGGAATCAGAGGTGGGGAATCAGAGGTGGGGAATCAGAGGCAGGGAATCAGACGCGGGGAATCAGAGGCGGGGAATCAGAGCTGGGGAATCAGAGGTGGGGAATCAGAGTCGGGGAATCAGAGGCAGGGAATCGGATGTGCGGAATCAGAGATGGGGAATCAGAGGTGGGGAAACAGAGGCGGTGAATCAGAGATGGGGAATCAGAGGCGGGGAATCAGAGGCAGGAAATCAGACACGGGGATTCAGAGGCTGGGAATCAGACGGGGGGAATCAAAGGCGGGGAATCAGAGCTGGTGAATCAGAGGCAGGGAATCAGAGTTGGGGATTCAGAGGCGGGGAATCAGATATGGGGAAACAGAGGCGGGGAATCAGAGGCGGGCAAACAGAGGCGGGGAATTAGATATGGGGAATCAGAGGTGGGGAATCAGAGGTGGTGAATCAGAGATGGGGAATCACAGGCGGGGAATCAGAGGCAGGGAATAGAACGCGGGGAATCAGAGGCAGTGAATCAGAGCTGGGGAATCAGAGGCGGGGAATCAGATATGGGGAAACAGAGGCGGGGAATCAGAGGCGGGGAAACAGAGGCGAGGAATCAGACATGGGGAATCGGATGCGGGGAATCAGAGGTGGGGAATCAGAGCTGGGGAATCAGAGGCGGGGAATCAGAGTTGCGGCATCAGAGGTGGGGAATTAGATATGGGGAAACAGAGGCGGGGAATCAGAGGCGGGGAAACAGAGGCGGGGAATCAGATATGGGGAATCATAGGTGGGGAATCAGAGGCAGGGAATCAGATGTGCGGAATCATAGATGGGGAATCAGAGGCAGGGAATCAGAATCAGAAGCGGGGAATTAGAGGCCGGGAATCAGAGGCCGGGAATCAGATGCTGGGAATAAGAGGCCGGGAATCAGAGGTGGGGAATCAGAGTCCGGGAATCAGAGATGGGGATTCAGAGGTGGGGAATGAGATATGGAGAATCAGAGGCGGGGAATCAGAGGCGGGGAAACAGAGGTGGGGAATCAGATATGGGGAATCAGAGGTGGTGAATCAAAGGCGGTGAATCAGAGATGGGGAAACAGAGGCGGGGAATCAGAGGCGTGGAAACAGAGGTGGGGAATCACATATGGGGAATCAGAGGCGGGGAAACAGAGGCAGGGAATCAGATATGGGGAATCAGAGGTGGGGAATCAGAGGTGGGGAATCATAGGCAGGGAATCGGATGTGCGGAATCAGAGATGGGGAATCAGAGGCAGGGAATCAGAATCAGAAGCGGGGAATCAGAGGCCGGGAATCAGAGGCCGGGAATCAGATGCTGGGAATAAGAGGCCGGGAATCAGAGGTGGGGAATCAGAGTCCGGGAATCAGAGATGGGGATTCAGAGGCGGGGAATGAGATATGGAGAATCAGAGGCGGGGAATCAGAGGCGGGGAAACAGAGGTGGGGAATCAGATATGGGGAATCAGAGGTGGCGAATCAAAGGCGGTGAATCAGAGATGGGGAATCAGAGGCGGGGAATCAGAGGCAGGGAATCAGATGCGGGGAATCAGAGGCGGGGAATCGGAGCTGGCGAATCAGAGGCGGGGAATTAGAGGTGGGCAATCAGAGGCGGGGAATCAGATATGGGGAATCAGAGGCGGGGAATCAGAGGCGGGGAAACAGAGGCGGGGAATCAAATATAGGGAATCAGAGGTGGGCAATCAGAGGCGGGGTATCAGATATGGGGAATCAGAGGCGGGGAATCAGAGGCGGGGAAACAGAGGCCGGGAATCAGATATGGGGAATCAGAGGTGGGGCATCAGAGGTTGTGAATCACAGATGGGGAATCAGAGGCGGGGAATGAGAGGCAGGGAATCAGATGCGGGGAATCAGAGGCGGGTTTCAGAGCTGGGGAATCAGAGGTGGGGAATCAGAGTTGGGGAATCAGAGGCGGGGAATCAGATATGGGGAATCAGAGGCAGGGAATCAGAGGTGGGAAAACAGAGGCGGGGAATCAGATATGGGGAATCAGAGGCGGGGAATCAGAGGCAGGGAATCAGACACGGGGAATCAGAGGCGGGGAATCAGAGATGGGGAATCAGAGGCGGGGAATCAGAGGCAGGGAATTGGATACCGGGAATCAGAGGCGGGAAATCAGAGCTGGGGAATCAGAGGCGGGGAATCAGTGTTGGGGAATCAGAGGCGGCGAAGCAGATATGGGGAAATAGAGGCGGGGATTCAGATATGGGGAATCAGAGGCGTGGAATCAGATATGGGGAATCAGAGGCTGGGAATCAGAGGGGGGGAAACAGAGGCGGGGAATAAGATATGGGGATTCTGAGCTGGGGAATCAGAAGCGGGGAATCAGAGTTGGGGAATCAGAGGCGGGGAATCAGATATGGGGAATCAGAGGCAGGGAATCAGAGGCGGGGAATCAGAGGCAGGGAATCAGACGCGGGGAATCTGAGGCGGGGAATCAGAGCTGGGGAATCAGAGGTGGGGAATCAGAGTTGGGGAATCAGAGGCAGGGAATTGGATGTGCGGAATCAGAGATGGGGAATCAGAGGTGGGGAATCAGAGGCGGTGAATCAGAAATGGGGAATCAGAGGCGGGGAATCAGAGGCAGGAAATCAGACACGGGGACTCAGAGGCTGGGAATCAGACGGTGGGAATCAAAGGCGGGGAATCAGAGCTGGGGAATCTGAGGCAGGGAATCAGAGTTGGGGATTCAGAGGCGGGGAATCATATATGGGGAAACAGAGGCGGGGAATCAGAGGCGGGAAAACAGAGGCGGGGAATTAGATATGGGGAATCAGAGGTGGGGAATCAGAGGTGGTGAATCAGTGATGGGGAATCACAGGCGGGGAATCAGAGGCAGGGAATAGAACGCGGGGAATCAGAGGCAGGGAATCAGAGCTGGGGAATCAGAGGCGGGGAATCATAGTTGGGAATCAGAGGCAGGGAATCAGATATGGGGAAACAGAGGCGGGGAATCAGAGGCGGGGAAACAGAGGCGGGGAATCAGATATGGGGAATCGGATGCAGGGAATCAGAGGCGGGGAATCAGAGCTGGGGATCAGAGGCGGGGAATCAGAGTTGGGGAATCAGAGGTGGGGAATTAGATATAGGGAAACAGAGGCGGGGAATCAGAGGCGGGGAAACAGAGGCGGGGAATCAGATATGGGGAATCAGAGGTGGGGAATCAGAGGCAGGGATTCAGATGTGCGGAATCAGAGATGGGGAATCAGAGGCAGGGAATCAGAATCAGAAGCGGGGAATCAGAGGCCGGGAATCAGAGGCCGGGAATCAGATGCTGGGAATAAGAGGCCGGGAATCAGAGGTGGGGAATCAGAGTCCGGGAATCAGAGATGGGGATTCAGAGGCGGGGAATGAGATATGGAGAATCAGAGGCGGGGAATCAGAGGCGGGGTAACAGAGGTGGGGAATCAGATATGGGGAATCAGAGGTGGCGAATCAAAGGCGGTGAATCAGAGATGGGGAATCAGAGGCGGGGAATTAGAGGCAGGGAATCAGATGCGGGGAATCAGAGGCGGGGAATCGGAGCTGGCGAATCAGAGGCGGGGATTCAGAGGTGGGCAATCAGAGGCGGGGAATCAGATATGGGGAATCAGAGGCGGGGAATCAGAGGCGGGGAAACAGAGGCGGGGAATCAAATATAAGGAATCAGAGGTGGGGAATCAGAGGTTGTGAATCAGAGATGGGGAATCAAGGCGGGGAATCAGAGGCAGGGAATCAGACGCGGGGAATCAGAGGCGGGGATTCAGAGCTGGGGAATCAGAGGTGGGGAATCAGAGTTGGGGAATCAGAGGCAGGGAATCAGATATGGGGAATCAGAGGGGGGAATCAGAGGCGGGGAAACAGAGGCGGGGAATCAGATATGGGGAATCAGAGGTGGGGAATCAGGGGCAGGGAATCAGTGGCAGGGAATCAGAGGCGGGGAATCAGAGGCGGGGAATCAGAGGCAGGGAATCAGACACGGGGAATCAGAGGCGGGGAATCAGAGATGGGGAATCAGAGGCGGGGAATCAGAGGCAGGGAATCGGATGCCGGGAATCAGAGTCGGGGATTCAGTGCTGGGGAATCAGAGGCGGGGAATCAGAGTCGGGGAATCTGAGGCAGGGAATCAGAGGCCGGGAATCAGATGCTGGGAATAAGAGGCCGGGAATCAGAGGTGGGGAAACAGAGGCGGGGAATCAGATATGGGGAATTAGAGGTGGGGAATCAGGGGCGGGGAATCAGTGGCAGGGAATCAGAGGCCGGGAATAAAAGGCGGAGAATCAGAGCTTGGGAATCAGAGGCGGGGAATCAGAGTTGGGGAATCAGAGGAGGGGAATCAGATATGGGGAAACAGAGGCCGGGAATCAGAGGCAGGGAAACAGAGGCGGGGAATCAGATATGGGGAATCAGAGGTGGGGAATCAGGGGCAGGGAATCAGTGGCAGGGAATCAGACGCGGGGAATCAGAGGCGGGGAATCAGAGGTGGGGAATCAGAGGCGGGGAATCAGAGGCAGGGAATCGGATGTGCGGAATCAGAGATGGGGAATCAGAGGTGGGGATTCAGAGGTGGTGAATCAGAGAAGGGGAATCAGAGGCTGGGAATCAGAGGCAGGGAATCAGACGCAGGGAATCAGAGGCGGGGAATCATAGCTGGCGAATTAGAGGAGGGGAATCAGAGTTGGGGAATCAGAGGCGGGGAATCATATATGGGGAATCAGAGGTGGGGAATCAGGGGCAGGGAATCAGTGGCAGGGAATCAGAGGCGGGGAATCATAGCTGGCGAATTAGAGGAGGGGAATCAGAGTTGGGGAAACAGAGGCGGGGAATCAGATATGGGGAATCAGAGGTGGGGAATCAGGGGCAGGGAATCAGTGGCAGGGAATCAGACGCGGGGAATCAGAGGCGGGGAATCAGAGGCAGGGAATCAGACACGGGGAATAAGAGGCGGGGAATCAGAGATGGGGAATCAGAGGCGGGGAATCAGAGGCAGGGAATCGGATGCCGGAAATCAGAGGCGGGAAATCAGAGCTGGGGAATCAGAGGCGGGGAATCAGAGTTGGGGAATCAGAGGCGGCGAAGCAGATATGGGGAAATAGAGGCGGGGAATCAGATATGGGGAATCAGGGGCGGGGAATCAGATATGGGGAATCAGAGGCTGGGAATCAGAGGGGGGGAAACAGAGGCAGGGAATCAGACACGGGGAATCAGAGGTGGGGAATCAGAGGTGGGGAATCAGAGGTGGGGAATCAGAGGCAGGGAATCAGACGCGGGGAATCAGAGGCGGGGAATCAGAGCTGGGGAATCAGAGGTGGGGAATCAGAGTCGGGGAATCAGAGGCAGGGAATCGGATGTGCGGAATCAGAGATGGGGAATCAGAGGTGGGGAAAGAGGCGGTGAATCAGAGATGGGGAATCAGAGGCGGGGAATCAGAGGCAGGAAATCAGACACGGGGATTCAGAGGCTGGGAATCAGACGGGGGGAATCAAAGGCGGGGAATCAGAGCTGGTGAATCAGAGGCAGGGAATCAGAGTTGGGGATTCAGAGGCGGGGAATCAGATATGGGGAAACAGAGGCGGGGAATCAGAGGCGGGCAAACAGAGGCGGGGAATTAGATATGGGGAATCAGAGGTGGGGAATCAGAGGTGGTGAATCAGAGATGGGGAATCACAGGCGGGGAATCAGAGGCAGGGAATAGAACGCGGGGAATCAGAGGCAGTGAATCAGAGCTGGGGAATCAGAGGCGGGGAATCAGATATGGGGAAACAGAGGCGGGGAATCAGAGGCGGGGAAACAGAGGCGAGGAATCAGACATGGGGAATCGGATGCGGGGAATCAGAGGTGGGGAATCAGAGCTGGGGAATCAGAGGCGGGGAATCAGAGTTGCGGCATCAGAGGTGGGGAACTAGATATGGGGAAACAGAGGCGGGGAATCAGAGGCGGGGAAACAGAGGCGGGGAATCAGATATGGGAATCATAGGTGGGGAATCAGAGGCAGGGAATCAGATGTGCGGAATCATAGATGGGGAATCAGAGGCAGGGAATCAGAATCAGAAGCGGGGAATTAGAGGCCGGGAATCAGAGGCCGGGAATCAGATGCTGGGAATAAGAGGCCGGGAATCAGAGGTGGGGAATCAGAGTCCGGGAATCAGAGATGGGGATTCAGAGGTGGGGAATGAGATATGGAGAATCAGAGGCGGGGAATCAGAGGCGGGGAAACAGAGGTGGGGAATCAGATATGGGGAATCAGAGGTGGTGAATCAAAGGCGGTGAATCAGAGATGGGGAAACAGAGGCGGGGAATCAGAGGCGTGGAAACAGAGGTGGGGAATCACATATGGGGAATCAGAGGCGGGGAAACAGAGGCAGGGAATCAGATATGGGGAATCAGAGGCGGGGAATCAGAGGTGGGGAATCATAGGCAGGGAATCGGATGTGCGGAATCAGAGATGGGGAATCAGAGGCAGGGAATCAGAATCAGAAGCGGGGAATCAGAGGCCGGGGATCAGAGGCCGGGAATCAGATGCTGGGAATAAGAGGCCGGGAATCAGAGGTGGGGAATCAGAGTCCGGGAATCAGAGATGGGGATTCAGAGGCGGGGAATGAGATATGGAGAATCAGAGGCGGGGAATCAGAGGCGGGGAAACAGAGGTGGGGAATCAGATATGGGGAATCAGAGGTGGCGAATCAAAGGCGGTGAATCAGAGATGGGGAATCAGATGCGGGGAATCAGAGGCAGGGAATCAGATGCGGGGAATCAGAGGCGGGGAATCGGAGCTGGCGAATCAGAGGCGGGGAATCAGAGGTGGGCAATCAGAGGCGGGGAATCAGATATGGGGAATCAGAGGCGGGGAATCAGAGGCGGGGAAACAGAGGCGGGGAATCAAATATAGGGAATCAGAGGTGGGCAATCAGAGGCGGGGAATCAGATATGGGGAATCAGAGGCGGGGAATCAGAGGCGGGGAAACAGAGGCCGGGAATCAGATATGGGGAATCAGAGGTGGGGCATCAGAGGTTGTGAATCACAGATGGGGAATCAGAGGCGGGGAATGAGAGGCAGGGAATCAGATGCGGGGAATCAGAGGCGGGTTTCAGAGCTGGGGAATCAGAGGTGGGGAATCAGAGTTGGGGAATCAGAGGCGGGGAATCAGATATGGGGAATCAGAGGCAGGGAATCAGAGGTGGGAAAACAGAGGCGGGGAATCAGATATGGGGAATCAGAGGCGGGGAATCAGAGGCAGGGAATCAGACACGGGGAATCAGAGGCGGGGAATCAGAGATGGGGAATCAGAGGCGGGGAATCAGAGGCAGGGAATTGGATACCGGGAATCAGAGGCGGGAAATCAGAGCTGGGGAATCAGAGGCGGGGAATCAGTGTTGGGGAATCAGAGGCGGCGAAGCAGATATGGGGAAATAGAGGCGGGGATTCAGATATGGGGAATCAGAGGCGTGGAATCAGATATGGGGAATCAGAGGCTGGGAATCAGAGGGGGGGAAACAGAGGCGGGGAATAAGATATGGGGATTCTGAGCTGGGGAATCAGAAGCGGGGAATCAGAGTTGGGGAATCAGAGGCGGGGAATCAGATATGGGGAATCAGAGGCAGGGAATCAGAGGCGGGGAATCAGAGGCAGGGAATCAGACGCGGGGAATCTGAGGCGGGGAATCAGAGCTGGGGAATCAGAGGTGGGGAATCAGAGTTGGGGAATCAGAGGCAGGGAATTGGATGTGCGGAATCAGAGATGGGGAATCAGAGGTGGGGAATCAGAGGCGGTGAATCAGAAATGGGGAATCAGAGGCGGGGAATCAGAGGCAGGAAATCAGACACGGGGACTCAGAGGCTGGGAATCAGACGGTGGGAATCAAAGGCGGGGAATCAGAGCTGGGGAATCTGAGGCAGGGAATCAGAGTTGGGGATTCAGAGGCGGGGAATCAGATATGGGGAAACAGAGGCGGGGAATCAGAGGCGGGAAAACAGAGGCGGGGAATTAGATATGGGGAATCAGAGGTGGGGAATCAGAGGTGGTGATTCAGTGATGGGGAATCACAGGCGGGGAATCAGAGGCAGGGAATAGAACGCGGGGAATCAGAGGCAGGGAATCAGAGCTGGGGAATCAGAGGCGGGGAATCATAGTTGGGAATCAGAGGCGGGGAATCAGATATGGGGAAACAGAGGCGGGGAATCAGAGGCGGGGAAACAGAGGCGGGGAATCAGATATGGGGAATCGGATGCAGGGAATCAGAGGCGGGGAATCAGAGCTGGGGATCAGAGGCGGGGAATCAGAGTTGGGGAATCAGAGGTGGGGAATTAGATATAGGGAAACAGAGGCGGGGAATCAGAGGCGGGGAAACAGAGGCGGGGAATCAGATATGGGGAATCAGAGGTGGGGAATCAGAGGCAGGGATTCAGATGTGCGGAATCAGAGATGGGGAATCAGAGGCAGGGAATCAGAATCAGAAGCGGGGAATCAGAGGCCGGGAATCAGAGGCCGGGAATCAGATGCTGGGAATAAGAGGCCGGGAATCAGAGGTGGGGAATCAGAGTCCGGGAATCAGAGATGGGGATTCAGAGGCGGGGAATGAGATATGGAGAATCAGAGGCGGGGAATCAGAGGCGGGGTAACAGAGGTGGGGAATCAGATATGGGGAATCAGAGGTGGCGAATCAAAGGCGGTGAATCAGAGATGGGGAATCAGAGGCGGGGAATTAGAGGCAGGGAATCAGATGCGGGGAATCAGAGGCGGGGAATCGGAGCTGGCGAATCAGAGGCGGGGATTCAGAGGTGGGCAATCAGAGGCGGGGAATCAGATATGGGGTATCAGAGGCGGGGAATCAGAGGCGGGGAAACAGAGGCGGGGAATCAAATATAAGGAATCAGAGGTGGGGAATCAGAGGTTGTGAATCAGAGATGGGGAATCAAGGCGGGGAATCAGAGGCAGGGAATCAGACGCGGGGAATCAGAGGCGGGGATTCAGAGCTGGGGAATCAGAGGTGGGGAATCAGAGTTGGGGAATCAGAGGCAGGGAATCAGATATGGGGAATCAGAGGGGGGAATCAGAGGCGGGGAAACAGAGGCGGGGAATCAGATATGGGGAATCAGAGGTGGGGAATCAGGGGCAGGGAATCAGTGGCAGGGAATCAGAGGCGGGGAATCAGAGGCGGGGAATCAGAGGCAGGGAATCAGACACGGGGAATCAGAGGCGGGGAATCAGAGATGGGGAATCAGAGGCGGGGAATCAGAGGCAGGGAATCGGATGCCGGGAATCAGAGTCGGGGATTCAGTGCTGGGGAATCAGAGGCGGGGAATCAGAGTCGGGGAATCTGAGGCAGGGAATCAGAGGCCGGGAATCAGATGCTGGGAATAAGAGGCCGGGAATCAGAGGTGGGGAAACAGAGGCGGGGAATCAGATATGGGGAATTAGAGGTGGGGAATCAGGGGCGGGGAATCAGTGGCAGGGAATCAGAGGCCGGGAATAAAAGGCGGAGAATCAGAGCTTGGGAATCAGAGGCGGGGAATCAGAGTTGGGGAATCAGAGGAGGGGAATCAGATATGGGGAAACAGAGGCCGGGAATCAGAGGCAGGGAAACAGAGGCGGGGAATCAGATATGGGGAATCAGAGGTGGGGAATTAGAGGTTGCGAATCAGAGGCGGGGAATCAGAGGCGGGGAATCAGAGGCAGGGAATCGGATGTGCGGAATCAGAGATGGGGAATCAGAGGTGGGGATTCAGAGGTGGTGAATCAGAGAAGGGGAATCAGAGGCTGGGAATCAGAGGCAGGGAATCAGACGCAGGGAATCAGAGGCGGGGAATCATAGCTGGCGAATTAGAGGAGGGGAATCAGAGTTGGGGAATCAGAGGCGGGGAATCAGATATGGGGAAACAGAGGCGGGGAATCAGAGGCGGGGAAACAGAGGCGGGGAATCAGATATGGGGAATCAGAGGTGGGGAATCAGAGGCAGGGAATCAGATGTGCGTAATCAGAGATGGGGAATCAGAGGCAGGGAATCAGAATCAGAAGCAGGGAATCAGAGGCCGGGAATCAGAGGCCGGAATCAGATGCTGGGAATCAGAGGCCTGGAATCAGAGGCGGGGAATCAGAGGCAGGGAATCAGATGCGGGGAATCAGAGGCGGGGAATCAGAGCTGGGGAATCAGAGGCAGGGTATTAGAGTTGGGGAATCAGAGGCGGGGAATCAGATATGGGGAAACAGAGGTGGGGAATCAGAGGCGGGGAAACAGAGGCAGGGAATCAGATATGGGGAATCAGAGGCGGGGAATCAGAGGTGGGGAATCATAGGCAGGGAATCGGATGTGCGGAATCAGAGATGGGGAATCAGAGGCCGGGAATCAGAGGTGGTGAATCAGATATGGGGAATCAGAGGCGGGGAATCAGAGGCAGGGAATCAGACGCGGGGAATCAGAGGTGGGCAATCAGAGGTGGGGAATCAGATATGGGGAATCAGAGGCGGGGAATCAGAGGCGGGGAAACAGAGGTGGGGAATCAGATATGGGGAATCAGAGGTGGTGAATCAAAGGCGGTGAATCAGAGATGGGGAAACAGAGGCGGGGAATCAGAGGCGTGGAAACAGAGGTGGGGAATCACATATGGGGAATCAGAGGCGGGGAAACAGAGGCAGGGAATCAGATATGGGGAATCAGAGGCGGGGAATCAGAGGTGGGGAATCATAGGCAGGGAATCGGATGTGCGGAATCAGAGATGGGGAATCAGAGGCAGGGAATCAGAATCAGAAGCGGGGAATCAGAGGCCGGGGATCAGAGGCCGGGAATCAGATGCTGGGAATAAGAGGCCGGGAATCAGAGGTGGGGAATCAGAGTCCGGGAATCAGAGATGGGGATTCAGAGGCGGGGAATGAGATATGGAGAATCAGAGGCGGGGAATCAGAGGCGGGGAAACAGAGGTGGGGAATCAGATATGGGGAATCAGAGGTGGCGAATCAAAGGCGGTGAATCAGAGATGGGGAATCAGAGGCGGGGAATCAGAGGCAGGGAATCAGATGCGGGGAATCAGAGGCGGGGAATCGGAGCTGGCGAATCAGAGGCGGGGAATCAGAGGTGGGCAATCAGAGGCGGGGAATCAGATATGGGGAATCAGAGGCGGGGAATCAGAGGCGGGGAAACAGAGGCGGGGAATCAAATATAGGGAATCAGAGGTGGGCAATCAGAGGCGGGGAATCAGATATGGGGAATCAGAGGCGGGGAATCAGAGGCGGGGAAACAGAGGCCGGGAATCAGATATGGGGAATCAGAGGTGGGGCATCAGAGGTTGTGAATCACAGATGGGGAATCAGAGGCGGGGAATGAGAGGCAGGGAATCAGATGCGGGGAATCAGAGGCGGGTTTCAGAGCTGGGGAATCAGAGGTGGGGAATCAGAGTTGGGGAATCAGAGGCGGGGAATCAGATATGGGGAATCAGAGGCAGGGAATCAGAGGTGGGAAAACAGAGGCGGGGAATCAGATATGGGGAATCAGAGGCGGGGAATCAGAGGCAGGGAATCAGACACGGGGAATCAGAGGCGGGGAATCAGAGATGGGGAATCAGAGGCGGGGAATCAGAGGCAGGGAATTGGATACCGGGAATCAGAGGCGGGAAATCAGAGCTGGGGAATCAGAGGCGGGGAATCAGTGTTGGGGAATCAGAGGCGGCGAAGCAGATATGGGGAAATAGAGGCGGGGATTCAGATATGGGGAATCAGAGGCGTGGAATCAGATATGGGGAATCAGAGGCTGGGAATCAGAGGGGGGGAAACAGAGGCGGGGAATAAGATATGGGGATTCTGAGCTGGGGAATCAGAAGCGGGGAATCAGAGTTGGGGAATCAGAGGCGGGGAATCAGATATGGGGAATCAGAGGCAGGGAATCAGTGGCGGGGAATCAGAGGCAGGGAATCAGACGCGGGGAATCTGAGGCGGGGAATCAGAGCTGGGGAATCAGAGGTGGGGAATCAGAGTTGGGGAATCAGAGGCAGGGAATTGGATGTGCGGAATCAGAGATGGGGAATCAGAGGTGGGGAATCAGAGGCGGTGAATCAGAAATGGGGAATCAGAGGCGGGGAATCAGAGGCAGGAAATCAGACACGGGGACTCAGAGGCTGGGAATCAGACGGTGGGAATCAAAGGCGGGGAATCAGAGCTGGGGAATCTGAGGCAGGGAATCAGAGTTGGGGATTCAGAGGCGGGGAATCAGATATGGGGAAACAGAGGCGGGGAATCAGAGGCGGGAAAACAGAGGCGGGGAATTAGATATGGGGAATCAGAGGTGGGGAATCAGAGGTGGTGATTCAGTGATGGGGAATCACAGGCGGGGAATCAGAGGCAGGGAATAGAACGCGGGGAATCAGAGGCAGGGAATCAGAGCTGGGGAATCAGAGGCGGGGAATCATAGTTGGGAATCAGAGGCGGGGAATCAGATATGGGGAAACAGAGGCGGGGAATCAGAGGCGGGGAAACAGAGGCGGGGAATCAGATATGGGGAATCGGATGCAGGGAATCAGAGGCGGGGAATCAGAGCTGGGGATCAGAGGCGGGGAATCAGAGTTGGGGAATCAGAGGTGGGGAATTAGATATAGGGAAACAGAGGCGGGGAATCAGAGGCGGGGAAACAGAGGCGGGGAATCAGATATGGGGAATCAGAGGTGGGGAATCAGAGGCAGGGATTCAGATGTGCGGAATCAGAGATGGGGAATCAGAGGCAGGGAATCAGAATCAGAAGCGGGGAATCAGAGGCCGGGAATCAGAGGCCGGGAATCAGATGCTGGGAATAAGAGGCCGGGAATCAGAGGTGGGGAATCAGAGTCCGGGAATCAGAGATGGGGATTCAGAGGCGGGGAATGAGATATGGAGAATCAGAGGCGGGGAATCAGAGGCGGGGTAACAGAGGTGGGGAATCAGATATGGGGAATCAGAGGTGGCGAATCAAAGGCGGTGAATCAGAGATGGGGAATCAGAGGCGGGGTAACAGAGGTGGGGAATCAGATATGGGGAATCAGAGGTGGCGAATCAAAGGCGGTGAATCAGAGATGGGGAATCAGAGGCGGGGAATTAGAGGCAGGGAATCAGATGCGGGGAATCAGAGGCGGGGAATCGGAGCTGGCGAATCAGAGGCGGGGATTCAGAGGTGGGCAATCAGAGGCGGGGAATCAGATATGGGGAATCAGAGGCGGGGAATCAGAGGCGGGGAAACAGAGGCTGGGAATCAAATATAAGGAATCAGAGGTGGGGAATCAGAGGTTGTGAATCAGAGATGGGGAATCAAGGCGGGGAATCAGAGGCAGGGAATCAGACGCGGGGAATCAGAGGCGGGGATTCAGAGCTGGGGAATCAGAGGTGGGGAATCAGAGTTGGGGAATCAGAGGCAGGGAATCAGATATGGGGAATCAGAGGGGGGAATCAGAGGCGGGGAAACAGAGGCGGGGAATCAGATATGGGGAATCAGAGGTGGGGAATCAGGGGCAGGGAATCAGTGGCAGGGAATCAGAGGCGGGGAATCAGAGGCGGGGAATCAGAGGCAGGGAATCAGACACGGGGAATCAGAGGCGGGGAATCAGAGATGGGGAATCAGAGGCGGGGAATCAGAGGCAGGGAATCGGATGCCGGGAATCAGAGTCGGGGATTCAGTGCTGGGGAATCAGAGGCGGGGAATCAGAGTCGGGGAATCTGAGGCAGGGAATCAGAGGCCGGGAATCAGATGCTGGGAATAAGAGGCCGGGAATCAGAGGTGGGGAAACAGAGGCGGGGAATCAGATATGGGGAATTAGAGGTGGGGAATCAGGGGCGGGGAATCAGTGGCAGGGAATCAGAGGCCGGGAATAAAAGGCGGAGAATCAGAGCTTGGGAATCAGAGGCGGGGAATCAGAGTTGGGGAATCAGAGGAGGGGAATCAGATATGGGGAAACAGAGGCCGGGAATCAGAGACAGGGAAACAGAGGCGGGGAATCAGATATGGGGAATCAGAGGTGGGGAATTAGAGGTTGCGAATCAGAGGCGGGGAATCAGAGGCGGGGAATCAGAGGCAGGGAATCGGATGTGCGGAATCAGAGATGGGGAATCAGAGGTGGGGATTCAGAGGTGGTGAATCAGAGAAGGGGAATCAGAGGCTGGGAATCAGAGGCAGGGAATCAGACGCAGGGAATCAGAGGCGGGGAATCATAGCTGGCGAATTAGAGGAGGGGAATCAGAGTTGGGGAATCAGAGGCGGGGAATCAGATATGGGGAAACAGAGGCGGGGAATCAGAGGCGGGGAAACAGAGGCGGGGAATCAGATATGGGGAATCAGAGGTGGGGAATCAGAGGCAGGGAATCAGATGTGCGTAATCAGAGATGGGGAATCAGAGGCAGGGAATCAGAATCAGAAGCAGGGAATCAGAGGCCGGGAATCAGAGGCCGGAATCAGATGCTGGGAATCAGAGGCCTGGAATCAGAGGCGGGGAATCAGAGGCAGGGAATCAGATGCGGGGAATCAGAGGCGGGGAATCAGAGCTGGGGAATCAGAGGCAGGGTATTAGAGTTGGGGAATCAGAGGCGGGGAATCAGATATGGGGAAACAGAGGTGGGGAATCAGAGGCGGGGAAACAGAGGCAGGGAATCAGATATGGGGAATCAGAGGCGGGGAATCAGAGGTGGGGAATCATAGGCAGGGAATCGGATGTGCGGAATCAGAGATGGGGAATCAGAGGCCGGGAATCAGAGGTGGTGAATCAGATATGGGGAATCAGAGGCGGGGAATCAGAGGCAGGGAATCAGACGCGGGGAATCAGAGGTGGGCAATCAGAGGTGGGGAATCAGATATGGGGAATCAGAGGCGGGGAATCAGAGGCGGGAAAACAGAGGCGGGGAATCAGATATGGGGAATCAGAGGTGGGGCATCAGAGGTTGTGAATCACAGATGGGGAATTAGAGGCGGGGAATCAGAGGCAGGGAATCAGACGCGGGGAATCAGAGGCGGGGATTCTGGGCTGGGGAATCAGAAGCGGGGAATCAGAGTTGGGGAATCAGAGGCGGGGAATCAGATATGGGGAATCAAAGGCAGGGAATCAGAGGCGGGGAATCAGATGCAGGGAATCAGACGCGGGGAATCTGAGGCGGGGAATCAGAGCTGGGGAATCAGAGGTGGGGAATCAGAGTTGGGGAATCAGAGGCAGGGAATTGGATGTGCGGAATCAGAGATGGGGAATCAGAGGTGGGGAATCAGAGGCGGTGAATCAGAAATGGGGAATCAGAGGCGGGGAATCAGAGGCAGGAAATCAGACACGGGGATTCAGAGGCTGGGAATCAGACGGTGGGAATCAAAGGTGGGGAATCAGAGCTGGGGATCAGAGGCGGGGAATCAGAGTTGGGGAATCAGAGGTGGGGAATTAGATATAGGGAAACAGAGGCGGGGAATCAGAGGCGGGGAAACAGAGGCGGGGAATCAGATATGGGGAATCAGAGGTGGGGAATCAGAGGCAGGGATTCAGATGTGCGGAATCAGAGATGGGGAATCAGAGGCAGGGAATCAGAATCAGAAGCGGGGAATCAGAGGCCGGGAATCAGAGGCCGGGAATCAGATGCTGGGAATAAGAGGCCGGGAATCAGAGGTGGGGAATCAGAGTCCGGGAATCAGAGATGGGGATTCAGAGGCGGGGAAAGAGATATGGAGAATCAGAGGCGGGGAATCAGAGGCGGGGTAACAGAGGTGGGGAATCAGATATGGGGAATCAGAGGTGGCGAATCAAAGGCGGTGAATCAGAGATGGGGAATCAGAGGCGGGGAATTAGAGGCAGGGAATCAGATGCGGGGAATCAGAGGCGGGGAATCGGAGCTGGCGAATCAGAGGCGGGGATTCAGAGGTGGGCAATCAGAGGCGGGGAATCAGATATGGGGAATCAGAGGCGGGGAATCAGAGGCGGGGAAACAGAGGCGGGGAATCAAATATAAGGAATCAGAGGTGGGGAATCAGAGGTTGTGAATCAGAGATGGGGAATCAAGGCGGGGAATCAGAGGCAGGGAATCAGACGCGGGGAATCAGAGGCGGGGATTCAGAGCTGGGGAATCAGAGGTGGGGAATCAGAGTTGGGGAATCAGAGGCAGGGAATCAGATATGGGGAATCAGAGGGGGGAATCAGAGGCGGGGAAACAGAGGCGGGGAATCAGATATGGGGAATCAGAGGTGGGGAATCAGGGGCAGGGAATCAGTGGCAGGGAATCAGAGGCGGGGAATCAGAGGCGGGGAATCAGAGGCAGGGAATCAGACACGGGGAATCAGAGGCGGGGAATCAGAGATGGGGAATCAGAGGCGGGGAATCAGAGGCAGGGAATCGGATGCCGGGAATCAGAGTCGGGGATTCAGTGCTGGGGAATCAGAGGCGGGGAATCAGAGTCGGGGAATCTGAGGCAGGGAATCAGAGGCCGGGAATCAGATGCTGGGAATAAGAGGCCGGGAATCAGAGGTGGGGAAACAGAGGCGGGGAATCAGATATGGGGAATTAGAGGTGGGGAATCAGGGGCGGGGAATCAGTGGCAGGGAATCAGAGGCCGGGAATAAAAGGCGGAGAATCAGAGCTTGGGAATCAGAGGCGGGGAATCAGAGTTGGGGAATCAGAGGAGGGGAATCAGATATGGGGAAACAGAGGCCGGGAATCAGAGGCAGGGAAACAGAGGCGGGGAATCAGATATGGGGAATCAGAGGTGGGGAATTAGAGGTTGCGAATCAGAGGCGGGGAATCAGAGGCGGGGAATCAGAGGCAGGGAATCGGATGTGCGGAATCAGAGATGGGGAATCAGAGGTGGGGATTCAGAGGTGGTGAATCAGAGAAGGGGAATCAGAGGCTGGGAATCAGAGGCAGGGAATCAGACGCAGGGAATCAGAGGCGGGGAATCATAGCTGGCGAATTAGAGGAGGGGAATCAGAGTTGGGGAATCAGAGGCGGGGAATCAGATATGGGGAAACAGAGGCGGGGAATCAGAGGCGGGGAAACAGAGGCGGGGAATCAGATATGGGGAATCAGAGGTGGGGAATCAGAGGCAGGGAATCAGATGTGCGTAATCAGAGATGGGGAATCAGAGGCAGGGAATCAGAATCAGAAGCAGGGAATCAGAGGCCGGGAATCAGAGGCCGGAATCAGATGCTGGGAATCAGAGGCCTGGAATCAGAGGCGGGGAATCAGAGGCAGGGAATCAGATGCGGGGAATCAGAGGCGGGGAATCAGAGCTGGGGAATCAGAGGCAGGGTATTAGAGTTGGGGAATCAGAGGCGGGGAATCAGATATGGGGAAACAGAGGTGGGGAATCAGAGGCGGGGAAACAGAGGCAGGGAATCAGATATGGGGAATCAGAGGCGGGGAATCAGAGGTGGGGAATCATAGGCAGGGAATCGGATGTGCGGAATCAGAGATGGGGAATCAGAGGCCGGGAATCAGAGGTGGTGAATCAGATATGGGGAATCAGAGGCGGGGAATCAGAGGCAGGGAATCAGACGCGGGGAATCAGAGGTGGGCAATCAGAGGTGGGGAATCAGATATGGGGAATCAGAGGCGGGGAATCAGAGGCGGGGAAACAGAGGTGGGGAATCAGATATGGGGAATCAGAGGTGGTGAATCAAAGGCGGTGAATCAGAGATGGGGAAACAGAGGCGGGGAATCAGAGGCGTGGAAACAGAGGTGGGGAATCACATATGGGGAATCAGAGGCGGGGAAACAGAGGCAGGGAATCAGATATGGGGAATCAGAGGCGGGGAATCAGAGGTGGGGAATCATAGGCAGGGAATCGGATGTGCGGAATCAGAGATGGGGAATCAGAGGCAGGGAATCAGAATCAGAAGCGGGGAATCAGAGGCCGGGGATCAGAGGCCGGGAATCAGATGCTGGGAATAAGAGGCCGGGAATCAGAGGTGGGGAATCAGAGTCCGGGAATCAGAGATGGGGATTCAGAGGCGGGGAATGAGATATGGAGAATCAGAGGCGGGGAATCAGAGGCGGGGAAACAGAGGTGGGGAATCAGATATGGGGAATCAGAGGTGGCGAATCAAAGGCGGTGAATCAGAGATGGGGAATCAGAGGCGGGGAATCAGAGGCAGGGAATCAGATGCGGGGAATCAGAGGCGGGGAATCGGAGCTGGCGAATCAGAGGCGGGGAATCAGAGGTGGGCAATCAGAGGCGGGGAATCAGATATGGGGAATCAGAGGCGGGGAATCAGAGGCGGGGAAACAGAGGCGGGGAATCAAATATAGGGAATCAGAGGTGGGCAATCAGAGGCGGGGAATCAGATATGGGGAATCAGAGGCGGGGAATCAGAGGCGGGGAAACAGAGGCCGGGAATCAGATATGGGGAATCAGAGGTGGGGCATCAGAGGTTGTGAATCACAGATGGGGAATCAGAGGCGGGGAATGAGAGGCAGGGAATCAGATGCGGGGAATCAGAGGCGGGTTTCAGAGCTGGGGAATCAGAGGTGGGGAATCAGAGTTGGGGAATCAGAGGCGGGGAATCAGATATGGGGAATCAGAGGCAGGGAATCAGAGGTGGGAAAACAGAGGCGGGGAATCAGATATGGGGAATCAGAGGCGGGGAATCAGAGGCAGGGAATCAGACACGGGGAATCAGAGGCGGGGAATCAGAGATGGGGAATCAGAGGCGGGGAATCAGAGGCAGGGAATTGGATACCGGGAATCAGAGGCGGGAAATCAGAGCTGGGGAATCAGAGGCGGGGAATCAGTGTTGGGGAATCAGAGGCGGCGAAGCAGATATGGGGAAATAGAGGCGGGGATTCAGATATGGGGAATCAGAGGCGTGGAATCAGATATGGGGAATCAGAGGCTGGGAATCAGAGGGGGGGAAACAGAGGCGGGGAATAAGATATGGGGATTCTGAGCTGGGGAATCAGAAGTGGGGAATCAGAGTTGGGGAATCAGAGGCGGGGAATCAGATATGGGGAATCAGAGGCAGGGAATCAGAGGCGGGGAATCAGAGGCAGGGAATCAGACGCGGGGAATCTGAGGCGGGGAATCAGAGCTGGGGAATCAGAGGTGGGGAATCAGAGTTGGGGAATCAGAGGCAGGGAATTGGATGTGCGGAATCAGAGATGGGGAATCAGAGGTGGGGAATCAGAGGCGGTGAATCAGAAATGGGGAATCAGAGGCGGGGAATCAGAGGCAGGAAATCAGACACGGGGACTCAGAGGCTGGGAATCAGACGGTGGGAATCAAAGGCGGGGAATCAGAGCTGGGGAATCTGAGGCAGGGAATCAGAGTTGGGGATTCAGAGGCGGGGAATCAGATATGGGGAAACAGAGGCGGGGAATCAGAGGCGGGAAAACAGAGGCGGGGAATTAGATATGGGGAATCAGAGGTGGGGAATCAGAGGTGGTGATTCAGTGATGGGGAATCACAGGCGGGGAATCAGAGGCAGGGAATAGAACGCGGGGAATCAGAGGCAGGGAATCAGAGCTGGGGAATCAGAGGCGGGGAATCATAGTTGGGAATCAGAGGCGGGGAATCAGATATGGGGAAACAGAGGCGGGGAATCAGAGGCGGGGAAACAGAGGCGGGGAATCAGATATGGCGAATCGGATGCAGGGAATCAGAGGCGGGGAATCAGAGCTGGGGATCAGAGGCGGGGAATCAGAGTTGGGGAATCAGAGGTGGGGAATTAGATATAGGGAAACAGAGGCGGGGAATCAGAGGCGGGGAAACAGAGGCGGGGAATCAGATATGTGGAATCAGAGGTGGGGAATCAGAGGCAGGGATTCAGATGTGCGGAATCAGAGATGGGGAATCAGAGGCAGGGAATCAGAATCAGAAGCGGGGAATCAGAGGCCGGGAATCAGAGGCCGGGAATCAGATGCTGGGAATAAGAGGCCGGGAATCAGAGGTGGGGAATCAGAGTCCGGGAATCAGAGATGGGGATTCAGAGGCGGGGAATGAGATATGGAGAATCAGAGGCGGGGAATCAGAGGCGGGGTAACAGAGGTGGGGAATCAGATATGGGGAATCAGAGGTGGCGAATCAAAGGCGGTGAATCAGAGATGGGGAATCAGAGGCGGGGTAACAGAGGTGGGGAATCAGATATGGGGAATCAGAGGTGGCGAATCAAAGGCGGTGAATCAGAGATGGGGAATCAGAGGCGGGGAATTAGAGGCAGGGAATCAGATGCGGGGAATCAGAGGCGGGGAATCGGAGCTGGCGAATCAGAGGCGGGGATTCAGAGGTGGGCAATCAGAGGCGGGGAATCAGATATGGGGAATCAGAGGCGGGGAATCAGAGGCGGGGAAACAGAGGCGGGGAATCAAATATAAGGAATCAGAGGTGGGGAATCAGAGGTTGTGAATCAGAGATGGGGAATCAAGGCGGGGAATCAGAGGCAGGGAATCAGACGCGGGGAATCAGAGGCGGGGATTCAGAGCTGGGGAATCAGAGGTGGGGAATCAGAGTTGGGGAATCAGAGGCAGGGAATCAGATATGGGGAATCAGAGGGGGGAATCAGAGGCGGGGAAACAGAGGCGGGGAATCAGATATGGGGAATCAGAGGTGGGGAATCAGGGGCAGGGAATCAGTGGCAGGGAATCAGAGGCGGGGAATCAGAGGCGGGGAATCAGAGGCAGGGAATCAGACACGGGGAATCAGAGGCGGGGAATCAGAGATGGGGAATCAGAGGCGGGGAATCAGAGGCAGGGAATCGGATGCCGGGAATCAGAGTCGGGGATTCAGTGCTGGGGAATCAGAGGCGGGGAATCAGAGTCGGGGAATCTGAGGCAGGGAATCAGAGGCCGGGAATCAGATGCTGGGAATAAGAGGCCGGGAATCAGAGGTGGGGAAACAGAGGCGGGGAATCAGATATGGGGAATTAGAGGTGGGGAATCAGGGGCGGGGAATCAGTGGCAGGGAATCAGAGGCCGGGAATAAAAGGCGGAGAATCAGAGCTTGGGAATCAGAGGCGGGGAATCAGAGTTGGGGAATCAGAGGAGGGGAATCAGATATGGGGAAACAGAGGCCGGGAATCAGAGACAGGGAAACAGAGGCGGGGAATCAGATATGGGGAATCAGAGGCGTGGAAACAGAGGTGGGGAATCACATATGGGGAATCAGAGGCGGGGAAACAGAGGCAGGGAATCAGATATGGGGAATCAGAGGCGGGGAATCAGAGGTGGGGAATCATAGGCAGGGAATCGGATGTGCGGAATCAGAGATGGGGAATCAGAGGCAGGGAATCAGAATCAGAAGCGGGGAATCAGAGGCCGGGGATCAGAGGCCGGGAATCAGATGCTGGGAATAAGAGGCCGGGAATCAGAGGTGGGGAATCAGAGTCCGGGAATCAGAGATGGGGATTCAGAGGCGGGGAATGAGATATGGAGAATCAGAGGCGGGGAATCAGAGGCGGGGAAACAGAGGTGGGGAATCAGATATGGGGAATCAGAGGTGGCGAATCAAAGGCGGTGAATCAGAGATGGGGAATCAGAGGCGGGGAATCAGAGGCAGGGAATCAGATGCGGGGAATCAGAGGCGGGGAATCGGAGCTGGCGAATCAGAGGCGGGGAATCAGAGGTGGGCAATCAGAGGCGGGGAATCAGATATGGGGAATCAGAGGCGGGGAATCAGAGGCGGGGAAACAGAGGCGGGGAATCAAATATAGGGAATCAGAGGTGGGCAATCAGAGGCGGGGAATCAGATATGGGGAATCAGAGGCGGGGAATCAGAGGCGGGGAAACAGAGGCCGGGAATCAGATATGGGGAATCAGAGGTGGGGCATCAGAGGTTGTGAATCACAGATGGGGAATCAGAGGCGGGGAATGAGAGGCAGGGAATCAGATGCGGGGAATCAGAGGCGGGTTTCAGAGCTGGGGAATCAGAGGTGGGGAATCAGAGTTGGGGAATCAGAGGCGGGGAATCAGATATGGGGAATCAGAGGCAGGGAATCAGAGGTGGGAAAACAGAGGCGGGGAATCAGATATGGGGAATCAGAGGCGGGGAATCAGAGGCAGGGAATCAGACACGGGGAATCAGAGGCGGGGAATCAGAGATGGGGAATCAGAGGCGGGGAATCAGAGGCAGGGAATTGGATACCGGGAATCAGAGGCGGGAAATCAGAGCTGGGGAATCAGAGGCGGGGAATCAGTGTTGGGGAATCAGAGGCGGCGAAGCAGATATGGGGAAATAGAGGCGGGGATTCAGATATGGGGAATCAGAGGCGTGGAATCAGATATGGGGAATCAGAGGCTGGGAATCAGAGGGGGGGAAACAGAGGCGGGGAATAAGATATGGGGATTCTGAGCTGGGGAATCAGAAGCGGGGAATCAGAGTTGGGGAATCAGAGGCGGGGAATCAGATATGGGGAATCAGAGGCAGGGAATCAGAGGCGGGGAATCAGAGGCAGGGAATCAGACGCGGGGAATCTGAGGCGGGGAATCAGAGCTGGGGAATCAGAGGTGGGGAATCAGAGTTGGGGAATCAGAGGCAGGGAATTGGATGTGCGGAATCAGAGATGGGGAATCAGAGGTGGGGAATCAGAGGCGGTGAATCAGAAATGGGGAATCAGAGGCGGGGAATCAGAGGCAGGAAATCAGACACGGGGACTCAGAGGCTGGGAATCAGACGGTGGGAATCAAAGGCGGGGAATCAGAGCTGGGGAATCTGAGGCAGGGAATCAGAGTTGGGGATTCAGAGGCGGGGAATCAGATATGGGGAAACAGAGGCGGGGAATCAGAGGCGGGAAAACAGAGGCGGGGAATTAGATATGGGGAATCAGAGGTGGGGAATCAGAGGTGGTGATTCAGTGATGGGGAATCACAGGCGGGGAATCAGAGGCAGGGAATAGAACGCGGGGAATCAGAGGCAGGGAATCAGAGCTGGGGAATCAGAGGCGGGGAATCATAGTTGGGAATCAGAGGCGGGGAATCAGATATGGGGAAACAGAGGCGGGGAATCAGAGGCGGGGAAACAGAGGCGGGGAATCAGATATGGGGAATCGGATGCAGGGAATCAGAGGCGGGGAATCAGAGCTGGGGATCAGAGGCGGGGAATCAGAGTTGGGGAATCAGAGGTGGGGAATTAGATATAGGGAAACAGAGGCGGGGAATCAGAGGCGGGGAAACAGAGGCGGGGAATCAGATATGGGGAATCAGAGGTGGGGAATCAGAGGCAGGGATTCAGATGTGCGGAATCAGAGATGGGGAATCAGAGGCAGGGAATCAGAATCAGAAGCGGGGAATCAGAGGCCGGGAATCAGAGGCCGGGAATCAGATGCTGGGAATAAGAGGCCGGGAATCAGAGGTGGGGAATCAGAGTCCGGGAATCAGAGATGGGGATTCAGAGGCGGGGAATGAGATATGGAGAATCAGAGGCGGGGAATCAGAGGCGGGGTAACAGAGGTGGGGAATCAGATATGGGGAATCAGAGGTGGCGTATCAAAGGCGGTGAATCAGAGATGGGGAATCAGAGGCGGGGTAACAGAGGTGGGGAATCAGATATGGGGAATCAGAGGTGGCGAATCAAAGGCGGTGAATCAGAGATGGGGAATCAGAGGCGGGGAATTAGAGGCAGGGAATCAGATGCGGGGAATCAGAGGCGGGGAATCGGAGCTGGCGAATCAGAGGCGGGGATTCAGAGGTGGGCAATCAGAGGCGGGGAATCAGATATGGGGAATCAGAGGCGGGGAATCAGAGGCGGGGAAACAGAGGCGGGGAATCAAATATAAGGAATCAGAGGTGGGGAATCAGAGGTTGTGAATCAGAGATGGGGAATCAAGGCGGGGAATCAGAGGCAGGGAATCAGACGCGGGGAATCAGAGGCGGGGATTCAGAGCTGGGGAATCAGAGGTGGGGAATCAGAGTTGGGGAATCAGAGGCAGGGAATCAGATATGGGGAATCAGAGGGGGGAATCAGAGGCGGGGAAACAGAGGCGGGGAATCAGATATGGGGAATCAGAGGTGGGGAATCAGGGGCAGGGAATCAGTGGCAGGGAATCAGAGGCGGGGAATCAGAGGCGGGGAATCAGAGGCAGGGAATCAGACACGGGGAATCAGAGGCGGGGAATCAGAGATGGGGAATCAGAGGCGGGGAATCAGAGGCAGGGAATCGGATGCCGGGAATCAGAGTCGGGGATTCAGTGCTGGGGAATCAGAGGCGGGGAATCAGAGTCGGGGAATCTGAGGCAGGGAATCAGAGGCCGGGAATCAGATGCTGGGAATAAGAGGCCGGGAATCAGAGGTGGGGAAACAGAGGCGGGGAATCAGATATGGGGAATTAGAGGTGGGGAATCAGGGGCGGGGAATCAGTGGCAGGGAATCAGAGGCCGGGAATAAAAGGCGGAGAATCAGAGCTTGGGAATCAGAGGCGGGGAATCAGAGTTGGGGAATCAGAGGAGGGGAATCAGATATGGGGAAACAGAGGCCGGGAATCAGAGACAGGGAAACAGAGGCGGGGAATCAGATATGGGGAATCAGAGGTGGGGAATTAGAGGTTGCGAATCAGAGGCGGGGAATCAGAGGCGGGGAATCAGAGGCAGGGAATCGGATGTGCGGAATCAGAGATGGGGAATCAGAGGTGGGGATTCAGAGGTGGTGAATCAGAGAAGGGGAATCAGAGGCTGGGAATCAGAGGCAGGGAATCAGACGCAGGGAATCAGAGGCGGGGAATCATAGCTGGCGAATTAGAGGAGGGGAATCAGAGTTGGGGAATCAGAGGCGGGGAATCAGATATGGGGAAACAGAGGCGGGGAATCAGAGGCGGGGAAACAGAGGCGGGGAATCAGATATGGGGAATCAGAGGTGGGGAATCAGAGGCAGGGAATCAGATGTGCGTAATCAGAGATGGGGAATCAGAGGCAGGGAATCAGAATCAGAAGCAGGGAATCAGAGGCCGGGAATCAGAGGCCGGAATCAGATGCTGGGAATCAGAGGCCTGGAATCAGAGGCGGGGAATCAGAGGCAGGGAATCAGATGCGGGGAATCAGAGGCGGGGAATCAGAGCTGGGGAATCAGAGGCAGGGTATTAGAGTTGGGGAATCAGAGGCGGGGAATCAGATATGGGGAAACAGAGGTGGGGAATCAGAGGCGGGGAAACAGAGGCAGGGAATCAGATATGGGGAATCAGAGGCGGGGAATCAGAGGTGGGGAATCATAGGCAGGGAATCGGATGTGCGGAATCAGAGATGGGGAATCAGAGGCCGGGAATCAGAGGTGGTGAATCAGATATGGGGAATCAGAGGCGGGGAATCAGAGGCAGGGAATCAGACGCGGGGAATCAGAGGTGGGCAATCAGAGGTGGGGAATCAGATATGGGGAATCAGAGGCGGGGAATCAGAGGCGGGAAAACAGAGGCGGGGAATCAGATATGGGGAATCAGAGGTGGGGCATCAGAGGTTGTGAATCACAGATGGGGAATTAGAGGCGGGGAATCAGAGGCAGGGAATCAGACGCGGGGAATCAGAGGCGGGGATTCTGGGCTGGGGAATCAGAAGCGGGGAATCAGAGTTGGGGAATCAGAGGCGGGGAATCAGATATGGGGAATCAAAGGCAGGGAATCAGAGGCGGGGAATCAGATGCAGGGAATCAGACGCGGGGAATCTGAGGCGGGGAATCAGAGCTGGGGAATCAGAGGTGGGGAATGAGAGTTGGGGAATCAGAGGCAGGGAATTGGATGTGCGGAATCAGAGATGGGGAATCAGAGGTGGGGAATCAGAGGCGGTGAATCAGAAATGGGGAATCAGAGGCGGGGAATCAGAGGCAGGAAATCAGACACGGGGATTCAGAGGCTGGGAATCAGACGGTGGGAATCAAAGGTGGGGAATCAGAGCTGGGGATCAGAGGCGGGGAATCAGAGTTGGGGAATCAGAGGTGGGGAATTAGATATAGGGAAACAGAGGCGGGGAATCAGAGGCGGGGAAACAGAGGCGGGGAATCAGATATGGGGAATCAGAGGTGGGGAATCAGAGGCAGGGATTCAGATGTGCGGAATCAGAGATGGGGAATCAGAGGCAGGGAATCAGAATCAGAAGCGGGGAATCAGAGGCCGGGAATCAGAGGCCGGGAATCAGATGCTGGGAATAAGAGGCCGGGAATCAGAGGTGGGGAATCAGAGTCCGGGAATCAGAGATGGGGATTCAGAGGCGGGGAATGAGATATGGAGAATCAGAGGCGGGGAATCAGAGGCGGGGTAACAGAGGTGGGGAATCAGATATGGGGAATCAGAGGTGGCGAATCAAAGGCGGTGAATCAGAGATGGGGAATCAGAGGCGGGGAATTAGAGGCAGGGAATCAGATGCGGGGAATCAGAGGCGGGGAATCGGAGCTGGCGAATCAGAGGCGGGGATTCAGAGGTGGGCAATCAGAGGCGGGGAATCAGATATGGGGAATCAGAGGCGGGGAATCAGAGGCGGGGAAACAGAGGCGGGGAATCAAATATAAGGAATCAGAGGTGGGGAATCAGAGGTTGTGAATCAGAGATGGGGAATCAAGGCGGGGAATCAGAGGCAGGGAATCAGACGCGGGGAATCAGAGGCGGGGATTCAGAGCTGGGGAATCAGAGGTGGGGAATCAGAGTTGGGGAATCAGAGGCAGGGAATCAGATATGGGGAATCAGAGGGGGGAATCAGAGGCGGGGAAACAGAGGCGGGGAATCAGATATGGGGAATCAGAGGTGGGGAATCAGGGGCAGGGAATCAGTGGCAGGGAATCAGAGGCGGGGAATCAGAGGCGGGGAATCAGAGGCAGGGAATCAGACACGGGGAATCAGAGGCGGGGAATCAGAGATGGGGAATCAGAGGCGGGGAATCAGAGGCAGGGAATCGGATGCCGGGAATCAGAGTCGGGGATTCAGTGCTGGGGAATCAGAGGCGGGGAATCAGAGTCGGGGAATCTGAGGCAGGGAATCAGAGGCCGGGAATCAGATGCTGGGAATAAGAGGCCGGGAATCAGAGGTGGGGAAACAGAGGCGGGGAATCAGATATGGGGAATTAGAGGTGGGGAATCAGGGGCGGGGAATCAGTGGCAGGGAATCAGAGGCCGGGAATAAAAGGCGGAGAATCAGAGCTTGGGAATCAGAGGCGGGGAATCAGAGTTGGGGAATCAGAGGAGGGGAATCAGATATGGGGAAACAGAGGCCGGGAATCAGAGGCAGGGAAACAGAGGCGGGGAATCAGATATGGGGAATCAGAGGTGGGGAATTAGAGGTTGCGAATCAGAGGCGGGGAATCAGAGGCGGGGAATCAGAGGCAGGGAATCGGATGTGCGGAATCAGAGATGGGGAATCAGAGGTGGGGATTCAGAGGTGGTGAATCAGAGAAGGGGAATCAGAGGCTGGGAATCAGAGGCAGGGAATCAGACGCAGGGAATCAGAGGCGGGGAATCATAGCTGGCGAATTAGAGGAGGGGAATCAGAGTTGGGGAATCAGAGGCGGGGAATCAGATATGGGGAAACAGAGGCGGGGAATCAGAGGCGGGGAAACAGAGGCGGGGAATCAGATATGGGGAATCAGAGGTGGGGAATCAGAGGCAGGGAATCAGATGTGCGTAATCAGAGATGGGGAATCAGAGGCAGGGAATCAGAATCAGAAGCAGGGAATCAGAGGCCGGGAATCAGAGGCCGGAATCAGATGCTGGGAATCAGAGGCCTGGAATCAGAGGCGGGGAATCAGAGGCAGGGAATCAGATGCGGGGAATCAGAGGCGGGGAATCAGAGCTGGGGAATCAGAGGCAGGGTATTAGAGTTGGGGAATCAGAGGCGGGGAATCAGATATGGGGAAACAGAGGTGGGGAATCAGAGGCGGGGAAACAGAGGCAGGGAATCAGATATGGGGAATCAGAGGCGGGGAATCAGAGGTGGGGAATCATAGGCAGGGAATCGGATGTGCGGAATCAGAGATGGGGAATCAGAGGCCGGGAATCAGAGGTGGTGAATCAGATATGGGGAATCAGAGGCGGGGAATCAGAGGCAGGGAATCAGACGCGGGGAATCAGAGGTGGGCAATCAGAGGTGGGGAATCAGATATGGGGAATCAGAGGCGGGGAATCAGAGGCGGGGAAACAGAGGTGGGGAATCAGATATGGGGAATCAGAGGTGGTGAATCAAAGGCGGTGAATCAGAGATGGGGAAACAGAGGCGGGGAATCAGAGGCGTGGAAACAGAGGTGGGGAATCACATATGGGGAATCAGAGGCGGGGAAACAGAGGCAGGGAATCAGATATGGGGAATCAGAGGCGGGGAATCAGAGGTGGGGAATCATAGGCAGGGAATCGGATGTGCGGAATCAGAGATGGGGAATCAGAGGCAGGGAATCAGAATCAGAAGCGGGGAATCAGAGGCCGGGGATCAGAGGCCGGGAATCAGATGCTGGGAATAAGAGGCCGGGAATCAGAGGTGGGGAATCAGAGTCCGGGAATCAGAGATGGGGATTCAGAGGCGGGGAATGAGATATGGAGAATCAGAGGCGGGGAATCAGAGGCGGGGAAACAGAGGTGGGGAATCAGATATGGGGAATCAGAGGTGGCGAATCAAAGGCGGTGAATCAGAGATGGGGAATCAGAGGCGGGGAATCAGAGGCAGGGAATCAGATGCGGGGAATCAGAGGCGGGGAATCGGAGCTGGCGAATCAGAGGCGGGGAATCAGAGGTGGGCAATCAGAGGCGGGGAATCAGATATGGGGAATCAGAGGCGGGGAATCAGAGGCGGGGAAACAGAGGCGGGGAATCAAATATAGGGGATCAGAGGTGGGCAATCAGAGGCGGGGAATCAGATATGGGGAATCAGAGGCGGGGAATCAGAGGCGGGGAAACAGAGGCCGGGAATCAGATATGGGGAATCAGAGGTGGGGCATCAGAGGTTGTGAATCACAGATGGGGAATCAGAGGCGGGGAATGAGAGGCAGGGAATCAGATGCGGGGAATCAGAGGCGGGTTTCAGAGCTGGGGAATCAGAGGTGGGGAATCAGAGTTGGGGAATCAGAGGCGGGGAATCAGATATGGGGAATCAGAGGCAGGGAATCAGAGGTGGGAAAACAGAGGCGGGGAATCAGATATGGGGAATCAGAGGCGGGGAATCAGAGGCAGGGAATCAGACACGGGGAATCAGAGGCGGGGAATCAGAGATGGGGAATCAGAGGCGGGGAATCAGAGGCAGGGAATTGGATACCGGGAATCAGAGGCGGGAAATCAGAGCTGGGGAATCAGAGGCGGGGAATCAGTGTTGGGGAATCAGAGGCGGCGAAGCAGATATGGGGAAATAGAGGCGGGGATTCAGATATGGGGAATCAGAGGCGTGGAATCAGATATGGGGAATCAGAGGCTGGGAATCAGAGGGGGGGAAACAGAGGCGGGGAATAAGATATGGGGATTCTGAGCTGGGGAATCAGAAGCGGGGAATCAGAGTTGGGGAATCAGAGGCGGGGAATCAGATATGGGGAATCAGAGGCAGGGAATCAGAGGCGGGGAATCAGAGGCAGGGAATCAGACGCAGGGAATCTGAGGCGGGGAATCAGAGCTGGGGAATCAGAGGTGGGGAATCAGAGTTGGGGAATCAGAGGCAGGGAATTGGATGTGCGGAATCAGAGATGGGGAATCAGAGGTGGGGAATCAGAGGCGGTGAATCAGAAATGGGGAATCAGAGGCGGGGAATCAGAGGCAGGAAATCAGACACGGGGACTCAGAGGCTGGGAATCAGACGGTGGGAATCAAAGGCGGGGAATCAGAGCTGGGGAATCTGAGGCAGGGAATCAGAGTTGGGGATTCAGAGGCGGGGAATCAGATATGGGGAAACAGAGGCGGGGAATCAGAGGCGGGAAAACAGAGGCGGGGAATTAGATATGGGGAATCAGAGGTGGGGAATCAGAGGTGGTGATTCAGTGATGGGGAATCACAGGCGGGGAATCAGAGGCAGGGAATAGAACGCGGGGAATCAGAGGCAGGGAATCAGAGCTGGGGAATCAGAGGCGGGGAATCATAGTTGGGAATCAGAGGCGGGGAATCAGATATGGGGAAACAGAGGCGGGGAATCAGAGGCGGGGAAACAGAGGCGGGGAATCAGATATGGCGAATCGGATGCAGGGAATCAGAGGCGGGGAATCAGAGCTGGGGATCAGAGGCGGGGAATCAGAGTTGGGGAATCAGAGGTGGGGAATTAGATATAGGGAAACAGAGGCGGGGAATCAGAGGCGGGGAAACAGAGGCGGGGAATCAGATATGGGGAATCAGAGGTGGGGAATCAGAGGCAGGGATTCAGATGTGCGGAATCAGAGATGGGGAATCAGAGGCAGGGAATCAGAATCAGAAGCGGGGAATCAGAGGCCGGGAATCAGAGGCCGGGAATCAGATGCTGGGAATAAGAGGCCGGGAATCAGAGGTGGGGAATCAGAGTCCGGGAATCAGAGATGGGGATTCAGAGGCGGGGAATGAGATATGGAGAATCAGAGGCGGGGAATCAGAGGCGGGGTAACAGAGGTGGGGAATCAGATATGGGGAATCAGAGGTGGCGAATCAAAGGCGGTGAATCAGAGATGGGGAATCAGAGGCGGGGTAACAGAGGTGGGGAATCAGATATGGGGAATCAGAGGTGGCGAATCAAAGGCGGTGAATCAGAGATGGGGAATCAGAGGCGGGGAATTAGAGGCAGGGAATCAGATGCGGGGAATCAGAGGCGGGGAATCGGAGCTGGCGAATCAGAGGCGGGGATTCAGAGGTGGGCAATCAGAGGCGGGGAATCAGATATGGGGAATCAGAGGCGGGGAATCAGAGGCGGGGAAACAGAGGCGGGGAATCAAATATAAGGAATCAGAGGTGGGGAATCAGAGGTTGTGAATCAGAGATGGGGAATCAAGGCGGGGAATCAGAGGCAGGGAATCAGACGCGGGGAATCAGAGGCGGGGATTCAGAGCTGGGGAATCAGAGGTGGGGAATCAGAGTTGGGGAATCAGAGGCAGGGAATCAGATATGGGGAATCAGAGGGGGGAATCAGAGGCGGGGAAACAGAGGCGGGGAATCAGATATGGGGAATCAGAGGTGGGGAATCAGGGGCAGGGAATCAGTGGCAGGGAATCAGAGGCGGGGAATCAGAGGCGGGGAATCAGAGGCAGGGAATCAGACACGGGGAATCAGAGGCGGGGAATCAGAGATGGGGAATCAGAGGCGGGGAATCAGAGGCAGGGAATCGGATGCCGGGAATCAGAGTCGGGGATTCAGTGCTGGGGAATCAGAGGCGGGGAATCAGAGTCGGGGAATCTGAGGCAGGGAATCAGAGGCCGGGAATCAGATGCTGGGAATAAGAGGCCGGGAATCAGAGGTGGGGAAACAGAGGCGGGGAATCAGATATGGGGAATTAGAGGTGGGGAATCAGGGGCGGGGAATCAGTGGCAGGGAATCAGAGGCCGGGAATAAAAGGCGGAGAATCAGAGCTTGGGAATCAGAGGCGGGGAATCAGAGTTGGGGAATCAGAGGAGGGGAATCAGATATGGGGAAACAGAGGCCGGGAATCAGAGACAGGGAAACAGAGGCGGGGAATCAGATATGGGGAATCAGAGGTGGGGAATTAGAGGTTGCGAATCAGAGGCGGGGAATCAGAGGCGGGGAATCAGAGGCAGGGAATCAGACGCAGGGAATCAGAGGCGGGGAATCATAGCTGGCGAATTAGAGGAGGGGAATCAGAGTTGGGGAATCAGAGGCGGGGAATCAGATATGGGGAAACAGAGGCGGGGAATCAGAGGCGGGGAAACAGAGGCGGGGAATCAGATATGGGGAATCAGAGGTGGGGAATCAGAGGCAGGGAATCAGATGTGCGTAATCAGAGATGGGGAATCAGAGGCAGGGAATCAGAATCAGAAGCAGGGAATCAGAGGCCGGGAATCAGAGGCCGGAATCAGATGCTGGGAATCAGATGCCTGGAATCAGAGGCGGGGAATCAGAGGCAGGGAATCAGATGCGGGGAATCAGAGGCGGGGAATCAGAGCTGGGGAATCAGAGGCAGGGTATTAGAGTTGGGGAATCAGAGGCGGGGAATCAGATATGGGGAAACAGAGGTGGGGAATCAGAGGCGGGGAAACAGAGGCAGGGAATCAGATATGGGGAATCAGAGGCGGGGAATCAGAGGTGGGGAATCATAGGCAGGGAATCGGATGTGCGGAATCAGAGATGGGGAATCAGAGGCCGGGAATCAGAGGTGGTGAATCAGATATGGGGAATCAGAGGCGGGGAATCAGAGGCAGGGAATCAGACGCGGGGAATCAGAGGTGGGCAATCAGAGGTGGGGAATCAGATATGGGGAATCAGAGGCGGGGAATCAGAGGCGGGAAAACAGAGGCGGGGAATCAGATATGGGGAATCAGAGGTGGGGCATCAGAGGTTGTGAATCACAGATGGGGAATTAGAGGCGGGGAATCAGAGGCAGGGAATCAGACGCGGGGAATCAGAGGCGGGGATTCTGGGCTGGGGAATCAGAAGCGGGGAATCAGAGTTGGGGAATCAGAGGCGGGGAATCAGATATGGGGAATCAAAGGCAGGGAATCAGAGGCGGGGAATCAGATGCAGGGAATCAGACGCGGGGAATCTGAGGCGGGGAATCAGAGCTGGGGAATCAGAGGTGGGGAATCAGAGTTGGGGAATCAGAGGCAGGGAATTGGATGTGCGGAATCAGAGATGGGGAATCAGAGGTGGGGAATCAGAGGCGGTGAATCAGAAATGGGGAATCAGAGGCGGGGAATCAGAGGCAGGAAATCAGACACGGGGATTCAGAGGCTGGGAATCAGACGGTGGGAATCAAAGGCGGGGAATCAGAGCTGGGGAATCTGAGGCAGGGAATCAGAGGTGGGAAAACAGAGGCGGGGAATCAGATATGGGGAATCAGAGGCGGGGAATCAGAGGCGGGGAATCAGATATGGGGAATCAGAGGCAGGGAATCAGAGGTGGGAAAACAGAGGCGGGGAATCAGATATGGGGAATCAGAGGCGGGGAATCAGAGGCAGGGAATCAGACACGGGGAATCAGAGGCGGGGAATCAGAGATGGGGAATCAGAGGCGGGGAATCAGAGGCAGGGAATTGGATACCGGGAATCAGAGGCGGGAAATCAGAGCTGGGGAATCAGAGGCGGGGAATCAGTGTTGGGGAATCAGAGGCGGCGAAGCAGATATGGGGAAATAGAGGCGGGGATTCAGATATGGGGAATCAGAGGCGTGGAATCAGATATGGGGAATCAGAGGCTGGGAATCAGAGGGGGGGAAACAGAGGCGGGGAATAAGATATGGGGATTCTGAGCTGGGGAATCAGAAGCGGGGAATCAGAGTTGGGGAATCAGAGGCGGGGAATCAGATATGGGGAATCAGAGGCAGGGAATCAGAGGCGGGGAATCAGAGGCAGGGAATCAGACGCAGGGAATCTGAGGCGGGGAATCAGAGCTGGGGAATCAGAGGTGGGGAATCAGAGTTGGGGAATCAGAGGCAGGGAATTGGATGTGCGGAATCAGAGATGGGGAATCAGAGGTGGGGAATCAGAGGCGGTGAATCAGAAATGGGGAATCAGAGGCGGGGAATCAGAGGCAGGAAATCAGACACGGGGACTCAGAGGCTGGGAATCAGACGGTGGGAATCAAAGGCGGGGAATCAGAGCTGGGGAATCTGAGGCAGGGAATCAGAGTTGGGGATTCAGAGGCGGGGAATCAGATATGGGGAAACAGAGGCGGGGAATCAGAGGCGGGAAAACAGAGGCGGGGAATTAGATATGGGGAATCAGAGGTGGGGAATCAGAGGTGGTGATTCAGTGATGGGGAATCACAGGCGGGGAATCAGAGGCAGGGAATAGAACGCGGGGAATCAGAGGCAGGGAATCAGAGCTGGGGAATCAGAGGCGGGGAATCATAGTTGGGAATCAGAGGCGGGGAATCAGATATGGGGAAACAGAGGCGGGGAATCAGAGGCGGGGAAACAGAGGCGGGGAATCAGATATGGCGAATCGGATGCAGGGAATCAGAGGCGGGGAATCAGAGCTGGGGATCAGAGGCGGGGAATCAGAGTTGGGGAATCAGAGGTGGGGAATTAGATATAGGGAAACAGAGGCGGGGAATCAGAGGCGGGGAAACAGAGGCGGGGAATCAGATATGGGGAATCAGAGGTGGGGAATCAGAGGCAGGGATTCAGATGTGCGGAATCAGAGATGGGGAATCAGAGGCAGGGAATCAGAATCAGAAGCGGGGAATCAGAGGCCGGGAATCAGAGGCCGGGAATCAGATGCTGGGAATAAGAGGCCGGGAATCAGAGGTGGGGAATCAGAGTCCGGGAATCAGAGATGGGGATTCAGAGGCGGGGAATGAGATATGGAGAATCAGAGGCGGGGAATCAGAGGCGGGGTAACAGAGGTGGGGAATCAGATATGGGGAATCAGAGGTGGCGAATCAAAGGCGGTGAATCAGAGATGGGGAATCAGAGGCGGGGTAACAGAGGTGGGGAATCAGATATGGGGAATCAGAGGTGGCGAATCAAAGGCGGTGAATCAGAGATGGGGAATCAGAGGCGGGGAATTAGAGGCAGGGAATCAGATGCGGGGAATCAGAGGCGGGGAATCGGAGCTGGCGAATCAGAGGCGGGGATTCAGAGGTGGGCAATCAGAGGCGGGGAATCAGATATGGGGAATCAGAGGCGGGGAATCAGAGGCGGGGAAACAGAGGCGGGGAATCAAATATAAGGAATCAGAGGTGGGGAATCAGAGGTTGTGAATCAGAGATGGGGAATCAAGGCGGGGAATCAGAGGCAGGGAATCAGACGCGGGGAATCAGAGGCGGGGATTCAGAGCTGGGGAATCAGAGGTGGGGAATCAGAGTTGGGGAATCAGAGGCAGGGAATCAGATATGGGGAATCAGAGGGGGGAATCAGAGGCGGGGAAACAGAGGCGGGGAATCAGATATGGGGAATCAGAGGTGGGGAATCAGGGGCAGGGAATCAGTGGCAGGGAATCAGAGGCGGGGAATCAGAGGCGGGGAATCAGAGGCAGGGAATCAGACACGGGGAATCAGAGGCGGGGAATCAGAGATGGGGAATCAGAGGCGGGGAATCAGAGGCAGGGAATCGGATGCCGGGAATCAGAGTCGGGGATTCAGTGCTGGGGAATCAGAGGCGGGGAATCAGAGTCGGGGAATCTGAGGCAGGGAATCAGAGGCCGGGAATCAGATGCTGGGAATAAGAGGCCGGGAATCAGAGGTGGGGAAACAGAGGCGGGGAATCAGATATGGGGAATTAGAGGTGGGGAATCAGGGGCGGGGAATCAGTGGCAGGGAATCAGAGGCCGGGAATAAAAGGCGGAGAATCAGAGCTTGGGAATCAGAGGCGGGGAATCAGAGTTGGGGAATCAGAGGAGGGGAATCAGATATGGGGAAACAGAGGCCGGGAATCAGAGACAGGGAAACAGAGGCGGGGAATCAGATATGGGGAATCAGAGGTGGGGAATTAGAGGTTGCGAATCAGAGGCGGGGAATCAGAGGCGGGGAATCAGAGGCAGGGAATCAGACGCAGGGAATCAGAGGCGGGGAATCATAGCTGGCGAATTAGAGGAGGGGAATCAGAGTTGGGGAATCAGAGGCGGGGAATCAGATATGGGGAAACAGAGGCGGGGAATCAGAGGCGGGGAAACAGAGGCGGGGAATCAGATATGGGGAATCAGAGGTGGGGAATCAGAGGCAGGGAATCAGATGTGCGTAATCAGAGATGGGGAATCAGAGGCAGGGAATCAGAATCAGAAGCAGGGAATCAGAGGCCGGGAATCAGAGGCCGGAATCAGATGCTGGGAATCAGATGCCTGGAATCAGAGGCGGGGAATCAGAGGCAGGGAATCAGATGCGGGGAATCAGAGGCGGGGAATCAGAGCTGGGGAATCAGAGGCAGGGTATTAGAGTTGGGGAATCAGAGGCGGGGAATCAGATATGGGGAAACAGAGGTGGGGAATCAGAGGCGGGGAAACAGAGGCAGGGAATCAGATATGGGGAATCAGAGGCGGGGAATCAGAGGTGGGGAATCATAGGCAGGGAATCGGATGTGCGGAATCAGAGATGGGGAATCAGAGGCCGGGAATCAGAGGTGGTGAATCAGATATGGGGAATCAGAGGCGGGGAATCAGAGGCAGGGAATCAGACGCGGGGAATCAGAGGTGGGCAATCAGAGGTGGGGAATCAGATATGGGGAATCAGAGGCGGGGAATCAGAGGCGGGAAAACAGAGGCGGGGAATCAGATATGGGGAATCAGAGGTGGGGCATCAGAGGTTGTGAATCACAGATGGGGAATTAGAGGCGGGGAATCAGAGGCAGGGAATCAGACGCGGGGAATCAGAGGCGGGGATTCTGGGCTGGGGAATCAGAAGCGGGGAATCAGAGTTGGGGAATCAGAGGCGGGGAATCAGATATGGGGAATCAAAGGCAGGGAATCAGAGGCGGGGAATCAGATGCAGGGAATCAGACGCGGGGAATCTGAGGCGGGGAATCAGAGCTGGGGAATCAGAGGTGGGGAATCAGAGTTGGGGAATCAGAGGCAGGGAATTGGATGTGCGGAATCAGAGATGGGGAATCAGAGGTGGGGAATCAGAGGCGGTGAATCAGAAATGGGGAATCAGAGGCGGGGAATCAGAGGCAGGAAATCAGACACGGGGATTCAGAGGCTGGGAATCAGACGGTGGGAATCAAAGGCGGGGAATCAGAGCTGGGGAATCTGAGGCAGGGAATCAGAGTTGGGGATTCAGAGGCGGGGAATCAGATATGGGGAAACAGAGGCGGGGAATCAGAGGCGGGAAAACAGAGGCGGGGAATTAGATATGGGGAATCAGAGGTGGGGAATCAGAGGTGGTGAATCAGTGATGGGGAATCACAGGCGGGGAATCAGAGGCAGGGAATAGAACGCGGGGAATCAGAGGCAGGGAATCAGAGCTGGGGAATCAGAGGCGGGGAATCATAGTTGGGAATCAGAGGCGGGGAATCAGATATGGGGAAACAGAGGCGCGGAATCAGAGGCGGGGAAACAGAGGCGGGGAATCAGACATGGGGAATCGGATGCAGGGAATCAGAGGCGGGGAATCAGAGCTGGGGAATCAGAGGCGGGGAATCAGAGTTGGGGCATCAGAGGTGGGGAATTAGATATAGGGAAACAGAGGCGGAGAATCAGAGGCGGGGAAAGAGAGGCGGGGAATCAGATATGTGGAATCAGAGGTGGGGAATCAGAGGCAGGGAATCAGATGTGCGGAATCAGAGATGGGGAATCAGAGGCAGGGAATCAGAATCAGAAGCGGGGAATCAGAGGCCGGGAATCAGAGGCCGGGAATCAGATGCTGGGAATAAGAGGCCGGGAATCAGAGGTGGGGAATCAGAGTCCGGGAATCAGAGATGGGGATTCAGAGGCGGGGAATGAGATATGGAGAATCAGAGGCGGGGAATCAGAGGCGGGGAAACAGAGGTGGGGAATCAGATATGGGGAATCAGAGGTGGCGAATCAAAGGCGGTGAATCAGAGATGGGGAATCAGAGGCGGGGAATAAGAGGCAGGGAATCAGATGCGGGGAATCAGAGGCGGGGAATCGGAGCTGGCGAATCAGAGGCGGGGAATCAGAGTTGGGCAATCAGAGGCGGGGAATCAGATATCGGGAATCAGAGGCGGGGAATCAGAGGCGGGGAAACAGAGGCGGGGATTCAAATATAGGGAATCAGAGGTGGGGAATCAGAGGTTGTGAATCAGAGATGGGGAATCAAGGCGGGGAATCAGAGGCAGGGAATCAGACGCGGGGAATCAGAGGCGGGGATTCAGAGCTGGGGAATCAGAGGCGGGGAATCAGAGTTGGGGAATCAGAGGCAGGGAATCAGATATGGGGAATCAGAGGCGGGGAATCAGAGGCGGGGAAACAGAGGCGGGGAATCAGATATGGGGAATCAGAGGTGGGGAATCAGGGGCAGGGAATCAGTGGCAGGGAATCAGAGGCGGGGAATCAGAGGCGGGGAATCAGAGGCAGGGAATCAGACACGGGGAATCAGAGGCGGGGAATCAGAGATGGGGATTCAGAGGCGGGGAATCAGAGGCAGGGAATCGGATGCCGGGAATCAGAGTCGGGGAATTAGAGCTGGGGAATCAGAGGTGTGGAATCAGAGGTTGGGAATCAGAGGCAGGGAATCAGAGGCGGGGAATCAGAGGCGGAGAATCAGAGGAAGGGAATCAGATTGCTGAATCGGAGATGGGGAATCAGAGGCAGGGAATCAGAGGCGGGGAATCAGAGGCGGGGAATCAGAGGCAGGGAATCAGAGGCGGGGAATCAGAGGCGGGGAATCAGAGGCCGGGAATCAGATATGGGGAAACAGAGGCGGGGAATCAGAGGCGGGGAAACAGAGGCGGGGATTCAGATATGGGGAATCAGAGGTGGGGAATCAGAGGTTGGGATTCAGAGGCAGGGAATCAGAGGCTTGGAATCAGATGCAGGGAATCAGATGCGGGGAATCAGAGGCGGGGAATCAGAGCTGGGGAATCAGAGGTGGGGAATCAGATTTGGGGAATCAGAGGCGGGGACTTAGATATTGGGAAACAGAGGCGGGGAATCAGAGGCGGGGAAACAGAGGCGGGGAATCAGATATGGGGAATCAGAGGTGGGGAATCAGAGGCAGGGAATCAGATGTGCGGAATCAGAGATGGGGAATCAGAGGCAGGAAATCAGAATCAGAAGAAGGGAATCAGAGGCCGGGAATCAGAGGCCGGAATCAGATGCTGGGAATCAGAGGCCTGGAATCAGAGGTGGGGAATCAGAGGCAGGGAATCAGATGCGGGGAATCAGAGGCGGGGAATCAGAGCTGGGGAATCAGAGGCGGGGTATTAGAGTTGGGGAATTAGAGGCGGGGAATCAGATATGGGGAAACAGAGGTGGGGAATCAGAGGCGGGGAAACAGAGGCAGGGAATCAGATATGGGGAATCAGAGGCGGGGATTCAGAGGTGGGGAATCATAGGCAGGGAATCAGACACGGGGATTCAGAGGCTGGGAATCAGACGGTGGGAATCAAAGGCGGGGAATCAGAGCTGGGGAATCTGAGGCAGGGAATCAGAGTTGGGGATTCAGAGGCGGGGAATCAGATATGGGGAAACAGAGGCGGGGAATCAGAGGCGGGAAAACAGAGGCGGGGAATTAGATATGGGGAATCAGAGGTGGGGAATCAGAGGTGGTGAATCAGTGATGGGGAATCACAGGCGGGGAATCAGAGGCAGGGAATAGAACGCGGGGAATCAGAGGCAGGGAATCAGAGCTGGGGAATCAGAGGCGGGGAATCATAGTTGGGAATCAGAGGCGGGGAATCAGATATGGGGAAACAGAGGCGCGGAATCAGAGGCGGGGAAACAGAGGCGGGGAATCAGATATGGGGAATCGGATGCAGGGAATCAGAGGCGGGGAATCAGAGCTGGGGAATCAGAGGCGGGGAATCAGAGTTGGGGCATCAGAGGTGGGGAATTAGATATAGGGAATCAGAGGCGGAGAATCAGAGGCGGGGAAAGAGAGGCGGGGAATCAGATATGTGGAATCAGAGGTGGGGAATCAGAGGCAGGGAATCAGATGTGCGGAATCAGAGATGGGGAATCAGAGGCAGGGAATCAGAATCAGAAGCGGGGAATCAGAGGCCGGGAATCAGAGGCCGGGAATCAGATGCTGGGAATAAGAGGCCGGGAATCAGAGGTGGGGAATCAGAGTCCGGGAATCAGAGATGGGGATTCAGAGGCGGGGAATGAGATATGGAGAATCAGAGGCGGGGAATCAGAGGCGGGGAAACAGAGGTGGGGAATCAGATATGGGGAATCAGAGGTGGCGAATCAAAGGCGGTGAATCAGAGATGGGGAATCAGAGGCGGGGAATAAGAGGCAGGGAATCAGATGCGGGGAATCAGAGGCGGGGAATCGGAGCTGGCGAATCAGAGGCGGGGAATCAGAGTTGGGCAATCAGAGGCGGGGAATCAGATATCGGGAATCAGAGGCGGGGAATCAGAGGCGGGGAAACAGAGGCGGGGATTCAAATATAGGGAATCAGAGGTGGGGAATCAGAGGTTGTGAATCAGAGATGGGGAATCAAGGCGGGGAATCAGAGGCAGGGAATCAGACGCGGGGAATCAGAGGCGGGGATTCAGAGCTGGGGAATCAGAGGCGGGGAATCAGAGTTGGGGAATCAGAGGCAGGGAATCAGATATGGGGAATCAGAGGCGGGGAATCAGAGGCGGGGAAACAGAGGCGGGGAATCAGATATGGGGAATCAGAGGTGGGGAATCAGAGTTGGGGAATCAGAGGCAGGGAATTGGATGTGCGGAATCAGAGATGGGGAATCAGAGGTGGGGAATCAGAGGCGGTGAATCAGAAATGGGGAATCAGAGGCGGGGAATCAGAGGCAGGAAATCAGACACGGGAACTCAGAGGCTGGGAATCAGACGGTGGGAATCAAAGGCGGGGAATCAGAGCTGGGGAATCTGAGGCAGGGAATCAGAGTTGGGGATTCAGAGGCGGGGAATCAGATATGGGGAAACAGAGGCGGGGAATCAGAGGCGGGAAAACAGAGGCGGGGAATTAGATATGGGGAATCAGAGGTGGGGAATCAGAGGTGGTGAATCAGTGATGGGGAATCACAGGCGGGGAATCAGAGGCAGGGAATAGAACGCGGGGAATCAGAGGCAGGGAATCAGAGCTGGGGAATCAGAGGCGGGGAATCATAGTTGGGAATCAGAGGCAGGGAATCAGATATGGGGAAACAGAGGCGGGGAATCAGAGGCGGGGAAACAGAGGCGGGGAATCAGATATGGGGAATCGGATGCAGGGAATCAGAGGCGGGGAATCAGAGCTGGGGATCAGAGGCGGGGAATCAGAGTTGGGGAATCAGAGGTGGGGAATTAGATATAGGGAAACAGAGGCGGGGAATCAGAGGCGGGGAAACAGAGGCGGGGAATCAGATATGGGGAATCAGAGGTGGGGAATCAGAGGCAGGGATTCAGATGTGCGGAATCAGAGATGGGGAATCAGAGGCAGGGAATCAGAATCAGAAGCGGGGAATCAGAGGCCGGGAATCAGAGGCCGGGAATCAGATGCTGGGAATAAGAGGCCGGGAATCAGAGGTGGGGAATCAGAGTCCGGGAATCAGAGATGGGGATTCAGAGGCGGGGAATGAGATATGGAGAATCAGAGGCGGGGAATCAGAGGCGGGGTAACAGAGGTGGGGAATCAGATATGGGGAATCAGAGGTGGCGAATCAAAGGCGGTGAATCAGAGATGGGGAATCAGAGGCGGGGAATTAGAGGCAGGGAATCAGATGTGGGGAATCAGAGGCGGGGAATCGGAGCTGGCGAATCAGAGGCGGGGATTCAGAGGTGGGCAATCAGAGGCGGGGAATCAGATATGGGGAATCAGAGGCGGGGAATCAGAGGCGGGGAAACAGAGGCGGGAAATCAAATATAAGGAATCAGAGGTGGGGAATCAGAGGTTGTGAATCAGAGATGGGGAATCAAGGCGGGGAATCAGAGGCAGGGAATCAGACGCGGGGAATCAGAGGCGGGGATTCAGAGCTGGGGAATCAGAGGTGGGGAATCAGAGTTGGGGAATCAGAGGCAGGGAATCAGATATGGGGAATCAGAGGGGGGAATCAGAGGCGGGGAAACAGAGGCGGGGAATCAGATATGGGGAATCAGAGGTGGGGAATCAGGGGCAGGGAATCAGTGGCAGGGAATCAGAGGCGGGGAATCAGAGGCGGGGAATCAGAGGCAGGGAATCAGACACGGGGAATCAGAGGCGGGGAATCAGAGATGGGGAATCAGAGGCGGGGAATCAGAGGCAGGGAATCGGATGCCGGGAATCAGAGTCGGGGATTCAGTGCTGGGGAATCAGAGGCGGGGAATCAGAGTCGGGGAATCTGAGGCAGGGAATCAGAGGCCGGGAATCAGATGCTGGGAATAAGAGGCCGGGAATCAGAGGTGGGGAAACAGAGGCGGGGAATCAGATATGGGGAATTAGAGGTGGGGAATCAGGGGCGGGGAATCAGTGGCAGGGAATCAGAGGCCGGGAATAAAAGGCGGAGAATCAGAGCTTGGGAATCAGAGGCGGGGAATCAGAGTTGGGGAATCAGAGGAGGGGAATCAGATATGGGGAAACAGAGGCCGGGAATCAGAGGCAGGGAAACAGAGGCGGGGAATCAGATATGGGGAATCAGAGGTGGGGAATCAGGGGCAGGGAATCAGTGGCAGGGAATCAGACGCGGGGAATCAGAGGCGGGGAATCAGAGGTGGGGAATCAGAGGCGGGGAATCAGAGGCAGGGAATCGGATGTGCGGAATCAGAGATGGGGAATCAGAGGTGGGGATTCAGAGGTGGTGAATCAGAGAAGGGGAATCAGAGGCTGGGAATCAGAGGCAGGGAATCAGACGCAGGGAATCAGAGGCGGGGAATCATAGCTGGCGAATTAGAGGAGGGGAATCAGAGTTGGGGAATCAGAGGCGGGGAATCATATATGGGGAATCAGAGGTGGGGAATCAGGGGCAGGGAATCAGTGGCAGGGAATCAGAGGCGGGGAATCATAGCTGGCGAATTAGAGGAGGGGAATCAGAGTTGGGGAAACAGAGGCGGGGAATCAGATATGGGGAATCAGAGGTGGGGAATCAGGGGCAGGGAATCAGTGGCAGGGAATCAGACGCGGGGAATCAGAGGCGGGGAATCAGAGGCAGGGAATCAGACACGGGGAATAAGAGGCGGGGAATCAGAGACGGGGAATCAGAGGCGGGGAATCAGAGGCAGGGAATCGGATGCCGGAAATCAGAGGCGGGAAATCAGAGCTGGGGAATCAGAGGCGGGGAATCAGAGTTGGGGAATCAGAGGCGGCGAAGCAGATATGGGGAAATAGAGGCGGGGAATCAGATATGGGGAATCAGGGGCGGGGAATCAGATATGGGGAATCAGAGGCTGGGAATCAGAGGGGGGGAAACAGAGGCAGGGAATCAGACACGGGGAATCAGAGGTGGGGAATCAGAGGTGGGGAATCAGAGGTGGGGAATCAGAGGCAGGGAATCAGACGCGGGGAATCAGAGGCGGGGAATCAGAGCTGGGGAATCAGAGGTGGGGAATCAGAGTCGGGGAATCAGAGGCAGGGAATCGGATGTGCGGAATCAGAGATGGGGAATCAGAGGTGGGGAAAGAGGCGGTGAATCAGAGATGGGGAATCAGAGGCGGGGAATCAGAGGCAGGAAATCAGACACGGGGATTCAGAGGCTGGGAATCAGACGGGGGGAATCAAAGGCGGGGAATCAGAGCTGGTGAATCAGAGGCAGGGAATCAGAGTTGGGGATTCAGAGGCGGGGAATCAGATATGGGGAAACAGAGGCGGGGAATCAGAGGCGGGCAAACAGAGGCGGGGAATTAGATATGGGGAATCAGAGGTGGGGAATCAGAGGTGGTGAATCAGAGATGGGGAATCACAGGCGGGGAATCAGAGGCAGGGAATAGAACGCGGGGAATCAGAGGCAGTGAATCAGAGCTGGGGAATCAGAGGCGGGGAATCAGATATGGGGAAACAGAGGCGGGGAATCAGAGGCGGGGAAACAGAGGCGAGGAATAAGACATGGGGAATCGGATGCGGGGAATCAGAGGTGGGGAATCAGAGCTGGGGAATCAGAGGCGGGGAATCAGAGTTGCAGCATCAGAGGTGGGGAATTAGATATGGGGAAACAGAGGCGGGGAATCAGAGGCGGGGAAACAGAGGCGGGGAATCAGATATGGGGAATCATAGGTGGGGAATCAGAGGCAGGGAATCAGATGTGCGGAATCATAGATGGGGAATCAGAGGCAGGGAATCAGAATCAGAAGCGGGGAATTAGAGGCCGGGAATCAGAGGCCGGGAATCAGATGCTGGGAATAAGAGGCCGGGAATCAGAGGTGGGGAATCAGAGTCCGGGAATCAGAGATGGGGATTCAGAGGCGGGGAATCAGAGCTGGGGAATCAGAGGCGGGGAATCAGAGTTGGGGAATCAGAGGAGGGGAATCAGATATGGGGAAACAGAGACCGGGAATCAAAGGCAGGGAAACAGAGGCGGGGAATCAGATATGGGGAATCAGAGGTGGGGAATTAGAGGTTGCGAATCAGAGGGGGGGAATCAGAGGCGGGGAATCAGAGGCAGGGAATCGGATGTGCGGAATCAGAGATGGGGAATCAGAGGTGGGGATTCAGAGGTGGTGAATCAGAGAAGGGGAATCAGAGGCTGGGAATCAGAGGCAGGGAATCAGATGCAGGGAATCAGAGGCGGGGAATCATAGCTGGCGAATTAGAGGAGGGGAATCAGAGTTGGGGAATCAGAGGCGGGGAATCAGATATGGGGAAACAGAGGCGGGGAATCAGAGGTGGGGAAACAGAGGCGGGGAATCAGATATGGGGAATCAGAGGTGGGGAATCAGGGGCAGGGAATCAGTGGCAGGGAATCAGACGCGGGGAATCAGAGGCGGGGAATCAGAGGTGGGGAATCAGAGGCGGGGAATCAGAGGCAGGGAATCGGATGTGCGGAATCAGAGATGGGGAATCAGAGGTGGGGATTCAGAGGTGGTGAATCAGAGAAGGGGAATCAGAGGCTGGGAATCAGAGGCAGGGAATCAGACGCAGGGAATCAGAGGCGGGGAATCATAGCTGGCGAATTAGAGGAGGGGAATCAGAGTTGGGGAATCAGAGGCGGGGAATCATATATGGGGAATCAGAGGTGGGGAATCACGGGCAGGGAATCAGTGGCAGGGAATCAGAGGCGGGGAATCATAGCTGGCGAATTAGAGGAGGGGAATCAGAGTTGGGGAAACAGAGGCGGGGAATCAGATATGGGGAATCAGAGGTGGGGAATCAGGGGCAGGGAATCAGTGGCAGGGAATCAGACGCGGGGAATCAGAGGCGGGGAATCAGAGGCAGGGAATCAGACACGGGGAATAAGAGGCGGGGAATCAGAGATGGGGAATCAGAGGCGGGGAATCAGAGGCAGGGAATCGGATGCCGGAAATCAGAGGCGGGAAATCAGAGCTGGGGAATCAGAGGCGGGGAATCAGAGTTGTGGAATCAGAGGCGGCGAAGCAGATATGGGGAAATAGAGGCGGGGAATCAGATATGGGGAATCAGGGGCGGGGAATCAGATATGGGGAATCAGAGGCTGGGAATCAGAGGGGGGGAAACAGAGGCAGGGAATCAGACACGGGGAATCAGAGGTGGGGAATCAGAGGTGGGGAATCAGAGGTGGGGAATCAGAGGCAGGGAATCAGACGCGGGGAATCAGAGGCGGGGAATCAGAGCTGGGGAATCAGAGGTGGGGAATCAGAGTCGGGGAATCAGAGGCAGGGAATCGGATGTGCGGAATCAGAGATGGGGAATCAGAGGTGGGGAAACAGAGGCGGTGAATCAGAGATGGGGAATCAGAGGCGGGGAATCAGAGGCAGGAAATCAGACACGGGGATTCAGAGGCTGGGAATCAGACGGGGGGAATCAAAGGCGGGGAATCAGAGCTGGTGAATCAGAGGCAGGGAATCAGAGTTGGGGATTCAGAGGCGGGGAATCAGATATGGGGAAACAGAGGCGGGGAATCAGAGGCGGGCAAACAGAGGCGGGGAATTAGATATGGGGAATCAGAGGTGGGGAATCAGAGGTGGTGAATCAGAGATGGGGAATCACAGGCGGGGAATCAGAGGCAGGGAATAGAACGCGGGGAATCAGAGGCAGTGAATCAGAGCTGGGGAATCAGAGGCGGGGAATCAGATATGGGGAAACAGAGGCGGGGAATCAGAGGCGGGGAAACAGAGGCGAGGAATCAGACATGGGGAATCGGATGCGGGGAATCAGAGGTGGGGAATCAGAGCTGGGGAATCAGAGGCGGGGAATCAGAGTTGCGGCATCAGAGGTGGGGAATTAGATATGGGGAAACAGAGGCGGGGAATCAGAGGCGGGGAAACAGAGGCGGGGAATCAGATATGGGGAATCATAGGTGGGGAATCAGAGGCAGGGAATCAGATGTGCGGAATCATAGATGGGGAATCAGAGGCAGGGAATCAGAATCAGAAGCGGGGAATTAGAGGCCGGGAATCAGAGGCCGGGAATCAGATGCTGGGAATAAGAGGCCGGGAATCAGAGGTGGGGAATCAGAGTCCGGGAATCAGAGATGGGGATTCAGAGGTGGGGAATGAGATATGGAGAATCAGAGGCGGGGAATCAGAGGCGGGGAAACAGAGGTGGGGAATCAGATATGGGGAATCAGAGGTGGTGAATCAAAGGCGGTGAATCAGAGATGGGGAAACAGAGGCGGGGAATCAGAGGCGTGGAAACAGAGGTGGGGAATCACATATGGGGAATCAGAGGCGGGGAAACAGAGGCAGGGAATCAGATATGGGGAATCAGAGGCGGGGAATCAGAGGTGGGGAATCATAGGCAGGGAATCGGATGTGCGGAATCAGAGATGGGGTATCAGAGGCAGGGAATCAGAATCAGAAGCGGGGAATCAGAGGCCGGGAATCAGAGGCCGGGAATCAGATGCTGGGAATAAGAGGCCGGGAATCAGAGGTGGGGAATCAGAGTCCGGGAATCAGAGATGGGGATTCAGAGGCGGGGAATGAGATATGGAGAATCAGAGGCGGGGAATCAGAGGCGGGGAAACAGAGGTGGGGAATCAGATATGGGGAATCAGAGGTGGCGAATCAAAGGCGGTGAATCAGAGATGGGGAATCAGAGGCGGGGAATCAGAGGCAGGGAATCAGATGCGGGGAATCAGAGGCGGGGAATCGGAGCTGGCGAATCAGAGGCGGGGAATTAGAGGTGGGCAATCAGAGGCGGGGAATCAGATATGGGGAATCAGAGGCGGGGAATCAGAGGCGGGGAAACAGAGGCGGGGAATCAAATATAGGGAATCAGAGGTGGGCAATCAGAGGCGGGGAATCAGATATGGGGAATCAGAGGCGGGGAATCAGAGGCGGGGAAACAGAGGCCGGGAATCAGATATGGGGAATCAGAGGTGGGGCATCAGAGGTTGTGAATCACAGATGGGGAATCAGAGGCGGGGAATGAGAGGCAGGGAATCAGATGCGGGGAATCAGAGGCGGGTTTCAGAGCTGGGGAATCAGAGGTGGGGAATCAGAGTTGGGGAATCAGAGGCGGGGAATCAGATATGGGGAATCAGAGGCAGGGAATCAGAGGTGGGAAAACAGAGGCGGGGAATCAGATATGGGGAATCAGAGGCGGGGAATCAGAGGCAGGGAATCAGACACGGGGAATCAGAGGCGGGGAATCAGAGATGGGGAATCAGAGGCGGGGAATCAGAGGCAGGGAATTGGATACCGGGAATCAGAGGCGGGAAATCAGAGCTGGGGAATCAGAGGCGGGGAATCAGTGTTGGGGAATCAGAGGCGGCGAAGCAGATATGGGGAAATAGAGGCGGGGATTCAGATATGGGGAATCAGAGGCGTGGAATCAGATATGGGGAATCAGAGGCTGGGAATCAGAGGGGGGGAAACAGAGGCGGGGAATAAGATATGGGGATTCTGAGCTGGGGAATCAGAAGCGGGGAATCAGAGTTGGGGAATCAGAGGCGGGGAATCAGATATGGGGAATCAGAGGCAGGGAATCAGAGGCGGGGAATCAGAGGCAGGGAATCAGACGCGGGGAATCTGAGGCGGGGAATCAGAGCTGGGGAATCAGAGGTGGGGAATCAGAGTTGGGGAATCAGAGGCAGGGAATTGGATGTGCGGAATCAGAGATGGGGAATCAGAGGTGGGGAATCAGAGGCGGTGAATCAGAAATGGGGAATCAGAGGCGGGGAATCAGAGGCAGGAAATCAGACACGGGGACTCAGAGGCTGGGAATCAGACGGTGGGAATCAAAGGCGGGGAATCAGAGCTGGGGAATCTGAGGCAGGGAATCAGAGTTGGGGATTCAGAGGCGGGGAATCATATATGGGGAAACAGAGGCGGGGAATCAGAGGCGGGAAAACAGAGGCGGGGAATTAGATATGGGGAATCAGAGGTGGGGAATCAGAGGTGGTGAATCAGTGATGGGGAATCACAGGCGGGGAATCAGAGGCAGGGAATAGAACGCGGGGAATCAGAGGCAGGGAATCAGAGCTGGGGAATCAGAGGCGGGGAATCATAGTTGGGAATCAGAGGCAGGGAATCAGATATGGGGAAACAGAGGCGGGGAATCAGAGGCGGGGAAACAGAGGCGGGGAATCAGATATGGGGAATCGGATGCAGGGAATCAGAGGCGGGGAATCAGAGCTGGGGATCAGAGGCGGGGAATCAGAGTTGGGGAATCAGAGGTGGGGAATTAGATATAGGGAAACAGAGGCGGGGAATCAGAGGCGGGGAAACAGAGGCGGGGAATCAGATATGGGGAATCAGAGGTGGGGAATCAGAGGCAGGGATTCAGATGTGCGGAATCAGAGATGGGGAATCAGAGGCAGGGAATCAGAATCAGAAGCGGGGAATCAGAGGCCGGGAATCAGAGGCCGGGAATCAGATGCTGGGAATAAGAGGCCGGGAATCAGAGGTGGGGAATCAGAGTCCGGGAATCAGAGATGGGGATTCAGAGGCGGGGAATGAGATATGGAGAATCAGAGGCGGGGAATCAGAGGCGGGGTAACAGAGGTGGGGAATCAGATATGGGGAATCAGAGGTGGCGAATCAAAGGCGGTGAATCAGAGATGGGGAATCAGAGGCGGGGAATTAGAGGCAGGGAATCAGATGCGGGGAATCAGAGGCGGGGAATCGGAGCTGGCGAATCAGAGGCGGGGATTCAGAGGTGGGCAATCAGAGGCGGGGAATCAGATATGGGGAATCAGAGGCGGGGAATCAGAGGCGGGGAAACAGAGGCGGGGAATCAAATATAAGGAATCAGAGGTGGGGAATCAGAGGTTGTGAATCAGAGATGGGGAATCAAGGCGGGGAATCAGAGGCAGGGAATCAGACGCGGGGAATCAGAGGCGGGGATTCAGAGCTGGGGAATCAGAGGTGGGGAATCAGAGTTGGGGAATCAGAGGCAGGGAATCAGATATGGGGAATCAGAGGGGGGAATCAGAGGCGGGGAAACAGAGGCGGGGAATCAGATATGGGGAATCAGAGGTGGGGAATCAGGGGCAGGGAATCAGTGGCAGGGAATCAGAGGCGGGGAATCAGAGGCGGGGAATCAGAGGCAGGGAATCAGACACGGGGAATCAGAGGCGGGGAATCAGAGATGGGGAATCAGAGGCGGGGAATCAGAGGCAGGGAATCGGATGCCGGGAATCAGAGTCGGGGATTCAGTGCTGGGGAATCAGAGGCGGGGAATCAGAGTCGGGGAATCTGAGGCAGGGAATCAGAGGCCGGGAATCAGATGCTGGGAATAAGAGGCCGGGAATCAGAGGTGGGGAAACAGAGGCGGGGAATCAGATATGGGGAATTAGAGGTGGGGAATCAGGGGCGGGGAATCAGTGGCAGGGAATCAGAGGCCGGGAATAAAAGGCGGAGAATCAGAGCTTGGGAATCAGAGGCGGGGAATCAGAGTTGGGGAATCAGAGGAGGGGAATCAGATATGGGGAAACAGAGGCCGGGAATCAGAGGCAGGGAAACAGAGGCGGGGAATCAGATATGGGGAATCAGAGGTGGGGAATCAGGGGCAGGGAATCAGTGGCAGGGAATCAGACGCGGGGAATCAGAGGCGGGGAATCAGAGGTGGGGAATCAGAGGCGGGGAATCAGAGGCAGGGAATCGGATGTGCGGAATCAGAGATGGGGAATCAGAGGTGGGGATTCAGAGGTGGTGAATCAGAGAAGGGGAATCAGAGGCTGGGAATCAGAGGCAGGGAATCAGACGCAGGGAATCAGAGGCGGGGAATCATAGCTGGCGAATTAGAGGAGGGGAATCAGAGTTGGGGAATCAGAGGCGGGGAATCATATATGGGGAATCAGAGGTGGGGAATCAGGGGCAGGGAATCAGTGGCAGGGAATCAGAGGCGGGGAATCATAGCTGGCGAATTAGAGGAGGGGAATCAGAGTTGGGGAAACAGAGGCGGGGAATCAGATATGGGGAATCAGAGGTGGGGAATCAGGGGCAGGGAATCAGTGGCAGGGAATCAGACGCGGGGAATCAGAGGCGGGGAATCAGAGGCAGGGAATCAGACACGGGGAATAAGAGGCGGGGAATCAGAGATGGGGAATCAGAGGCGGGGAATCAGAGGCAGGGAATCGGATGCCGGAAATCAGAGGCGGGAAATCAGAGCTGGGGAATCAGAGGCGGGGAATCAGAGTTGGGGAATCAGAGGCGGCGAAGCAGATATGGGGAAATAGAGGCGGGGAATCAGATATGGGGAATCAGGGGCGGGGAATCAGATATGGGGAATCAGAGGCTGGGAATCAGAGGGGGGGAAACAGAGGCAGGGAATCAGACACGGGGAATCAGAGGTGGGGAATCAGAGGTGGGGAATCAGAGGTGGGGAATCAGAGGCAGGGAATCAGACGCGGGGAATCAGAGGCGGGGAATCAGAGCTGGGGAATCAGAGGTGGGGAATCAGAGTCGGGGAATCAGAGGCAGGGAATCGGATGTGCGGAATCAGAGATGGGGAATCAGAGGTGGGGAAAGAGGCGGTGAATCAGAGATGGGGAATCAGAGGCGGGGAATCAGAGGCAGGAAATCAGACACGGGGATTCAGAGGCTGGGAATCAGACGGGGGGAATCAAAGGCGGGGAATCAGAGCTGGTGAATCAGAGGCAGGGAATCAGAGTTGGGGATTCAGAGGCGGGGAATCAGATATGGGGAAACAGAGGCGGGGAATCAGAGGCGGGCAAACAGAGGCGGGGAATTAGATATGGGGAATCAGAGGTGGGGAATCAGAGGTGGTGAATCAGAGATGGGGAATCACAGGCGGGGAATCAGAGGCAGGGAATAGAACGCGGGGAATCAGAGGCAGTGAATCAGAGCTGGGGAATCAGAGGCGGGGAATCAGATATGGGGAAACAGAGGCGGGGAATCAGAGGCGGGGAAACAGAGGCGAGGAATCAGACATGGGGAATCGGATGCGGGGAATCAGAGGTGGGGAATCAGAGCTGGGGAATCAGAGGCGGGGAATCAGAGTTGCGGCATCAGAGGTGGGGAATTAGATATGGGGAAACAGAGGCGGGGAATCAGAGGCGGGGAAACAGAGGCGGGGAATCAGATATGGGAATCATAGGTGGGGAATCAGAGGCAGGGAATCAGATGTGCGGAATCATAGATGGGGAATCAGAGGCAGGGAATCAGAATCAGAAGCGGGGAATTAGAGGCCGGGAATCAGAGGCCGGGAATCAGATGCTGGGAATAAGAGGCCGGGAATCAGAGGTGGGGAATCAGAGTCCGGGAATCAGAGATGGGGATTCAGAGGTGGGGAATGAGATATGGAGAATCAGAGGCGGGGAATCAGAGGCGGGGAAATAGAGGTGGGGAATCAGATATGGGGAATCAGAGGTGGTGAATCAAAGGCGGTGAATCAGAGATGGGGAAACAGAGGCGGGGAATCAGAGGCGTGGAAACAGAGGTGGGGAATCACATATGGGGAATCAGAGGCGGGGAAACAGAGGCAGGGAATCAGATATGGGGAATCAGAGGCGGGGAATCAGAGGTGGGGAATCATAGGCAGGGAATCGGATGTGCGGAATCAGAGATGGGGAATCAGAGGCAGGGAATCAGAATCAGAAGCGGGGAATCAGAGGCCGGGGATCAGAGGCCGGGAATCAGATGCTGGGAATAAGAGGCCGGGAATCAGAGGTGGGGAATCAGAGTCCGGGAATCAGAGATGGGGATTCAGAGGCGGGGAATGAGATATGGAGAATCAGAGGCGGGGAATCAGAGGCGGGGAAACAGAGGTGGGGAATCAGATATGGGGAATCAGAGGTGGCGAATCAAAGGCGGTGAATCAGAGATGGGGAATCAGATGCGGGGAATCAGAGGCAGGGAATCAGATGCGGGGAATCAGAGGCGGGGAATCGGAGCTGGCGAATCAGAGGCGGGGAATCAGAGGTGGGCAATCAGAGGCGGGGAATCAGATATGGGGAATCAGAGGCGGGGAATCAGAGGCGGGGAAACAGAGGCGGGGAATCAAATATAGGGAATCAGAGGTGGGCAATCAGAGGCGGGGAATCAGATATGGGGAATCAGAGGCGGGGAATCAGAGGCGGGGAAACAGAGGCCGGGAATCAGATATGGGGAATCAGAGGTGGGGCATCAGAGGTTGTGAATCACAGATGGGGAATCAGAGGCGGGGAATGAGAGGCAGGGAATCAGATGCGGGGAATCAGAGGCGGGTTTCAGAGCTGGGGAATCAGAGGTGGGGAATCAGAGTTGGGGAATCAGAGGCGGGGAATCAGATATGGGGAATCAGAGGCAGGGAATCAGAGGTGGGAAAACAGAGGCGGGGAATCAGATATGGGGAATCAGAGGCGGGGAATCAGAGGCAGGGAATCAGACACGGGGAATCAGAGGCGGGGAATCAGAGATGGGGAATCAGAGGCGGGGAATCAGAGGCAGGGAATTGGATACCGGGAATCAGAGGCGGGAAATCAGAGCTGGGGAATCAGAGGCGGGGAATCAGTGTTGGGGAATCAGAGGCGGCGAAGCAGATATGGGGAAATAGAGGCGGGGATTCAGATATGGGGAATCAGAGGCGTGGAATCAGATATGGGGAATCAGAGGCTGGGAATCAGAGGGGGGGAAACAGAGGCGGGGAATAAGATATGGGGATTCTGAGCTGGGGAATCAGAAGCGGGGAATCAGAGTTGGGGAATCAGAGGCGGGGAATCAGATATGGGGAATCAGAGGCAGGGAATCAGAGGCGGGGAATCAGAGGCAGGGAATCAGACGCGGGGAATCTGAGGCGGGGAATCAGAGCTGGGGAATCAGAGGTGGGGAATCAGAGTTGGGGAATCAGAGGCAGGGAATTGGATGTGCGGAATCAGAGATGGGGAATCAGAGGTGGGGAATCAGAGGCGGTGAATCAGAAATGGGGAATCAGAGGCGGGGAATCAGAGGCAGGAAATCAGACACGGGGACTCAGAGGCTGGGAATCAGACGGTGGGAATCAAAGGCGGGGAATCAGAGCTGGGGAATCTGAGGCAGGGAATCAGAGTTGGGGATTCAGAGGCGGGGAATCAGATATGGGGAAACAGAGGCGGGGAATCAGAGGCGGGAAAACAGAGGCGGGGAATTAGATATGGGGAATCAGAGGTGGGGAATCAGAGGTGGTGATTCAGTGATGGGGAATCACAGGCGGGGAATCAGAGGCAGGGAATAGAACGCGGGGAATCAGAGGCAGGGAATCAGAGCTGGGGAATCAGAGGCGGGGAATCATAGTTGGGAATCAGAGGCGGGGAATCAGATATGGGGAAACAGAGGCGGGGAATCAGAGGCGGGGAAACAGAGGCGGGGAATCAGATATGGGGAATCGGATGCAGGGAATCAGAGGCGGGGAATCAGAGCTGGGGATCAGAGGCGGGGAATCAGAGTTGGGGAATCAGAGGTGGGGAATTAGATATAGGGAAACAGAGGCGGGGAATCAGAGGCGGGGAAACAGAGGCGGGGAATCAGATATGGGGAATCAGAGGTGGGGAATCAGAGGCAGGGATTCAGATGTGCGGAATCAGAGATGGGGAATCAGAGGCAGGGAATCAGAATCAGAAGCGGGGAATCAGAGGCCGGGAATCAGAGGCCGGGAATCAGATGCTGGGAATAAGAGGCCGGGAATCAGAGGTGGGGAATCAGAGTCCGGGAATCAGAGATGGGGATTCAGAGGCGGGGAATGAGATATGGAGAATCAGAGGCGGGGAATCAGAGGCGGGGTAACAGAGGTGGGGAATCAGATATGGGGAATCAGAGGTGGCGAATCAAAGGCGGTGAATCAGAGATGGGGAATCAGAGGCGGGGAATTAGAGGCAGGGAATCAGATGCGGGGAATCAGAGGCGGGGAATCGGAGCTGGCGAATCAGAGGCGGGGATTCAGAGGTGGGCAATCAGAGGCGGGGAATCAGATATGGGGAATCAGAGGCGGGGAATCAGAGGCGGGGAAACAGAGGCGGGGAATCAAATATAAGGAATCAGAGGTGGGGAATCAGAGGTTGTGAATCAGAGATGGGGAATCAAGGCGGGGAATCAGAGGCAGGGAATCAGACGCGGGGAATCAGAGGCGGGGATTCAGAGCTGGGGAATCAGAGGTGGGGAATCAGAGTTGGGGAATCAGAGGCAGGGAATCAGATATGGGGAATCAGAGGGGGGAATCAGAGGCGGGGAAACAGAGGCGGGGAATCAGATATGGGGAATCAGAGGTGGGGAATCAGGGGCAGGGAATCAGTGGCAGGGAATCAGAGGCGGGGAATCAGAGGCGGGGAATCAGAGGCAGGGAATCAGACACGGGGAATCAGAGGCGGGGAATCAGAGATGGGGAATCAGAGGCGGGGAATCAGAGGCAGGGAATCGGATGCCGGGAATCAGAGTCGGGGATTCAGTGCTGGGGAATCAGAGGCGGGGAATCAAAGTCGGGGAATCTGAGGCAGGGAATCAGAGGCCGGGAATCAGATGCTGGGAATAAGAGGCCGGGAATCAGAGGTGGGGAAACAGAGGCGGGGAATCAGATATGGGGAATTAGAGGTGGGGAATCAGGGGCGGGGAATCAGTGGCAGGGAATCAGAGGCCGGGAATAAAAGGCGGAGAATCAGAGCTTGGGAATCAGAGGCGGGGAATCAGAGTTGGGGAATCAGAGGAGGGGAATCAGATATGGGGAAACAGAGGCCGGGAATCAGAGGCAGGGAAACAGAGGCGGGGAATCAGATATGGGGAATCAGAGGTGGGGAATTAGAGGTTGCGAATCAGAGGCGGGGAATCAGAGGCGGGGAATCAGAGGCAGGGAATCGGATGTGCGGAATCAGAGATGGGGAATCAGAGGTGGGGATTCAGAGGTGGTGAATCAGAGAAGGGGAATCAGAGGCTGGGAATCAGAGGCAGGGAATCAGACGCAGGGAATCAGAGGCGGGGAATCATAGCTGGCGAATTAGAGGAGGGGAATCAGAGTTGGGGAATCAGAGGCGGGGAATCAGATATGGGGAAACAGAGGCGGGGAATCAGAGGCGGGGAAACAGAGGCGGGGAATCAGATATGGGGAATCAGAGGTGGGGAATCAGAGGCAGGGAATCAGATGTGCGTAATCAGAGATGGGGAATCAGAGGCAGGGAATCAGAATCAGAAGCAGGGAATCAGAGGCCGGGAATCAGAGGCCGGAATCAGATGCTGGGAATCAGAGGCCTGGAATCAGAGGCGGGGAATCAGAGGCAGGGAATCAGATGCGGGGAATCAGAGGCGGGGAATCAGAGCTGGGGAATCAGAGGCAGGGTATTAGAGTTGGGGAATCAGAGGCGGGGAATCAGATATGGGGAAACAGAGGTGGGGAATCAGAGGCGGGGAAACAGAGGCAGGGAATCAGATATGGGGAATCAGAGGCGGGGAATCAGAGGTGGGGAATCATAGGCAGGGAATCGGATGTGCGGAATCAGAGATGGGGAATCAGAGGCCGGGAATCAGAGGTGGTGAATCAGATATGGGGAATCAGAGGCGGGGAATCAGAGGCAGGGAATCAGACGCGGGGAATCAGAGGTGGGCAATCAGAGGTGGGGAATCAGATATGGGGAATCAGAGGCGGGGAATCAGAGGCGGGGAAACAGAGGTGGGGAATCAGATATGGGGAATCAGAGGTGGTGAATCAAAGGCGGTGAATCAGAGATGGGGAAACAGAGGCGGGGAATCAGAGGCGTGGAAACAGAGGTGGGGAATCACATATGGGGAATCAGAGGCGGGGAAACAGAGGCAGGGAATCAGATATGGGGAATCAGAGGCGGGGAATCAGAGGTGGGGAATCATAGGCAGGGAATCGGATGTGCGGAATCAGAGATGGGGAATCAGAGGCAGGAAATCAGAATCAGAAGCGGGGAATCAGAGGCCGGGGATCAGAGGCCGGGAATCAGATGCTGGGAATAAGAGGCCGGGAATCAGAGGTGGGGAATCAGAGTCTGGGAATCAGAGATGGGGATTCAGAGGCGGGGAATGAGATATGGAGAATCAGAGGCGGGGAATCAGAGGCGGGGAAACAGAGGTGGGGAATCAGATATGGGGAATCAGAGGTGGCGAATCAAAGGCGGTGAATCAGAGATGGGGAATCAGAGGCGGGGAATCAGAGGCAGGGAATCAGATGCGGGGAATCAGAGGCGGGGAATCGGAGCTGGCGAATCAGAGGCGGGGAATCAGAGGTGGGCAATCAGAGGCGGGGAATCAGATATGGGGAATCAGAGGCGGGGAATCAGAGGCGGGGAAACAGAGGCGGGGAATCAAATATAGGGAATCAGAGGTGGGCAATCAGAGGCGGGGAATCAGATATGGGGAATCAGAGGCGGGGAATCAGAGGCGGGGAAACAGAGGCCGGGAATCAGATATGGGGAATCAGAGGTGGGGCATCAGAGGTTGTGAATCACAGATGGGGAATCAGAGGCGGGGAATGAGAGGCAGGGAATCAGATGCGGGGAATCAGAGGCGGGTTTCAGAGCTGGGGAATCAGAGGTGGGGAATCAGAGTTGGGGAATCAGAGGCGGGGAATCAGATATGGGGAATCAGAGGCAGGGAATCAGAGGTGGGAAAACAGAGGCGGGGAATCAGATATGGGGAATCAGAGGCGGGGAATCAGAGGCAGGGAATCAGACACGGGGAATCAGAGGCGGGGAATCAGAGATGGGGAATCAGAGGCGGGGAATCAGAGGCAGGGAATTGGATACCGGGAATCAGAGGCGGGAAATCAGAGCTGGGGAATCAGAGGCGGGGAATCAGTGTTGGGGAATCAGAGGCGGCGAAGCAGATATGGGGAAATAGAGGCGGGGATTCAGATATGGGGAATCAGAGGCGTGGAATCAGATATGGGGAATCAGAGGCTGGGAATCAGAGGGGGGGAAACAGAGGCGGGGAATAAGATATGGGGATTCTGAGCTGGGGAATCAGAAGCGGGGAATCAGAGTTGGGGAATCAGAGGCGGGGAATCAGATATGGGGAATCAGAGGCAGGGAATCAGAGGCGGGGAATCAGAGGCAGGGAATCAGACGCGGGGAATCTGAGGCGGGGAATCAGAGCTGGGGAATCAGAGGTGGGGAATCAGAGTTGGGGAATCAGAGGCAGGGAATTGGATGTGCGGAATCAGAGATGGGGAATCAGAGGTGGGGAATCAGAGGCGGTGAATCAGAAATGGGGAATCAGAGGCGGGGAATCAGAGGCAGGAAATCAGACACGGGGACTCAGAGGCTGGGAATCAGACGGTGGGAATCAAAGGCGGGGAATCAGAGCTGGGGAATCTGAGGCAGGGAATCAGAGTTGGGGATTCAGAGGCGGGGAATCAGATATGGGGAAACAGAGGCGGGGAATCAGAGGCGGGAAAACAGAGGCGGGGAATTAGATATGGGGAATCAGAGGTGGGGAATCAGAGGTGGTGATTCAGTGATGGGGAATCACAGGCGGGGAATCAGAGGCAGGGAATAGAACGCGGGGAATCAGAGGCAGGGAATCAGAGCTGGGGAATTAGAGGCGGGGAATCATAGTTGGGAATCAGAGGCGGGGAATCAGATATGGGGAAACAGAGGCGGGGAATCAGAGGCGGGGAAACAGAGGCGGGGAATCAGATATGGGGAATCGGATGCAGGGAATCAGAGGCGGGGAATCAGAGCTGGGGATCAGAGGCGGGGAATCAGAGTTGGGGAATCAGAGGTGGGGAATTAGATATAGGGAAACAGAGGCGGGGAATCAGAGGCGGGGAAACAGAGGCGGGGAATCAGATATGGGGAATCAGAGGTGGGGAATCAGAGGCAGGGATTCAGATGTGCGGAATCAGAGATGGGGAATCAGAGGCAGGGAATCAGAATCAGAAGCGGGGAATCAGAGGCCGGGAATCAGAGGCCGGGAATCAGATGCTGGGAATAAGAGGCCGGGAATCAGAGGTGGGGAATCAGAGTCCGGGAATCAGAGATGGGGATTCAGAGGCGGGGAATGAGATATGGAGAATCAGAGGCGGGGAATCAGAGGCGGGGTAACAGAGGTGGGGAATCAGATATGGGGAATCAGAGGTGGCGAATCAAAGGCGGTGAATCAGAGATGGGGAATCAGAGGCGGGGAATTAGAGGCAGGGAATCAGATGCGGGGAATCAGAGGCGGGGAATCGGAGCTGGCGAATCAGAGGCGGGGATTCAGAGGTGGGCAATCAGAGGCGGGGAATCAGATATGGGGAATCAGAGGCGGGGAATCAGAGGCGGGCAAACAGAGGCGGGGAATCAAATATAAGGAATCAGAGGTGGGGAATCAGAGGTTGTGAATCAGAGATGGGGAATCAAGGCGGGGAATCAGAGGCAGGGAATCAGACGCGGGGAATCAGAGGCGGGGATTCAGAGCTGGGGAATCAGAGGTGGGGAATCAGAGTTGGGGAATCAGAGGCAGGGAATCAGATATGGGGAATCAGAGGGGGGAATCAGAGGCGGGGAAACAGAGGCGGGGAATCAGATATGGGGAATCAGAGGTGGGGAATCAGGGGCAGGGAATCAGAGGCGGGGAATCAGAGGCAGGGAATCAGACACGGGGAATCAGAGGCGGGGAATCAGAGATGGGGAATCAGAGGCGGGGAATCAGAGGCAGGGAATCGGATGCCGGGAATCAGAGTCGGGGATTCAGTGCTGGGGAATCAGAGGCGGGGAATCAGAGTCGGGGAATCTGAGGCAGGGAATCAGAGGCCGGGAATCAGATGCTGGGAATAAGAGGCCGGGAATCAGAGGTGGGGAAACAGAGGCGGGGAATCAGATATGGGGAATTAGAGGTGGGGAATCAGGGGCGGGGAATCAGTGGCAGGGAATCAGAGGCCGGGAATAAAAGGCGGAGAATCAGAGCTTGGGAATCAGAGGCGGGGAATCAGAGTTGGGGAATCAGAGGAGGGGAATCAGATATGGGGAAACAGAGGCCGGGAATCAGAGACAGGGAAACAGAGGCGGGGAATCAGATATGGGGAATCAGAGGTGGGGAATTAGAGGTTGCGAATCAGAGGCGGGGAATCAGAGGCGGGGAATCAGAGGCAGGGAATCGGATGTGCGGAATCAGAGATGGGGAATCAGAGGTGGGGATTCAGAGGTGGTGAATCAGAGAAGGGGAATCAGAGGCTGGGAATCAGAGGCAGGGAATCAGACGCAGGGAATCAGAGGCGGGGAATCATAGCTGGCGAATTAGAGGAGGGGAATCAGAGTTGGGGAATCAGAGGCGGGGAATCAGATATGGGGAAACAGAGGCGGGGAATCAGAGGCGGGGAAACAGAGGCGGGGAATCAGATATGGGGAATCAGAGGTGGGGAATCAGAGGCAGGGAATCAGATGTGCGTAATCAGAGATGGGGAATCAGAGGCAGGGAATCAGAATCAGAAGCAGGGAATCAGAGGCCGGGAATCAGAGGCCGGAATCAGATGCTGGGAATCAGAGGCCTGGAATCAGAGGCGGGGAATCAGAGGCAGGGAATCAGATGCGGGGAATCAGAGGCGGGGAATCAGAGCTGGGGAATCAGAGGCAGGGTATTAGAGTTGGGGAATCAGAGGCGGGGAATCAGATATGGGGAAACAGAGGTGGGGAATCAGAGGCGGGGAAACAGAGGCAGGGAATCAGATATGGGGAATCAGAGGCGGGGAATCAGAGGTGGGGAATCATAGGCAGGGAATCGGATGTGCGGAATCAGAGATGGGGAATCAGAGGCCGGGAATCAGAGGTGGTGAATCAGATATGGGGAATCAGAGGCGGGGAATCAGAGGCAGGGAATCAGACGCGGGGAATCAGAGGTGGGCAATCAGAGGTGGGGAATCAGATATGGGGAATCAGAGGCGGGGAATCAGAGGCGGGAAAACAGAGGCGGGGAATCAGATATGGGGAATCAGAGGTGGGGCATCAGAGGTTGTGAATCACAGATGGGGAATTAGAGGCGGGGAATCAGAGGCAGGGAATCAGACGCGGGGAATCAGAGGCGGGGATTCTGGGCTGGGGAATCAGAAGCGGGGAATCAGAGTTGGGGAATCAGAGGCGGGGAATCAGATATGGGGAATCAAAGGCAGGGAATCAGAGGCGGGGAATCAGATGCAGGGAATCAGACGCGGGGAATCTGAGGCGGGGAATCAGAGCTGGGGAATCAGAGGTGGGGAATCAGAGTTGGGGAATCAGAGGCAGGGAATTGGATGTGCGGAATCAGAGATGGGGAATCAGAGGTGGGGAATCAGAGGCGGTGAATCAGAAATGGGGAATCAGAGGCGGGGAATCAGAGGCAGGAAATCAGACACGGGGATTCAGAGGCTGGGAATCAGACGGTGGGAATCAAAGGCGGGGAATCAGAGCTGGGGAATCTGAGGCAGGGAATCAGAGTTGGGGATTCAGAGGCGGGGAATCAGATATGGGGAAACAGAGGCGGGGAATCAGAGGCGGGAAAACAGAGGCGGGGAATTAGATATGGGGAATCAGAGGTGGGGAATCAGAGGTGGTGAATCAGTGATGGGGAATCACAGGCGGGGAATCAGAGGCAGGGAATAGAACGCGGGGAATCAGAGGCAGGGAATCAGAGCTGGGGAATCAGAGGCGGGGAATCATAGTTGGGAATCAGAGGCGGGGAATCAGATATGGGGAAACAGAGGCGCGGAATCAGAGGCGGGGAAACAGAGGCGGGGAATCAGACATGGGGAATCGGATGCAGGGAATCAGAGGCGGGGAATCAGAGCTGGGGAATCAGAGGCGGGGAATCAGAGTTGGGGCATCAGAGGTGGGGAATTAGATATAGGGAAACAGAGGCGGAGAATCAGAGGCGGGGAAAGAGAGGCGGGGAATCAGATATGTGGAATCAGAGGTGGGGAATCAGAGGCAGGGAATCAGATGTGCGGAATCAGAGATGGGGAATCAGAGGCAGGGAATCAGAATCAGAAGCGGGGAATCAGAGGCCGGGAATCAGAGGCCGGGAATCAGATGCTGGGAATAAGAGGCCGGGAATCAGAGGTGGGGAATCAGAGTCCGGGAATCAGAGATGGGGATTCAGAGGCGGGGAATGAGATATGGAGAATCAGAGGCGGGGAATCAGAGGCGGGGAAACAGAGGTGGGGAATCAGATATGGGGAATCAGAGGTGGCGAATCAAAGGCGGTGAATCAGAGATGGGGAATCAGAGGCGGGGAATAAGAGGCAGGGAATCAGATGCGGGGAATCAGAGGCGGGGAATCGGAGCTGGCGAATCAGAGGCGGGGAATCAGAGTTGGGCAATCAGAGGCGGGGAATCAGATATCGGGAATCAGAGGCGGGGAATCAGAGGCGGGGAAACAGAGGCGGGGATTCAAATATAGGGAATCAGAGGTGGGGAATCAGAGGTTGTGAATCAGAGATGGGGAATCAAGGCGGGGAATCAGAGGCAGGGAATCAGACGCGGGGAATCAGAGGCGGGGATTCAGAGCTGGGGAATCAGAGGCGGGGAATCAGAGTTGGGGAATCAGAGGCAGGGAATCAGATATGGGGAATCAGAGGCGGGGAATCAGAGGCGGGGAAACAGAGGCGGGGAATCAGATATGGGGAATCAGAGGTGGGGAATCAGGGGCAGGGAATCAGTGGCAGGGAATCAGAGGCGGGGAATCAGAGGCGGGGAATCAGAGGCAGGGAATCAGACACGGGGAATCAGAGGCGGGGAATCAGAGATGGGGATTCAGAGGCGGGGAATCAGAGGCAGGGAATCGGATGCCGGGAATCAGAGTCGGGGAATTAGAGCTGGGGAATCAGAGGTGTGGAATCAGAGGTTGGGAATCAGAGGCAGGGAATCAGAGGCGGGGAATCAGAGGCGGAGAATCAGAGGAAGGGAATCAGATTGCTGAATCGGAGATGGGGAATCAGAGGCAGGGAATCAGAGGCGGGGAATCAGAGGCGGGGAATCAGAGGCAGGGAATCAGAGGCGGGGAATCAGAGGCGGGGAATCAGAGGCCGGGAATCAGATATGGGGAAACAGAGGCGGGGAATCAGAGGCGGGGAAACAGAGGCGGGGATTCAGATATGGGGAATCAGAGGTGGGGAATCAGAGGTTGGGATTCAGAGGCAGGGAATCAGAGGCTTGGAATCAGATGCAGGGAATCAGATGCGGGGAATCAGAGGCGGGGAATCAGAGCTGGGGAATCAGAGGTGGGGAATCAGATTTGGGGAATCAGAGGCGGGGACTTAGATATTGGGAAACAGAGGCGGGGAATCAGAGGCGGGGAAACAGAGGCGGGGAATCAGATATGGGGAATCAGAGGTGGGGAATCAGAGGCAGGGAATCAGATGTGCGGAATCAGAGATGGGGAATCAGAGGCAGGAAATCAGAATCAGAAGAAGGGAATCAGAGGCCGGGAATCAGAGGCCGGAATCAGATGCTGGGAATCAGAGGCCTGGAATCAGAGGTGGGGAATCAGAGGCAGGGAATCAGATGCGGGGAATCAGAGGCGGGGAATCAGAGCTGGGGAATCAGAGGCGGGGTATTAGAGTTGGGGAATTAGAGGCGGGGAATCAGATATGGGGAAACAGAGGTGGGGAATCAGAGGCGGGGAAACAGAGGCAGGGAATCAGATATGGGGAATCAGAGGCGTGGATTCAGAGGTGGGGAATCATAGGCAGGGAATCAGACACGGGGATTCAGAGGCTGGGAATCAGACGGTGGGAATCAAAGGCGGGGAATCAGAGCTGGGGAATCTGAGGCAGGGAATCAGAGTTGGGGATTCAGAGGCGGGGAATCAGATATGGGGAAACAGAGGCGGGGAATCAGAGGCGGGAAAACAGAGGCGGGGAATTAGATATGGGGAATCAGAGGTGGGGAATCAGAGGTGGTGAATCAGTGATGGGGAATCACAGGCGGGGAATCAGAGGCAGGGAATAGAACGCGGGGAATCAGAGGCAGGGAATCAGAGCTGGGGAATCAGAGGCGGGGAATCATAGTTGGGAATCAGAGGCGGGGAATCAGATATGGGGAAACAGAGGCGCGGAATCAGAGGCGGGGAAACAGAGGCGGGGAATCAGATATGGGGAATCGGATGCAGGGAATCAGAGGCGGGGAATCAGAGCTGGGGAATCAGAGGCGGGGAATCAGAGTTGGGGCATCAGAGGTGGGGAATTAGATATAGGGAAACAGAGGCGGAGAATCAGAGGCGGGGAAAGAGAGGCGGGGAATCAGATATGTGGAATCAGAGGTGGGGAATCAGAGGCAGGGAATCAGATGTGCTGAATCAGAGATGGGGAATCAGAGGCAGGGAATCAGAATCAGAAGCGGGGAATCAGAGGCCGGGAATCAGAGGCCGGGAATCAGATGCTGGGAATAAGAGGCCGGGAATCAGAGGTGGGGAATCAGAGTCCGGGAATCAGAGATGGGGATTCAGAGGCGGGGAATGAGATATGGAGAATCAGAGGCGGGGAATCAGAGGCGGGGTAACAGAGGTGGGGAATCAGATATGGGGAATCAGAGGTGGCGAATCAAAGGCGGTGAATCAGAGATGGGGAATCAGAGGCGGGGAATTAGAGGCAGGGAATCAGATGCGGGGAATCAGAGGCGGGGAATCGGAGCTGGCGAATCAGAGGCGGGGATTCAGAGGTGGGCAATCAGAGGCGGGGAATCAGATATGGGGAATCAGAGGCGGGGAATCAGAGGCGGGGAAACAGAGGCGGGGAATCAAATATAAGGAATCAGAGGTGGGGAATCAGAGGTTGTGAATCAGAGATGGGGAATCAAGGCGGGGAATCAGAGGCAGGGAATCAGACGCGGGGAATCAGAGGCGGGGATTCAGAGCTGGGGAATCAGAGGTGGGGAATCAGAGTTGGGGAATCAGAGGCAGGGAATCAGATATGGGGAATCAGAGGGGGGAATCAGAGGCGGGGAAACAGAGGCGGGGAATCAGATATGGGGAATCAGAGGTGGGGAATCAGGGGCAGGGAATCAGTGGCAGGGAATCAGAGGCGGGGAATCAGAGGCGGGGAATCAGAGGCAGGGAATCAGACACGGGGAATCAGAGGCGGGGAATCAGAGATGGGGAATCAGAGGCGGGGAATCAGAGGCAGGGAATCGGATGCCGGGAATCAGAGTCGGGGATTCAGTGCTGGGGAATCAGAGGCGGGGAATCAAAGTCGGGGAATCTGAGGCAGGGAATCAGAGGCCGGGAATCAGATGCTGGGAATAAGAGGCCGGGAATCAGAGGTGGGGAAACAGAGGCGGGGAATCAGATATGGGGAATTAGAGGTGGGGAATCAGGGGCGGGGAATCAGTGGCAGGGAATCAGAGGCCGGGAATAAAAGGCGGAGAATCAGAGCTTGGGAATCAGAGGCGGGGAATCAGAGTTGGGGAATCAGAGGAGGGGAATCAGATATGGGGAAACAGAGGCCGGGAATCAGAGGCAGGGAAACAGAGGCGGGGAATCAGATATGGGGAATCAGAGGTGGGGAATTAGAGGTTGCGAATCAGAGGCGGGGAATCAGAGGCGGGGAATCAGAGGCAGGGAATCGGATGTGCGGAATCAGAGATGGGGAATCAGAGGTGGGGATTCAGAGGTGGTGAATCAGAGAAGGGGAATCAGAGGCTGGGAATCAGAGGCAGGGAATCAGACGCAGGGAATCAGAGGCGGGGAATCATAGCTGGCGAATTAGAGGAGGGGAATCAGAGTTGGGGAATCAGAGGCGGGGAATCAGATATGGGGAAACAGAGGCGGGGAATCAGAGGCGGGGAAACAGAGGCGGGGAATCAGATATGGGGAATCAGAGGTGGGGAATCAGAGGCAGGGAATCAGATGTGCGTAATCAGAGATGGGGAATCAGAGGCAGGGAATCAGAATCAGAAGCAGGGAATCAGAGGCCGGGAATCAGAGGCCGGAATCAGATGCTGGGAATCAGAGGCCTGGAATCAGAGGCGGGGAATCAGAGGCAGGGAATCAGATGCGGGGAATCAGAGGCGGGGAATCAGAGCTGGGGAATCAGAGGCAGGGTATTAGAGTTGGGGAATCAGAGGCGGGGAATCAGATATGGGGAAACAGAGGTGGGGAATCAGAGGCGGGGAAACAGAGGCAGGGAATCAGATATGGGGAATCAGAGGCGGGGAATCAGAGGTGGGGAATCATAGGCAGGGAATCGGATGTGCGGAATCAGAGATGGGGAATCAGAGGCCGGGAATCAGAGGTGGTGAATCAGATATGGGGAATCAGAGGCGGGGAATCAGAGGCAGGGAATCAGACGCGGGGAATCAGAGGTGGGCAATCAGAGGTGGGGAATCAGATATGGGGAATCAGAGGCGGGGAATCAGAGGCGGGGAAACAGAGGTGGGGAATCAGATATGGGGAATCAGAGGTGGTGAATCAAAGGCGGTGAATCAGAGATGGGGAAACAGAGGCGGGGAATCAGAGGCGTGGAAACAGAGGTGGGGAATCACATATGGGGAATCAGAGGCGGGGAAACAGAGGCAGGGAATCAGATATGGGGAATCAGAGGCGGGGAATCAGAGGTGGGGAATCATAGGCAGGGAATCGGATGTGCGGAATCAGAGATGGGGAATCAGAGGCAGGAAATCAGAATCAGAAGCGGGGAATCAGAGGCCGGGGATCAGAGGCCGGGAATCAGATGCTGGGAATAAGAGGCCGGGAATCAGAGGTGGGGAATCAGAGTCTGGGAATCAGAGATGGGGATTCAGAGGCGGGGAATGAGATATGGAGAATCAGAGGCGGGGAATCAGAGGCGGGGAAACAGAGGTGGGGAATCAGATATGGGGAATCAGAGGTGGCGAATCAAAGGCGGTGAATCAGAGATGGGGAATCAGAGGCGGGGAATCAGAGGCAGGGAATCAGATGCGGGGAATCAGAGGCGGGGAATCGGAGCTGGCGAATCAGAGGCGGGGAATCAGAGGTGGGCAATCAGAGGCGGGGAATCAGATATGGGGAATCAGAGGCGGGGAATCAGAGGCGGGGAAACAGAGGCGGGGAATCAAATATAGGGAATCAGAGGTGGGCAATCAGAGGCGGGGAATCAGATATGGGGAATCAGAGGCGGGGAATCAGAGGCGGGGAAACAGAGGCCGGGAATCAGATATGGGGAATCAGAGGTGGGGCATCAGAGGTTGTGAATCACAGATGGGGAATCAGAGGCGGGGAATGAGAGGCAGGGAATCAGATGCGGGGAATCAGAGGCGGGTTTCAGAGCTGGGGAATCAGAGGTGGGGAATCAGAGGTGGGGAATCAGAGTTGGGGAATCAGAGGCGGGGAATCAGATATGGGGAATCAGAGGCAGGGAATCAGAGGTGGGAAAACAGAGGCGGGGAATCAGATATGGGGAATCAGAGGCGGGGAATCAGAGGCAGGGAATCAGACACGGGGAATCAGAGGCGGGGAATCAGAGATGGGGAATCAGAGGCGGGGAATCAGAGGCAGGGAATTGGATACCGGGAATCAGAGGCGGGAAATCAGAGCTGGGGAATCAGAGGCGGGGAATCAGTGTTGGGGAATCAGAGGCGGCGAAGCAGATATGGGGAAATAGAGGCGGGGATTCAGATATGGGGAATCAGAGGCGTGGAATCAGATATGGGGAATCAGAGGCTGGGAATCAGAGGGGGGGAAACAGAGGCGGGGAATAAGATATGGGGATTCTGAGCTGGGGAATCAGAAGCGGGGAATCAGAGTTGGGGAATCAGAGGCGGGGAATCAGATATGGGGAATCAGAGGCAGGGAATCAGAGGCGGGGAATCAGAGGCAGGGAATCAGACGCGGGGAATCTGAGGCGGGGAATCAGAGCTGGGGAATCAGAGGTGGGGAATCAGAGTTGGGGAATCAGAGGCAGGGAATTGGATGTGCGGAATCAGAGATGGGGAATCAGAGGTGGGGAATCAGAGGCGGTGAATCAGAAATGGGGAATCAGAGGCGGGGAATCAGAGGCAGGAAATCAGACACGGGGACTCAGAGGCTGGGAATCAGACGGTGGGAATCAAAGGCGGGGAATCAGAGCTGGGGAATCTGAGGCAGGGAATCAGAGCTGGGGAATCTGAGGCAGGGAATCAGAGTTGGGGATTCAGAGGCGGGGAATCAGATATGGGGAATCAGAGGTGGGGAATCAGAGGTGGTGATTCAGTGATGGGGAATCACAGGCGGGGAATCAGAGGCAGGGAATAGAACGCGGGGAATCAGAGGCAGGGAATCAGAGCTGGGGAATCAGAGGCGGGGAATCATAGTTGGGAATCAGAGGCGGGGAATCAGATATGGGGAAACAGAGGCGGGGAATCAGAGGCGGGGAAACAGAGGCGGGGAATCAGATATGGGGAATCGGATGCAGGGAATCAGAGGCGGGGAATCAGAGCTGGGGATCAGAGGCGGGGAATCAGAGTTGGGGAATCAGAGGTGGGGAATTAGATATAGGGAAACAGAGGCGGGGAATCAGAGGCGGGGAAACAGAGGCGGGGAATCAGATATGGGGAATCAGAGGTGGGGAATCAGAGGCAGGGATTCAGATGTGCGGAATCAGAGATGGGGAATCAGAGGCAGGGAATCAGAATCAGAAGCGGGGAATCAGAGGCCGGGAATCAGAGGCCGGGAATCAGATGCTGGGAATAAGAGGCCGGGAATCAGAGGTGGGGAATCAGAGTCCGGGAATCAGAGATGGGGATTCAGAGGCGGGGAATGAGATATGGAGAATCAGAGGCGGGGAATCAGAGGCGGGGTAACAGAGGTGGGGAATCAGATATGGGGAATCAGAGGTGGCGAATCAAAGGCGGTGAATCAGAGATGGGGAATCAGAGGCGGGGAATTAGAGGCAGGGAATCAGATGCGGGGAATCAGAGGCGGGGAATCGGAGCTGGCGAATCAGAGGCGGGGATTCAGAGGTGGGCAATCAGAGGCGGGGAATCAGATATGGGGAATCAGAGGCGGGGAATCAGAGGCGGGCAAACAGAGGCGGGGAATCAAATATAAGGAATCAGAGGTGGGGAATCAGAGGTTGTGAATCAGAGATGGGGAATCAAGGCGGGGAATCAGAGGCAGGGAATCAGACGCGGGGAATCAGAGGCGGGGATTCAGAGCTGGGGAATCAGAGGTGGGGAATCAGAGTTGGGGAATCAGAGGCAGGGAATCAGATATGGGGAATCAGAGGGGGGAATCAGAGGCGGGGAAACAGAGGCGGGGAATCAGATATGGGGAATCAGAGGTGGGGAATCAGGGGCAGGGAATCAGTGGCAGGGAATCAGAGGCGGGGAATCAGAGGCGGGGAATCAGAGGCAGGGAATCAGACACGGGGAATCAGAGGCGGGGAATCAGAGATGGGGAATCAGAGGCGGGGAATCAGAGGCAGGGAATCGGATGCCGGGAATCAGAGGCCGGGAATCAGATGCTGGGAATAAGAGGCCGGGAATCAGAGGTGGGGAAACAGAGGCGGGGAATCAGATATGGGGAATTAGAGGTGGGGAATCAGGGGCGGGGAATCAGTGGCAGGGAATCAGAGGCCGGGAATAAAAGGCGGAGAATCAGAGCTTGGGAATCAGAGGCGGGGAATCAGAGTTGGGGAATCAGAGGAGGGGAATCAGATATGGGGAAACAGAGGCCGGGAATCAGAGACAGGGAAACAGAGGCGGGGAATCAGATATGGGGAATCAGAGGTGGGGAATTAGAGGTTGCGAATCAGAGGCGGGGAATCAGAGGCGGGGAATCAGAGGCAGGGAATCGGATGTGCGGAATCAGAGATGGGGAATCAGAGGTGGGGATTCAGAGGTGGTGAATCAGAGAAGGGGAATCAGAGGCTGGGAATCAGAGGCAGGGAATCAGACGCAGGGAATCAGAGGCGGGGAATCATAGCTGGCGAATTAGAGGAGGGGAATCAGAGTTGGGGAATCAGAGGCGGGGAATCAGATATGGGGAAACAGAGGCGGGGAATCAGAGGCGGGGAAACAGAGGCGGGGAATCAGATATGGGGAATCAGAGGTGGGGAATCAGAGGCAGGGAATCAGATGTGCGTAATCAGAGATGGGGAATCAGAGGCAGGGAATCAGAATCAGAAGCAGGGAATCAGAGGCCGGGAATCAGAGGCCGGAATCAGATGCTGGGAATCAGAGGCCTGGAATCAGAGGCGGGGAATCAGAGGCAGGGAATCAGATGCGGGGAATCAGAGGCGGGGAATCAGAGCTGGGGAATCAGAGGCAGGGTATTAGAGTTGGGGAATCAGAGGCGGGGAATCAGATATGGGGAAACAGAGGTGGGGAATCAGAGGCGGGGAAACAGAGGCAGGGAATCAGATATGGGGAATCAGAGGCGGGGAATCAGAGGTGGGGAATCATAGGCAGGGAATCGGATGTGCGGAATCAGAGATGGGGAATCAGAGGCCGGGAATCAGAGGTGGTGAATCAGATATGGGGAATCAGAGGCGGGGAATCAGAGGCAGGGAATCAGACGCGGGGAATCAGAGGTGGGCAATCAGAGGTGGGGAATCAGATATGGGGAATCAGAGGCGGGGAATCAGAGGCGGGAAAACAGAGGCGGGGAATCAGATATGGGGAATCAGAGGTGGGGCATCAGAGGTTGTGAATCACAGATGGGGAATTAGAGGCGGGGAATCAGAGGCAGGGAATCAGACGCGGGGAATCAGAGGCGGGGATTCTGGGCTGGGGAATCAGAAGCGGGGAATCAGAGTTGGGGAATCAGAGGCGGGGAATCAGATATGGGGAATCAAAGGCAGGGAATCAGAGGCGGGGAATCAGATGCAGGGAATCAGACGCGGGGAATCTGAGGCGGGGAATCAGAGCTGGGGAATCAGAGGTGGGGAATCAGAGTTGGGGAATCAGAGGCAGGGAATTGGATGTGCGGAATCAGAGATGGGGAATCAGAGGTGGGGAATCAGAGGCGGTGAATCAGAAATGGGGAATCAGAGGCGGGGAATCAGAGGCAGGAAATCAGACACGGGGATTCAGAGGCTGGGAATCAGACGGTGGGAATCAAAGGCGGGGAATCAGAGCTGGGGAATCTGAGGCAGGGAATCAGAGTTGGGGATTCAGAGGCGGGGAATCAGATATGGGGAAACAGAGGCGGGGAATCAGAGGCGGGAAAACAGAGGCGGGGAATTAGATATGGGGAATCAGAGGTGGGGAATCAGAGGTGGTGAATCAGTGATGGGGAATCACAGGCGGGGAATCAGAGGCAGGGAATAGAACGCGGGGAATCAGAGGCAGGGAATCAGAGCTGGGGAATCAGAGGCGGGGAATCATAGTTGGGAATCAGAGGCGGGGAATCAGATATGGGGAAACAGAGGCGCGGAATCAGAGGCGGGGAAACAGAGGCGGGGAATCAGACATGGGGAATCGGATGCAGGGAATCAGAGGCGGGGAATCAGAGCTGGGGAATCAGAGGCGGGGAATCAGAGTTGGGGCATCAGAGGTGGGGAATTAGATATAGGGAAACAGAGGCGGAGAATCAGAGGCGGGGAAAGAGAGGCGGGGAATCAGATATGTGGAATCAGAGGTGGGGAATCAGAGGCAGGGAATCAGATGTGCGGAATCAGAGATGGGGAATCAGAGGCAGGGAATCAGAATCAGAAGCGGGGAATCAGAGGCCGGGAATCAGAGGCCGGGAATCAGATGCTGGGAATAAGAGGCCGGGAATCAGAGGTGGGGAATCAGAGTCCGGGAATCAGAGATGGGGATTCAGAGGCGGGGAATGAGATATGGAGAATCAGAGGCGGGGAATCAGAGGCGGGGAAACAGAGGTGGGGAATCAGATATGGGGAATCAGAGGTGGCGAATCAAAGGCGGTGAATCAGAGATGGGGAATCAGAGGCGGGGAATAAGAGGCAGGGAATCAGATGCGGGGAATCAGAGGCGGGGAATCGGAGCTGGCGAATCAGAGGCGGGGAATCAGAGTTGGGCAATCAGAGGCGGGGAATCAGATATCGGGAATCAGAGGCGGGGAATCAGAGGCGGGGAAACAGAGGCGGGGATTCAAATATAGGGAATCAGAGGTGGGGAATCAGAGGTTGTGAATCAGAGATGGGGAATCAAGGCGGGGAATCAGAGGCAGGGAATCAGACGCGGGGAATCAGAGGCGGGGATTCAGAGCTGGGGAATCAGAGGCGGGGAATCAGAGTTGGGGAATCAGAGGCAGGGAATCAGATATGGGGAATCAGAGGCGGGGAATCAGAGGCGGGGAAACAGAGGCGGGGAATCAGATATGGGGAATCAGAGGTGGGGAATCAGGGGCAGGGAATCAGTGGCAGGGAATCAGAGGCGGGGAATCAGAGGCGGGGAATCAGAGGCAGGGAATCAGACACGGGGAATCAGAGGCGGGGAATCAGAGATGGGGATTCAGAGGCGGGGAATCAGAGGCAGGGAATCGGATGCCGGGAATCAGAGTCGGGGAATTAGAGCTGGGGAATCAGAGGTGTGGAATCAGAGGTTGGGAATCAGAGGCAGGGAATCAGAGGCGGGGAATCAGAGGCGGAGAATCAGAGGAAGGGAATCAGATTGCTGAATCGGAGATGGGGAATCAGAGGCAGGGAATCAGAGGCGGGGAATCAGAGGCGGGGAATCAGAGGCAGGGAATCAGAGGCGGGGAATCAGAGGCGGGGAATCAGAGGCCGGGAATCAGATATGGGGAAACAGAGGCGGGGAATCAGAGGCGGGGAAACAGAGGCGGGGATTCAGATATGGGGAATCAGAGGTGGGGAATCAGAGGTTGGGATTCAGAGGCAGGGAATCAGAGGCTTGGAATCAGATGCAGGGAATCAGATGCGGGGAATCAGAGGCGGGGAATCAGAGCTGGGGAATCAGAGGTGGGGAATCAGATTTGGGGAATCAGAGGCGGGGACTTAGATATTGGGAAACAGAGGCGGGGAATCAGAGGCGGGGAAACAGAGGCGGGGAATCAGATATGGGGAATCAGAGGTGGGGAATCAGAGGCAGGGAATCAGATGTGCGGAATCAGAGATGGGGAATCAGAGGCAGGAAATCAGAATCAGAAGAAGGGAATCAGAGGCCGGGAATCAGAGGCCGGAATCAGATGCTGGGAATCAGAGGCCTGGAATCAGAGGTGGGGAATCAGAGGCAGGGAATCAGATGCGGGGAATCAGAGGCGGGGAATCAGAGCTGGGGAATCAGAGGCGGGGTATTAGAGTTGGGGAATTAGAGGCGGGGAATCAGATATGGGGAAACAGAGGTGGGGAATCAGAGGCGGGGAAACAGAGGCAGGGAATCAGATATGGGGAATCAGAGGCGGGGATTCAGAGGTGGGGAATCATAGGCAGGGAATCAGACACGGGGATTCAGAGGCTGGGAATCAGACGGTGGGAATCAAAGGCGGGGAATCAGAGCTGGGGAATCTGAGGCAGGGAATCAGAGTTGGGGATTCAGAGGCGGGGAATCAGATATGGGGAAACAGAGGCGGGGAATCAGAGGCGGGAAAACAGAGGCGGGGAATTAGATATGGGGAATCAGAGGTGGGGAATCAGAGGTGGTGAATCAGTGATGGGGAATCACAGGCGGGGAATCAGAGGCAGGGAATAGAACGCGGGGAATCAGAGGCAGGGAATCAGAGCTGGGGAATCAGAGGCGGGGAATCATAGTTGGGAATCAGAGGCGGGGAATCAGATATGGGGAAACAGAGGCGCGGAATCAGAGGCGGGGAAACAGAGGCGGGGAATCAGATATGGGGAATCGGATGCAGGGAATCAGAGGCGGGGAATCAGAGCTGGGGAATCAGAGGCGGGGAATGAGAGTTGGGGCATCAGAGGTGGGGAATTAGATATAGGGAAACAGAGGCGGAGAATCAGAGGCGGGGAAAGAGAGGCGGGGAATCAGATATGTGGAATCAGAGGTGGGGAATCAGAGGCAGGGAATCAGATGTGCGGAATCAGAGATGGGGAATCAGAGGCAGGGAATCAGAATCAGAAGCGGGGAATCAGAGGCCGGGAATCAGAGGCCGGGAATCAGATGCTGGGAATAAGAGGCCGGGAATCAGAGGTGGGGAATCAGAGTCCGGGAATCAGAGATGGGGATTCAGAGGCGGGGAATGAGATATGGAGAATCAGAGGCGGGGAATCAGAGGCGGGGAAACAGAGGTGGGGAATCAGATATGGGGAATCAGAGGTGGCGAATCAAAGGCGGTGAATCAGAGATGGGGAATCAGAGGCGGGGAATAAGAGGCAGGGAATCAGATGCGGGGAATCAGAAGCGGGGAATCGGAGCTGGCGAATCAGAGGCGGGGAATCAGAGTTGGGCAATCAGAGGCGGGGAATCAGATATCGGGAATCAGAGGCGGGGAATCAGAGGCGGGGAAACAGAGGCGGGGATTCAAATATAGGGAATCAGAGGTGGGGAATCAGAGGTTGTGAATCAGAGATGGGGAATCAAGGCGGGGAATCAGAGGCAGGGAATCAGACGCGGGGAATCAGAGGCGGGGATTCAGAGCTGGGGAATCAGAGGCGGGGAATCAGAGTTGGGGAATCAGAGGCAGGGAATCAGATATGGGGAATCAGAGGCGGGGAATCAGAGGCGGGGAAACAGAGGCGGGGAATCAGATATGGGGAATCAGAGGTGGGGAATCAGGGGCAGGGAATCAGTGGCAGGGAATCAGAGGCGGGGAATCAGAGGCGGGGAATCAGAGGCAGGGAATCAGACACGGGGAATCAGAGGCGGGGAATCAGAGATGGGGATTCAGAGGCGGGGAATCAGAGGCAGGGAATCGGATGCCGGGAATCAGAGTCGGGGAATTAGAGCTGGGGAATCAGAGGTGTGGAATCAGAGGTTGGGAATCAGAGGCAGGGAATCAGAGGCGGGGAATCAGAGGCGGAGAATCAGAGGAAGGGAATCAGATTGCTGAATCGGAGATGGGGAATCAGAGGCAGGGAATCAGAGGCGGGGAATCAGAGGCGGGGAATCAGAGGCAGGGAATCAGAGGCGGGGAATCAGAGGCGGGGAATCAGAGGCCGGGAATCAGATATGGGGAAACAGAGGCGGGGAATCAGAGGCGGGGAAACAGAGGCGGGGATTCAGATATGGGGAATCAGAGGTGGGGAATCAGAGGTTGGGATTCAGAGGCAGGGAATCAGAGGCTTGGAATCAGATGCAGGGAATCAGATGCGGGGAATCAGAGGCGGGGAATCAGAGCTGGGGAATCAGAGGTGGGGAATCAGATTTGGGGAATCAGAGGCGGGGACTTAGATATTGGGAAACAGAGGCGGGGAATCAGAGGCGGGGAAACAGAGGCGGGGAATCAGATATGGGGAATCAGAGGTGGGGAATCAGAGGCAGGGAATCAGATGTGCGGAATCAGAGATGGGGAATCAGAGGCAGGAAATCAGAATCAGAAGAAGGGAATCAGAGGCCGGGAATCAGAGGCCGGAATCAGATGCTGGGAATCAGAGGCCTGGAATCAGAGGTGGGGAATCAGAGGCAGGGAATCAGATGCGGGGAATCAGAGGCGGGGAATCAGAGCTGGGGAATCAGAGGCGGGGTATTAGAGTTGGGGAATTAGAGGCGGGGAATCAGATATGGGGAAACAGAGGTGGGGAATCAGAGGCGGGGAAACAGAGGCAGGGAATCAGATATGGGGAATCAGAGGCGGGGATTCAGAGGTGGGGAATCATAGGCAGGGAATCAGACACGGGGATTCAGAGGCTGGGAATCAGACGGTGGGAATCAAAGGCGGGGAATCAGAGCTGGGGAATCTGAGGCAGGGAATCAGAGTTGGGGATTCAGAGGCGGGGAATCAGATATGGGGAAACAGAGGCGGGGAATCAGAGGCGGGAAAACAGAGGCGGGGAATTAGATATGGGGAATCAGAGGTGGGGAATCAGAGGTGGTGAATCAGTGATGGGGAATCACAGGCGGGGAATCAGAGGCAGGGAATAGAACGCGGGGAATCAGAGGCAGGGAATCAGAGCTGGGGAATCAGAGGCGGGGAATCATAGTTGGGAATCAGAGGCGGGGAATCAGATATGGGGAAACAGAGGCGCGGAATCAGAGGCGGGGAAACAGAGGCGGGGAATCAGATATGGGGAATCGGATGCAGGGAATCAGAGGCGGGGAATCAGAGCTGGGGAATCAGAGGCGGGGAATGAGAGTTGGGGCATCAGAGGTGGGGAATTAGATATAGGGAAACAGAGGCGGAGAATCAGAGGCGGGGAAAGAGAGGCGGGGAATCAGATATGTGGAATCAGAGGTGGGGAATCAGAGGCAGGGAATCAGATGTGCGGAATCAGAGATGCGGAATCAGAGGCAGGGAATCAGAATCAGAAGCGGGGAATCAGAGGCCGGGAATCAGAGGCCGGGAATCAGATGCTGGGAATAAGAGGCCGGGAATCAGAGGTGGGGAATCAGAGTCCGGGAATCAGAGATGGGGATTCAGAGGCGGGGAATGAGATATGGAGAATCAGAGGCGGGGAATCAGAGGCGGGGAAACAGAGGTGGGGAATCAGATATGGGGAATCAGAGGTGGCGAATCAAAGGCGGTGAATCAGAGATGGGGAATCAGAGGCGGGGAATAAGAGGCAGGGAATCAGATGCGGGGAATCAGAGGCGGGGAATCGGAGCTGGCGAATCAGAGGCGGGGAATCAGAGTTGGGCAATCAGAGGCGGGGAATCAGATATCGGGAATCAGAGGCGGGGAATCAGAGGCGGGGAAACAGAGGCGGGGATTCAAATATAGGGAATCAGAGGTGGGGAATCAGAGGTTGTGAATCAGAGATGGGGAATCAAGGCGGGGAATCAGAGGCAGGGAATCAGACGCGGGGAATCAGAGGCGGGGATTCAGAGCTGGGGAATCAGAGGCGGGGAATCAGAGTTGGGGAATCAGAGGCAGGGAATCAGATATGGGGAATCAGAGGCGGGGAATCAGAGGCGGGGAAACAGAGGCGGGGAATCAGATATGGGGAATCAGAGGTGGGGAATCAGGGGCAGGGAATCAGTGGCAGGGAATCAGAGGCGGGGAATCAGAGGCGGGGAATCAGAGGCAGGGAATCAGACACGGGGAATCAGAGGCGGGGAATCAGAGATGGGGATTCAGAGGCGGGGAATCAGAGGCAGGGAATCGGATGCCGGGAATCAGAGTCGGGGAATTAGAGCTGGGGAATCAGAGGTGTGGAATCAGAGGTTGGGAATCAGAGGCAGGGAATCAGAGGCGGGGAATCAGAGGCGGAGAATCAGAGGAAGGGAATCAGATTGCTGAATCGGAGATGGGGAATCAGAGGCAGGGAATCAGAGGCGGGGAATCAGAGGCGGGGAATCAGAGTCAGGGAATCAGAGGCGGGGAATCAGAGGCGGGGAATCAGAGGCCGGGAATCAGATATGGGGAAACAGAGGCGGGGAATCAGAGGCGGGGAAACAGAGGCGGGGATTCAGATATGGGGAATCAGAGGTGGGGAATCAGAGGTTGGGATTCAGAGGCAGGGAATCAGAGGCTTGGAATCAGATGCAGGGAATCAGATGCGGGGAATCAGAGGCGGGGAATCAGAGCTGGGGAATCAGAGGTGGGGAATCAGATTTGGGGAATCAGAGGCGGGGACTTATATATTGGGAAACAGAGGCGGGGAATCAGAGGCGGGGAAACAGAGGCGGGGAATCAGATATGGGGAATCAGAGGTGGGGAATCAGAGGCAGGGAATCAGATGTGCGGAATCAGAGATGGGGAATCAGAGGCAGGAAATCAGAATCAGAAGAAGGGAATCAGAGGCCGGGAATCAGAGGCCGGAATCAGATGCTGGGAATCAGAGGCCTGGAATCAGAGGTGGGGAATCAGAGGCAGGGAATCAGATGCGGGGAATCAGAGGCGGGGAATCAGAGCTGGGGAATCAGAGGCGGGGTATTAGAGTTGGGGAATTAGAGGCGGGGAATCAGATATGGGGAAACAGAGGTGGGGAATCAGAGGCGGGGAAACAGAGGCAGGGAATCAGATATGGGGAATCAGAGGCGGGGATTCAGAGGTGGGGAATCATAGGCAGGGAATCGGATGTGCGGAATCAGAGATGGGGAATCAGAGGCCGGGAATCAGAGGTGGTGAATCAGAGATGGGGAATCAGAGGCGGGGAATCAGAGGCAGGGAATCAGACGTGGGGAATCAGAGGTGGGCAATCAGAGGCGGGGAATCAGATATGGGGAATCAGAGGCGGGGAATCAGAGGCGGGGAAACAGAGGCCGGGAATCAGATATGGGGAATCAGAGGTGGGGCATCAGAGGTTGTGAATCACAGATGGGGAATCTGAGGCGGGGAATGAGAGGCAGGGAATCAGACACGGGGAATCAGAGGCGGGGATTCAGAGCTGGGGAATCAGAGGTGGGGAATCAGAGTTGGGGAATCAGAGGCGGGGAATCAGATATGGGGAATCAGAGGCAGGGAATCAGAGGCGGGAAAACAGAGGCGGGGAATCAGATATGGGGAATCAGAGGCGGGGAATCAGAGGCAGGGAATCAGACACGGGGAATCAGAGGCGGGGAATCAGAGATGGGGAATCAGAGGCGGGGAATCAGAGGCAGGGAATCGGATGCCGGGAATCAGAGGCGGGAAATCAGAGCTGGGGAATCAGAGGCGGGGAATCAGCATTGGGGAATCAGAGGCGGCGAAGCAGATATGGGGAAATAGAGGCGGGGAATCAGATATGGGGAATCAGAGGCGTGGAATCAGATATGGGGAATCAGAGTCTGGGAATCAGAGGGGGGGAAACAGAGGCGGGGAATAAGATATGGGGATTCTGAGCTGGGGAATCAGAAGCGGGGAATCAGAGTTGGGGAATCAGAGGCGGGGAATCAGATATGGGGAATCAGAGGCAGGGAATCAGAGGCGGGGAATCAGAGGCAGGGAATCAGACGCGGGGAATCTGAGGCGGGGAATCAGAGCTGGGGAATCAGAGGTGGGGAATCAGAGTTGGGGAATCAGAGGCAGGGAATTGGATGTGCGGAATCAGAGATGGGGAATCAGAGGTGGGGAATCAGAGGCGGTGAATCAGAAATGGGGAATCAGAGGCGGGGAATCAGAGGCAGGAAATCAGACACGGGGATTCAGAGGCTGGGAATCAGACGGTGGGAATCAAAGGCGGGGAATCAGAGCTGGGGAATCTGAGGCAGGGAATCAGAGTTGGGGATTCAGAGGCGGGGAATCAGATATGGGGAAAAGGAGGCGGGGAATCAGAGGCGGGAAAACAGAGGCGGGGAATTAGATATGGGGAATCAGAGGTGGGGAATCAGAGGTGGTGAATCAGTGATGGGGTATCACAGGAGGGGAATCAGAGGCAGGGAATAGAACGCGGGGAATCAGAGGCAGGGAATCAGAGCTGGGGAATCAGAGGCGGGGAATCATAGTTGGGAATCAGAGGCGGGGAATCAGATATGGGGAAACAGAGGCGGGGAATCAGAGGCGGGGAAACAGAGGCGGGGAATCAGATATGGGGAATCGGATGCAGGGAATCAGAGGCGGGGAATCAGAGCTGGGGATCAGAGGCGGGGAATCAGAGTTGGGGCATCAGAGGTGGGGAATTAGATATAGGGAAACAGAGGCGGGGAATCAGAGGCGGGGAAACAGAGGCGGGGAATCAGATATGGGGAATCAGAGGTGGGGAATCAGAGGCAGGGATTCAGATGTGCGGAATCAGAGATGGGGAATCAGAGGCAGGGAATCAGAATCAGAAGCGGGGAATCAGAGGCCGGGAATCAGAGGCCGGGAATCAGATGCTGGGAATAAGAGGCCGGGAATCAGAGGTGGGGAATCAGAGTCCGGGAATCAGAGATGGGGATTCAGAGGCGGGGAATGAGATATGGAGAATCAGAGGCGGGGAATCAGAGGCGGGGAAACAGAGGTGGGGAATCAGATATGTGGAATCAGAGGTGGCGAATCAAAGGCGGTGAATCAGAGATGGGGAATCAGAGGCGGGGAATCAGAGGCAGGGAATCAGATGCGGGGAATCAGAGGCGGGGAATCGGAGCTGGCGAATCAGAGGCGGGGAATCAGAGGTGGGCAATCAGAGGCAGGGAATCAGATATGGGGAATCAGAGGCGGAGAATCAGAGGCGGGGAAACAGAGGCGGGGAATCAAATATAGGGAATCAGAGGTGGGGAATCAGAGGTTGTGAATCAGCGATGGGGAATCAAGGTGGGGAATCAGAGGCAGGGAATCAGACGCGGGGAATCAGAGGCGGGGATTCAGAGCTGGGGAATCAGAGGCGGGGAATCAGAGTTGGGGAATCAGAGGCAGGGAATCAGATATGGGGAATCAGAGGCGGGGAATCAGAGGCGGGGAAACAGAGGCGGGGAATCAGATATGGGGAATCAGAGGTGGGGAATCAGGGGCAGGGAATCAGTGGCAGGGAATCAGAGGCGGGGAATCAGAGGCGGGGAATCAGAGGCAGGGAATCAGACACGGGGAATCAGAGGCGGGGAATCAGAGATGGGGAATCAGAGGCGGGGAATCAGAGGCAGGGAATCGGATGCCGGGAATCAGAGTCGGGGAATCAGAGCTGGGGAATCAGAGGCGGGGAATCAGAGTTGGGGAATCAGAGGCGGGGAATCAGTTATGGGGAAATAGAGGCGGGGAATCGGATATGGGGAATCAGAGGTGTGGAATCAGAGGTTGGGAATCAGAGGCAGGGAATCAGAGGCGGGGAATCAGAGGCGGAGAATCAGAGGAAGGGAATCAGATTGCTGAATCGGAGATGGGGAATCAGAGGCAGGGAATCAGAGGCGGGGAATCCGAGGCGGGGAAACAGAGGCGGGGAATCAGATATGGGGAATCAGAGGTGGGGAATCAGAGGTTGGGAATCAGAGGCAGGGAATCAGAGGCTTGGAATCAGATGCAGGGAATCAGATGCGGGGAATCAGAGGCGGGGAATCAGAGCTGGGGAATCAGAGGTGGGGAATCAGATTTGGGGAATCAGAGGCGGGGACTTAGATATTGGGAAACAGAGGCGGGGAATCAGAGGCGGGGAAACAGATGCGGGGAATCAGATATGGGGAATCAGAGGTGGGGAATCAGAGGCAGGGAATCAGATGTGCGGAATCAGAGATGGGGAATCAGAGGCAGGGAATCAGAATCAGAAGCAGGGAATCAGAGGCCGGGAATCAGAGGCCGGAATCAGATGCTGGGAATCAGAGGCCTGGAATCAGAGGCGGGGAATCAGAGGCAGGGAATCAGATGCGGGGTATCAGAGGCGGGGAATCAGAGCTGGGGAATCAGAGGCGGGGTATTAGAGTTGGGGAATCAGAGGCGGGGAATCAGATATGGGGAAACAGAGGTGGGGAATCAGAGGCGGGGAAACAGAGGCAGGGAATCAGATATTGGGAATCAGAGGCGGGGATTCAGAGGTGGGGAATCATAGGCAGGGAATCGGATGTGCGGAATCAGAGATGGGGAATCAGAGGCCGGGAATCAGAGGTGGTGAATCAGAGATGGGGAATCTGAGGCGGGGAATCAGAGGCAGGGAATCAGACGTGGGGAATCAGAGGTGGGCAATCAGAGGCGGGGAATCAGACATGGGGAATCAGAGGCGGGGAATCAGAGGCGGGGAAACAGAGGCCGGGAATCAGATATGGGGAATCAGAGGTGGGGCATCAGAGGTTGTGAATCACAGATGGGGAATCAGAGGCGGGGAATGAGAGGCAGGGAATCAGACGCGGGGAATCAGAGGCGGGGATTCAGAGCTGGGGAATCAGAGGTGGGGAATCAGAGTTGGGGAATCAGAGGCGGGGAATCAGATATGGGGAATCAGAGGCAGGGAATCAGAGGCGGGAAAACAGAGGCGGGGAATCAGATATGGGGAATCAGAGGCGGGGAATCAGAGGCAGGGAATCAGACACGGGGAATCAGAGGCGGGGAATCAGAGATGGGGAATCAGAGGCGGGGAATCAGAGGCAGGGAATCGGATGCCGGGAATCAGAGTCGGGGATTCAGTGCTGGGGAATCAGAGGCGGGGAATCAGAGTCGGGGAATCTGAGGCAGGGAATCAGAGGCCGGGAATCAGATGCTGGGAATAAGAGGCCGGGAATCAGAGGTGGGGAAACAGAGGCGGGGAATCAGATATGGGGAATTAGAGGTGGGGAATCAGGGGCGGGGAATCAGTGGCAGGGAATCAGAGGCCGGGAATAAAAGGCGGAGAATCAGAGCTTGGGAATCAGAGGCGGGGAATCAGAGTTGGGGAATCAGAGGAGGGGAATCAGATATGGGGAAACAGAGGCCGGGAATCAGAGGCAGGGAAACAGAGGCGGGGAATCAGATATGGGGAATCAGAGGTGGGGAATTAGAGGTTGCGAATCAGAGGCGGGGAATCAGAGGCGGGGAATCAGAGGCAGGGAATCGGATGTGCGGAATCAGAGATGGGGAATCAGAGGTGGGGATTCAGAGGTGGTGAATCAGAGAAGGGGAATCAGAGGCTGGGAATCAGAGGCAGGGAATCAGACGCAGGGAATCAGAGGCGGGGAATCATAGCTGGCGAATTAGAGGAGGGGAATCAGAGTTGGGGAATCAGAGGCGGGGAATCAGATATGGGGAAACAGAGGCGGGGAATCAGAGGCGGGGAAACAGAGGCGGGGAATCAGATATGGGGAATCAGAGGTGGGGAATCAGAGGCAGGGAATCAGATGTGCGTAATCAGAGATGGGGAATCAGAGGCAGGGAATCAGAATCAGAAGCAGGGAATCAGAGGCCGGGAATCAGAGGCCGGAATCAGATGCTGGGAATCAGAGGCCTGGAATCAGAGGCGGGGAATCAGAGGCAGGGAATCAGATGCGGGGAATCAGAGGCGGGGAATCAGAGCTGGGGAATCAGAGGCAGGGTATTAGAGTTGGGGAATCAGAGGCGGGGAATCAGATATGGGGAAACAGAGGTGGGGAATCAGAGGCGGGGAAACAGAGGCAGGGAATCAGATATGGGGAATCAGAGGCGGGGAATCAGAGGTGGGGAATCATAGGCAGGGAATCGGATGTGCGGAATCAGAGATGGGGAATCAGAGGCCGGGAATCAGAGGTGGTGAATCAGATATGGGGAATCAGAGGCGGGGAATCAGAGGCAGGGAATCAGACGCGGGGAATCAGAGGTGGGCAATCAGAGGCGGGGAATCAGATATGGGGAATCAGAGGCGGGGAATCAGAGGCGGGGAAACAGAGGCGGGGAATCAGATATGGGGAATCAGAGGTGGGGCATCAGAGGTTGTGAATCACAGATGGGGAATTAGAGGCGGGGAATCAGAGGCAGGGAATCAGACGCGGGGAATCAGAGGCGGGGATTCTGGGCTGGGGAATCAGAAGCGGGGAATCAGAGTTGGGGAATCAGAGGCGGGGAATCAGATATGGGGAATCAAAGGCAGGGAATCAGAGGCGGGGAATCAGATGCAGGGAATCAGACGCGGGGAATCTGAGGCGGGGAATCAGAGCTGGGGAATCAGAGGTGGGGAATCAGAGTTGGGGAATCAGAGGCAGGGAATTGGATGTGCGGAATCAGAGATGGGGAATCAGAGGTGGGGAATCAGAGGCGGTGAATCAGAAATGGGGAATCAGAGGCGGGGAATCAGAGGCAGGAAATCAGACACGGGGATTCAGAGGCTGGGAATCAGACGGTGGGAATCAAAGGCGGGGAATCAGAGCTGGGGAATCTGAGGCAGGGAATCAGAGTTGGGGATTCTGAGGCGGGGAATCAGATATGGGGAAACAGAGGCGGGGAATCAGAGGCGGGAAAACAGAGGCGGGGAATTAGATATGGGGAATCAGAGGTGGGGAATCAGAGGTGGTGAATCAGTGATGGGGAATCACAGGCGGGGAATCAGAGGCAGGGAATAGAACGCGGGGAATCAGAGGCAGGGAATCAGAGCTGGGGAATCAGAGGCGGGGAATCATAGTTGGGAATCAGAGGCGGGGAATCAGATATGGGGAAACAGAGGCGCGGAATCAGAGGCGGGGAAACAGAGGCGGGGAATCAGATATGGGGAATCGGATGCAGGGAATCAGAGGCGGGGAATCAGAGCTGGGGAATCAGAGGCGGGGAATCAGAGTTGGGGCATCAGAGGTGGGGAATTAGATATAGGGAAACAGAGGCGGAGAATCAGAGGCGGGGAAAGAGAGGCGGGGAATCAGATATGGGGAATCAGAGGTGGGGAATCAGAGGCAGGGAATGAGATGTGCGGAATCAGAGATGGGGAATCAGAGGCAGGGAATCAGAATCAGAAGCGGGGAATCAGAGGCCGGGAATCAGAGGCCGGGAATCAGATGCTGGGAATAAGAGGCCGGGAATCAGAGGTGGGGAATCAGAGTCCGGGAATCAGAGATGGGGATTCAGAGGCGGGGAATGAGATATGGAGAATCAGAGGCGGGGAATCAGAGGCGGGGAAACAGAGGTGGGGAATCAGATATGGGGAATCAGAGGTGGCGAATCAAAGGCGGTGAATCAGAGATGGGGAATCAGAGGCGGGGAATAAGAGGCAGGGAATCAGATGCGGGGAATCAGAGGCGGGGAATCGGAGCTGGCGAATCAGAGGCTGGGAATCAGAGTTGGGCAATCAGAGGCGGGGAATCAGATATCGGGAATCAGAGGCGGGGAATCAGAGGCGGGGAAACAGAGGCGGGGATTCAAATATAGGGAATCAGAGGTGGGGAATCAGAGGTTGTGAATCAGAGATGGGGAATCAAGGCGGGGAATCAGAGGCAGGGAATCAGACGCGGGGAATCAGAGGCGGGGATTCAGAGCTGGGGAATCAGAGGCGGGGAATCAGAGTTGGGGAATCAGAGGCAGGGAATCAGATATGGGGAATCAGAGGCGGGGAATCAGAGGCGGGGAAACAGAGGCGGGGAATCAGATATGGGGAATCAGAGGTGGGGAATCAGGGGCAGGGAATCAGTGGCAGGGAATCAGAGGCGGGGAATCAGAGGCGGGGAATCAGAGGCAGGGAATCAGACACGGGGAATCAGAGGCGGGGAATCAGAGATGGGGATTCAGAGGCGGGGAATCAGAGGCAGGGAATCGGATGCCGGGAATCAGAGTCGGGGAATTAGAGCTGGGGAATCAGAGGTGTGGAATCAGAGGTTGGGAATCAGAGGCAGGGAATCAGAGGCGGGGAATCAGAGGCGGAGAATCAGAGGAAGGGAATCAGATTGCTGAATCGGAGATGGGGAATCAGAGGCAGGGAATCAGAGGCGGGGAATCAGAGGCGGGGAATCAGAGGCAGGGAATCAGAGGCGGGGAATCAGAGGCGGGGAATCAGAGGCCGGGAATCAGATATGGGGAAACAGAGGCGGGGAATCAGAGGCGGGGAAACAGAGGCGGGGATTCAGATATGGGGAATCAGAGGTGGGGAATCAGAGGTTGGGATTCAGAGGCAGGGAATCAGAGGCTTGGAATCAGATGCAGGGAATCAGATGCGGGGAATCAGAGGCGGGGAATCAGAGCTGGGGAATCAGAGGTGGGGAATCAGATTTGGGGAATCAGAGGCGGGGACTTAGATATTGGGAAACAGAGGCGGGGAATCAGAGGCTGGGAAACAGAGGCGGGGAATCAGATATGGGGAATCAGAGGTGGGGAATCAGAGGCAGGGAATCAGATGTGCGGAATCAGAGATGGGGAATCAGAGGCAGGAAATCAGAATCAGAAGAAGGGAATCAGAGGCCGGGAATCAGAGGCCGGAATCAGATGCTGGGAATCAGAGGCCTGGAATCAGAGGTGGGGAATCAGAGGCAGGGAATCAGATGCGGGGAATCAGAGGCGGGGAATCAGAGCTGGGGAATCAGAGGCGGGGTATTAGAGTTGGGGAATTAGAGGCGGGGAATCAGATATGGGGAAACAGAGGTGGGGAATCAGAGGCGGGGAAACAGAGGCAGGGAATCATATATGGGGAATCAGAGGCGGGGATTCAGAGGTGGGGAATCATAGGCAGGGAATCGGATGTGCGGAATCAGAGATGGGGAATCAGAGGCCGGGAATCAGAGGTGGTGAATCAGAGATGGGGAATCAGAGGCGGGGAATCAGAGTCAGGGAATCAGACGTGGGGAATCAGAGGTGGGCAATCAGAGGCGGGGAATCAGATATGGGGAATCAGAGGCGGGGAATCAGAGGCGGGGAAACAGAGGCCGGGAATCAGATATGGGGAATCAGAGGTGGGGCATCAGAGGTTGTGAATCACAGATGGGGAATCTGAGGCGGGGAATGAGAGGCAGGGAATCAGACACGGGGAATCAGAGGCGGGGATTCAGAGCTGGGGAATCAGAGGTGGGGAATCAGAGTTGGGGAATCAGAGGCGGGGAATCAGATATGGGGAATCAGAGGCAGGGAATCAGAGGCGGGAAAACAGAGGCGGGGAATCAGATATGGGGAATCAGAGGCGGGGAATCAGAGGCAGGGAATCAGACACGGGGAATCAGAGGCGGGGAATCAGAGATGGGGAATCAGAGGCGGGGAATCAGAGGCAGGGAATCGGATGCCGGGAATCAGAGGCGGGAAATCAGAGCTGGGGAATCAGAGGCGGGGAATCAGCATTGGGGAATCAGAGGCGGCGAAGCAGATATGGGGAAATAGAGGCGGGGAATCAGATATGGGGAATCAGAGGCGTGGAATCAGATATGGGGAATCAGAGGCTGGGAATCAGAGGGGGGGAAACAGAGGCGGGGAATAAGATATGGGGATTCTGAGCTGGGGAATCAGAAGCGGGGAATCAGAGTTGGGGAATCAGAGGCGGGGAATCAGATATGGGGAATCAGAGGCAGGGAATCAGAGGCGGGGAATCAGAGGCAGGGAATCAGACGCGGGGAATCTGAGGCGGGGAATCAGAGCTGGGGAATCAGAGGTGGGGAATCAGAGTTGGGGAATCAGAGGCAGGGAATTGGATGTGCGGAATCAGAGATGGGGAATCAGAGGTGGGGAATCAGAGGCGGTGAATCAGAAATGGGGAATCAGAGGCGGGGAATCAGAGGCAGGAAATCAGACACGGGGATTCAGAGGCTGGGAATCAGACGGTGGGAATCAAAGGCGGGGAATCAGAGCTGGGGAATCTGAGGCAGGGAATCAGAGTTGGGGATTCAGAGGCGGGGAATCAGATATGGGGAAAAGGAGGCGGGGAATCAGAGGCGGGAAAACAGAGGCGGGGAATTAGATATGGGAAATCAGAGGTGGGGAATCAGAGGTGGTGAATCAGTGATGGGGTATCACAGGAGGGGAATCAGAGGCAGGGAATAGAACGCGGGGAATCAGAGGCAGGGAATCAGAGCTGGGGAATCAGAGGCGGGGAATCATAGTTGGGAATCAGAGGCGGGGAATCAGATATGGGGAAACAGAGGCGGGGAATCAGAGGCGGGGAAACAGAGGCGGGGAATCAGATATGGGGAATCGGATGCAGGGAATCAGAGGCGGGGAATCAGAGCTGGGGATCAGAGGCGGGGAATCAGAGTTGGGGCATCAGAGGTGGGGAATTAGATATAGGGAAACAGAGGCGGGGAATCAGAGGCGGGGAAACAGAGGCGGGGAATCAGATATGGGGAATCAGAGGTGGGGAATCAGAGGCAGGGATTCAGATGTGCGGAATCAGAGATGGGGAATCAGAGGCAGGGAATCAGAATCAGAAGCGGGGAATCAGAGGCCGGGAATCAGAGGCCGGGAATCAGATGCTGGGAATAAGAGGCCGGGAATCAGAGGTGGGGAATCAGAGTCCGGGAATCAGAGATGGGGATTCAGAGGCGGGGAATGAGATATGGAGAATCAGAGGCGGGGAATCAGAGGCGGGGAAACAGAGGTGGGGAATCAGATATGTGGAATCAGAGGTGGCGAATCAAAGGCGGTGAATCAGAGATGGGGAATCAGAGGCGGGGAATCAGAGGCCGGGAATCAGATGCTGGGAATAAGAGGCCGGGAATCAGAGGTGGGGAAACAGAGGCGGGGAATCAGATATGGGGAATTAGAGGTGGGGAATCAGGGGCGGGGAATCAGTGGCAGGGAATCAGAGGCCGGGAATAAAAGGCGGAGAATCAGAGCTTGGGAATCAGAGGCGGGGAATCAGAGTTGGGGAATCAGAGGAGGGGAATCAGATATGGGGAAACAGAGGCCGGGAATCAGAGGCAGGGAAACAGAGGCGGGGAATCAGATATGGGGAATCAGAGGTGGGGAATTAGAGGTTGCGAATCAGAGGCGGGGAATCAGAGGCGGGGAATCAGAGGCAGGGAATCGGATGTGCGGAATCAGAGATGGGGAATCAGAGGTGGGGATTCAGAGGTGGTGAATCAGAGAAGGGGAATCAGAGGCTGGGAATCAGAGGCAGGGAATCAGACGCAGGGAATCAGAGGCGGGGAATCATAGCTGGCGAATTAGAGGAGGGGAATCAGAGTTGGGGAATCAGAGGCGGGGAATCAGATATGGGGAAACAGAGGCGGGGAATCAGAGGCGGGGAAACAGAGGCGGGGAATCAGATATGGGGAATCAGAGGTGGGGAATCAGAGGCAGGGAATCAGATGTGCGTAATCAGAGATGGGGAATCAGAGGCAGGGAATCAGAATCAGAAGCAGGGAATCAGAGGCCGGGAATCAGAGGCCGGAATCAGATGCTGGGAATCAGAGGCCTGGAATCAGAGGCGGGGAATCAGAGGCAGGGAATCAGATGCGGGGAATCAGAGGCGGGGAATCAGAGCTGGGGAATCAGAGGCAGGGTATTAGAGTTGGGGAATCAGAGGCGGGGAATCAGATATGGGGAAACAGAGGTGGGGAATCAGAGGCGGGGAAACAGAGGCAGGGAATCAGATATGGGGAATCAGAGGCGGGGAATCAGAGGTGGGGAATCATAGGCAGGGAATCGGATGTGCGGAATCAGAGATGGGGAATCAGAGGCCGGGAATCAGAGGTGGTGAATCAGATATGGGGAATCAGAGGCGGGGAATCAGAGGCAGGGAATCAGACGCGGGGAATCAGAGGTGGGCAATCAGAGGCGGGGAATCAGATATGGGGAATCAGAGGCGGGGAATCAGAGGCGGGGAAACAGAGGCGGGGAATCAGATATGGGGAATCAGAGGTGGGGCATCAGAGGTTGTGAATCACAGATGGGGAATTAGAGGCGGGGAATCAGAGGCAGGGAATCAGACGCGGGGAATCAGAGGCGGGGATTCTGGGCTGGGGAATCAGAAGCGGGGAATCAGAGTTGGGGAATCAGAGGCGGGGAATCAGATATGGGGAATCAAAGGCAGGGAATCAGAGGCGGGGAATCAGATGCAGGGAATCAGACGCGGGGAATCTGAGGCGGGGAATCAGAGCTGGGGAATCAGAGGTGGGGAATCAGAGTTGGGGAATCAGAGGCAGGGAATTGGATGTGCGGAATCAGAGATGGGGAATCAGAGGTGGGGAATCAGAGGCGGTGAATCAGAAATGGGGAATCAGAGGCGGGGAATCAGAGGCAGGAAATCAGACACGGGGATTCAGAGGCTGGGAATCAGACGGTGGGAATCAAAGGCGGGGAATCAGAGCTGGGGAATCTGAGGCAGGGAATCAGAGTTGGGGATTCAGAGGCGGGGAATCAGATATGGGGAAACAGAGGCGGGGAATCAGAGGCGGGAAAACAGAGGCGGGGAATTAGATATGGGGAATCAGAGGTGGGGAATCAGAGGTGGTGAATCAGTGATGGGGAATCACAGGCGGGGAATCAGAGGCAGGGAATAGAACGCGGGGAATCAGAGGCAGGGAATCAGAGCTGGGGAATCAGAGGCGGGGAATCATAGTTGGGAATCAGAGGCGGGGAATCAGATATGGGGAAACAGAGGCGCGGAATCAGAGGCGGGGAAACAGAGGCGGGGAATCAGATATGGGGAATCGGATGCAGGGAATCAGAGGCGGGGAATCAGAGCTGGGGAATCAGAGGCAGGGAATCAGACGCGGGGAATCTGAGGCGGGGAATCAGAGCTGGGGAATCAGAGGTGGGGAATCAGAGTTGGGGAATCAGAGGCAGGGAATTGGATGTGCGGAATCAGAGATGGGGAATCAGAGGTGGGGAATCAGAGGCGGTGAATCAGAAATGGGGAATCAGAGGCGGGGAATCAGAGGCAGGAAATCAGACACGGGGATTCAGAGGCTGGGAATCAGACGGTGGGAATCAAAGGCGGGGAATCAGAGCTGGGGAATCTGAGGCAGGGAATCAGAGTTGGGGATTCAGAGGCGGGGAATCAGATATGGGGAAAAGGAGGCGGGGAATCAGAGGCGGGAAAACAGAGGCGGGGAATTAGATATGGGAAATCAGAGGTGGGGAATCAGAGGTGGTGAATCAGTGATGGGGTATCACAGGAGGGGAATCAGAGGCAGGGAATAGAACGCGGGGAATCAGAGGCAGGGAATCAGAGCTGGGGAATCAGAGGCGGGGAATCATAGTTGGGAATCAGAGGCGGGGAATCAGATATGGGGAAACAGAGGCGGGGAATCAGAGGCGGGGAAACAGAGGCGGGGAATCAGATATGGGGAATCGGATGCAGGGAATCAGAGGCGGGGAATCAGAGCTGGGGATCAGAGGCGGGGAATCAGAGTTGGGGCATCAGAGGTGGGGAATTAGATATAGGGAAACAGAGGCGGGGAATCAGAGGCGGGGAAACAGAGGCGGGGAATCAGATATGGGGAATCAGAGGTGGGGAATCAGAGGCAGGGATTCAGATGTGCGGAATCAGAGATGGGGAATCAGAGGCAGGGAATCAGAATCAGAAGCGGGGAATCAGAGGCCGGGAATCAGAGGCCGGGAATCAGATGCTGGGAATAAGAGGCCGGGAATCAGAGGTGGGGAATCAGAGTCCGGGAATCAGAGATGGGGATTCAGAGGCGGGGAATGAGATATGGAGAATCAGAGGCGGGGAATCAGAGGCGGGGAAACAGAGGTGGGGAATCAGATATGTGGAATCAGAGGTGGCGAATCAAAGGCGGTGAATCAGAGATGGGGAATCAGAGGCGGGGAATCAGAGGCAGGGAATCAGATGCGGGGAATCAGAGGCGGGGAATCGGAGCTGGCGAATGAGAGGCGGGGAATCAGAGGTGGGCAATCAGAGGCAGGGAATCAGATATGGGGAATCAGAGGCGGAGAATCAGAGGCGGGGAAACAGAGGCGGGGAATCAAATATAGGGAATCAGAGGTGGGGAATCAGAGGTTGTGAATCAGCGATGGGGAATCAAGGTGGGGAATCAGAGGCAGGGAATCAGACGCGGGGAATCAGAGGCGGGGATTCAGAGCTGGGGAATCAGAGGCGGGGAATCAGAGTTGGGGAATCAGAGGCAGGGAATCAGATATGGGGAATCAGAGGCGGGGAATCAGAGGCGGGGAAACAGAGGCGGGGAATCAGATATGGGGAATCAGAGGTGGGGAATCAGGGGCAGGGAATCAGTGGCAGGGAATCAGAGGCGGGGAATCAGAGGCGGGGAATCAGAGGCAGGGAATCAGACACGGGGAATCAGAGGCGGGGAATCAGAGATGGGGAATCAGAGGCGGGGAATCAGAGGCAGGGAATCGGATGCCGGGAATCAGAGTCGGGGAATCAGAGCTGGGGAATCAGAGGCGGGGAATCAGAGTTGGGGAATCAGAGGCGGGGAATCAGTTATGGGGAAATAGAGGCGGGGAATCGGATATGGGGAATCAGAGGTGTGGAATCAGAGGTTGGGAATCAGAGGCAGTGAATCAGAGGCGGGGAATCAGAGGCGGAGAATCAGAGGAAGGGAATCAGATTGCTGAATCGGAGATGGGGAATCAGAGGCAGGGAATCAGAGGCGGGGAATCCGAGGCGGGGAAACAGAGGCGGGGAATCAGATATGGGGAATCAGAGGTGGGGAATCATAGGTTGGGAATCAGAGGCAGGGAATCAGAGGCTTGGAATCAGATGCAGGGAATCAGATGCGGGGAATCAGAGGCGGGGAATCAGAGCTGGGGAATCAGAGGTGGGGAATCAGATTTGGGGAATCAGAGGCGGGGACTTAGATATTGGGAAACAGAGGCGGGGAATCAGAGGCGGGGAAACAGAGGCGGGGAATCAGATATGGGGAATCAGAGGTGGGGAATCAGAGGCAGGGAATCAGATGTGCGGAATCAGAGATGGGGAATCAGAGGCAGGGAATCAGAATCAGAAGCAGGGAATCAGAGGCCGGGAATCAGAGGCCGGAATCAGATGCGGGGAATCAGAGGCCTGGAATCAGAGGCGGGGAATCAGAGGCAGGGAATCAGATGCGGGGTATCAGAGGCGGGGAATCAGAGCTGGGGAATCAGAGGCGGGGTATTAGAGTTGGGGAATCAGAGGCGGGGAATCAGATATGGGGAAACAGAGGTGGGGAATCAGAGGCGGGGAAACAGAGGCAGGGAATCAGATATTGGGAATCAGAGGCGGGGATTCAGAGGTGGGGAATCATAGGCAGGGAATCGGATGTGCGGAATCAGAGATGGGGAATCAGAGGCCGGGAATCAGAGGTGGTGAATCAGAGATGGGGAATCTGAGGCGGGGAATCAGAGGCAGGGAATCAGACGTGGGGAATCAGAGGTGGGCAATCAGAGGCGGGGAATCAGACATGGGGAATCAGAGGCGGGGAATCAGAGGCGGGGAAACAGAGGCCGGGAATCAGATATGGGGAATCAGAGGTGGGGCATCAGAGGTTGTGAATCACAGATGGGGAATCAGAGGCGGGGAATGAGAGGCAGGGAATCAGACGCGGGGAATCAGAGGCGGGGATTCAGAGCTGGGGAATCAGAGGTGGGGAATCAGAGTTGGGGAATCAGAGGCGGGGAATCAGATATGGGGAATCAGAAGCAGGGAATCAGAGGCGGGAAAACAGAGGCGGGGAATCAGATATGGGGAATCAGAGGCGGGGAATCAGAGGCAGGGAATCAGACACGGGGAATCAGAGGCGGGGAATCAGAGATGGGGAATCAGAGGCGGGGAATCAGAGGCAGGGAATCGGATGCCGGGAATCAGAGGCGGGAAATCAGAGCTGGGGAATCAGAGGCGGGGAATCAGAGTTGGGGAATCAGAGGCGGCGAAGCAGATATGTGGAAATAGAGGCGGGGAATCAGATATGGGGAATCAGAGGCGTGGAATCAGATATGGGGAATCAGAGGCTGGGAATCAGAGGGGGGGAAACAGAGGCGGGGAATAAGATATGGGGAATCAGAGGTGGGGATTCAGGGGCGGGGAATCAGTGGCAGGGAATCAGAGGCGGGGAATCAGATGCGGGGAATCAGAGGCAGGGAATTAGACACGGGGAATCAGAGGTGGGGAATCAGAGATGGTGAATCAGAGGCGGGGAATCACAGGCAGGGAATCAGACGCGGGGAATCAGAGGCGGGGTATCAGAGCTGGGGAATCAGAGGTGGGGAATCAGAGTCGGGGAATCAGAGGCAGGGAATCGGATGTGCGGAATCAGAGATGGGGAATCAGAGGTGGGGAATCAGAGGCAGTGAATCAGAGATGGGGAATCAGAGGCGGGGAATCAGAGGCAGGGAATAGAACGCGGGGAATCAGAGGCAGGGAATCAGAGCTGGGGAATCAGAGGCGGGGAATCAGATATGGGGAAACAGAGGCGGGGAATCAGAGGCGGGGAAACAGAGGCGGGTAATCAGACATGGGGAATCGGATGCGGGGAATCAGAGGCGGAGAATCAGAGCTGGGGAATCAGAGTCGGGGAATCAGAGTTGGGGCATCAGAGGTGGGGAATTAGATATGGGGAAACAGAGGCGGGGAATCAGAGGCGGGGAATCCGATGCGGGGAATCAGAGGCGGGGAAACAGAGGCGGGGAATCAGATATGGGGAATCAGAGGTGGGGCATCAGAGGTTGTGAATCACAGATGGGGAATTAGAGGCGGGGAATCAGAGGCAGGGAATCAGACGCGGGGAATCAGAGGCGGGGATTCTGGGCTGGGGAATCAGAAGCGGGGAATCAGAGTTGGGGAATCAGAGGCGGGGAATCAGATATGGGGAATCAAAGGCAGGGAATCAGAGGCGGGGAATCAGATGCAGGGAATCAGACGCGGGGAATCTGAGGCGGGGAATCAGAGCTGGGGAATCAGAGGTGGGGAATCAGAGTTGGGGAATCAGAGGCAGGGAATTGGATGTGCGGAATCAGAGATGGGGAATCAGAGGTGGGGAATCAGAGGCGGTGAATCAGAAATGGGGAATCAGAGGCGGGGAATCAGAGGCAGGAAATCAGACACGGGGATTCAGAGGCTGGGAATCAGACGGTGGGAATCAAAGGCGGGGAATCAGAGCTGGGGAATCTGAGGCAGGGAATCAGAGTTGGGGATTCAGAGGCGGGGAATCAGATATGGGGAAACAGAGGCGGGGAATCAGAGGCGGGAAAACAGAGGCGGGGAATTAGATATGGGGAATCAGAGGTGGGGAATCAGAGGTGGTGAATCAGTGATGGGGAATCACAGGCGGGGAATCAGAGGCAGGGAATAGAACGCGGGGAATCAGAGGCAGGGAATCAGAGCTGGGGAATCAGAGGCGGGGAATCATAGTTGGGAATCAGAGGCGGGGAATCAGATATGGGGAAACAGAGGCGCGGAATCAGAGGCGGGGAAACAGAGGCGGGGAATCAGATATGGGGAATCGGATGCAGGGAATCAGAGGCGGGGAATCAGAGCTGGGGAATCAGAGGCAGGGAATCAGACGCGGGGAATCTGAGGCGGGGAATCAGAGCTGGGGAATCAGAGGTGGGGAATCAGAGTTGGGGAATCAGAGGCAGGGAATTGGATGTGCGGAATCAGAGATGGGGAATCAGAGGTGGGGAATCAGAGGCGGTGAATCAGAAATGGGGAATCAGAGGCGGGGAATCAGAGGCAGGAAATCAGACACGGGGATTCAGAGGCTGGGAATCAGACGGTGGGAATCAAAGGCGGGGAATCAGAGCTGGGGAATCTGAGGCAGGGAATCAGAGTTGGGGATTCAGAGGCGGGGAATCAGATATGGGGAAAAGGAGGCGGGGAATCAGAGGCGGGAAAACAGAGGCGGGGAATTAGATATGGGAAATCAGAGGTGGGGAATCAGAGGTGGTGAATCAGTGATGGGGTATCACAGGAGGGGAATCAGAGGCAGGGAATAGAACGCGGGGAATCAGAGGCAGGGAATCAGAGCTGGGGAATCAGAGGCGGGGAATCATAGTTGGGAATCAGAGGCGGGGAATCAGATATGGGGAAACAGAGGCGGGGAATCAGAGGCGGGGAAACAGAGGCGGGGAATCAGATATGGGGAATCGGATGCAGGGAATCAGAGGCGGGGAATCAGAGCTGGGGATCAGAGGCGGGGAATCAGAGTTGGGGCATCAGAGGTGGGGAATTAGATATAGGGAAACAGAGGCGGGGAATCAGAGGCGGGGAAACAGAGGCGGGGAATCAGATATGGGGAATCAGAGGTGGGGAATCAGAGGCAGGGATTCAGATGTGCGGAATCAGAGATGGGGAATCAGAGGCAGGGAATCAGAATCAGAAGCGGGGAATCAGAGGCCGGGAATCAGAGGCCGGGAATCAGATGCTGGGAATAAGAGGCCGGGAATCAGAGGTGGGGAATCAGAGTCCGGGAATCAGAGATGGGGATTCAGAGGCGGGGAATGAGATATGGAGAATCAGAGGCGGGGAATCAGAGGCGGGGAAACAGAGGTGGGGAATCAGATATGTGGAATCAGAGGTGGCGAATCAAAGGCGGTGAATCAGAGATGGGGAATCAGAGGCGGGGAATCAGAGGCAGGGTATCAGATGCGGGGAATCAGAGGCGGGGAATCGGAGCTGGCGAATGAGAGGCGGGGAATCAGAGGTGGGCAATCAGAGGCAGGGAATCAGATATGGGGAATCAGAGGCGGAGAATCAGAGGCGGGGAAACAGAGGCGGGGAATCAAATATAGGGAATCAGAGGTGGGGAATCAGAGGTTGTGAATCAGCGATGGGGAATCAAGGTGGGGAATCAGAGGCAGGGAATCAGACGCGGGGAATCAGAGGCGGGGATTCAGAGCTGGGGAATCAGAGGCGGGGAATCAGAGTTGGGGAATCAGAGGCAGGGAATCAGATATGGGGAATCAGAGGCGGGGAATCAGAGGCGGGGAAACAGAGGCGGGGAATCAGATATGGGGAATCAGAGGTGGGGAATCAGGGGCAGGGAATCAGTGGCAGGGAATCAGAGGCGGGGAATCAGAGGCGGGGAATCAGAGGCAGGGAATCAGACACGGGGAATCAGAGGCGGGGAATCAGAGATGGGGAATCAGAGGCGGGGAATCAGAGGCAGGGAATCGGATGCCGGGAATCAGAGTCAGGGAATCAGAGCTGGGGAATCAGAGGCGGGGAATCAGAGTTGGGGAATCAGAGGCGGGGAATCAGTTATGGGGAAATAGAGGCGGGGAATCGGATATGGGGAATCAGAGGTGTGGAATCAGAGGTTGGGAATCAGAGGCAGGGAATCAGAGGCGGGGAATCAGAGGCGGAGAATCAGAGGAAGGGAATCAGATTGCTGAATCGGAGATGGGGAATCAGAGGCAGGGAATCAGAGGCGGGGAATCCGAGGCGGGGAAACAGAGGCGGGGAATCAGATATGGGGAATCAGAGGTGGGGAATCATAGGTTGGGAATCAGAGGCAGGGAATCAGAGGCTTGGAATCAGATGCAGGGAATCAGATGCGGGGAATCAGAGGCGGGGAATCAGAGCTGGGGAATCAGAGGTGGGGAATCAGATTTGGGGAATCAGAGGCGGGGACTTAGATATTGGGAAACAGAGGCGGGGAATCAGAGGCGGGGAAACAGAGGCGGGGAATCAGATATGGGGAATCAGAGGTGGGGAATCAGAGGCAGGGAATCAGATGTGCGGAATCAGAGATGGGGAATCAGAGGCAGGGAATCAGAATCAGAAGCAGGGAATCAGAGGCCGGGAATCAGAGGCCGGAATCAGATGCGGGGAATCAGAGGCCTGGAATCAGAGGCGGGGAATCAGAGGCAGGGAATCAGATGCGGGGTATCAGAGGCGGGGAATCAGAGCTGGGGAATCAGAGGCGGGGTATTAGAGTTGGGGAATCAGAGGCGGGGAATCAGATATGGGGAAACAGAGGTGGGGAATCAGAGGCGGGGAAACAGAGGCAGGGAATCAGATATTGGGAATCAGAGGCGGGGATTCAGAGGTGGGGAATCATAGGCAGGGAATCGGATGTGCGGAATCAGAGATGGGGAATCAGAGGCCGGGAATCAGAGGTGGTGAATCAGAGATGGGGAATCTGAGGCGGGGAATCAGAGGCAGGGAATCAGACGTGGGGAATCAGAGGTGGGCAATCAGAGGCGGGGAATCAGACATGGGGAATCAGAGGCGGGGAATCAGAGGCGGGGAAACAGAGGCCGGGAATCAGATATGGGGAATCAGAGGTGGGGCATCAGAGGTTGTGAATCACAGATGGGGAATCAGAGGCGGGGAATGAGAGGCAGGGAATCAGACGCGGGGAATCAGAGGCGGGGATTCAGAGCTGGGGAATCAGAGGTGGGGAATCAGAGTTGGGGAATCAGAGGCGGGGAATCAGATATGGGGAATCAGAAGCAGGGAATCAGAGGCGGGAAAACAGAGGCGGGGAATCAGATATGGGGAATCAGAGGCGGGGAATCAGAGGCAGGGAATCAGACACGGGGAATCAGAGGCGGGGAATCAGAGATGGGGAATCAGAGGCGGGGAATCAGAGGCAGGGAATCGGATGCCGGGAATCAGAGGCGGGAAATCAGAGCTGGGGAATCAGAGGCGGGGAATCAGAGTTGGGGAATCAGAGGCGGCGAAGCAGATATGTGGAAATAGAGGCGGGGAATCAGATATGGGGAATCAGAGGCGTGGAATCAGATATGGGGAATCAGAGGCTGGGAATCAGAGGGGGGGAAACAGAGGCGGGGAATAAGATATGGGGAATCAGAGGTGGGGATTCAGGGGCGGGGAATCAGTGGCAGGGAATCAGAGGCGGGGAATCAGATGCGGGGAATCAGAGGCAGGGAATTAGACACGGGGAATCAGAGGTGGGGAATCAGAGATGGTGAATCAGAGGCGGGGAATCACAGGCAGGGAATCAGACGCGGGGAATCAGAGGCGGGGTATCAGAGCTGGGGAATCAGAGGTGGGGAATCAGAGTCGGGGAATCAGAGGCAGGGAATCGGATGTGCGGAATCAGAGATGGGGAATCAGAGGTGGGGAATCAGAGGCAGTGAATCAGAGATGGGGAATCAGAGGCGGGGAATCAGAGGCAGGGAATAGAACGCGGGGAATCAGAGGCAGGGAATCAGAGCTGGGGAATCAGAGGCGGGGAATCAGATATGGGGAAACAGAGGCGGGGAATCAGAGGCGGGGAAACAGAGGCGGGTAATCAGACATGGGGAATCGGATGCGGGGAATCAGAGGCGGAGAATCAGAGCTGGGGAATCAGAGTCGGGGAATCAGAGTTGGGGCATCAGAGGTGGGGAATTAGATATGGGGAAACAGAGGCGGGGAATCAGAGGCGGGGAATCCGATGCGGGGAATCAGAGGCAGGGAATTAGACACGGGGAATCAGAGGTAGGGAATCAGAGATGGGGAATCAGAGGCGGGGAATCACAGGCAGGGAATCAGACGCGAGGAATCAGAGGCGGGGTATCAGAGCTGGGGAATCAGAGGTGGGGAAACAGAGGCGGGGAATCAGAGGCGGGCAAACAGAGGCGGGGAATTAGATATGGGGAATCAGAGGTGGGGAATCAGAGGTGGTGAATCAGAGATGGGGAATCACTGGAAGGGAATCAGAGGCAGGGAATAGAACGCGGGGAATCAGAGGCAGGGAATCAGAGCTGGGGAATCAGAGGCGGGGAATAAGATATGGGGAAACAGAGGCGGGGAATCAGAGGCGGTGAAACAGAGGCGGGTAATCAGACATGGGGAATCAGATGCGGGAAATCAGAGGCGGGGAATCAGATGCGGGGAATCAGAGGCAGGGAATTAGACACGGGGAATCAGAGGTAGGGAATCAGAGATGGGGAATCAGAGGCGGGGAATCACAGGCAGGGAATCAGACGCGAGGAATCAGAGGCGGGGTATCAGAGCTGGGGAATCAGAGGTGGGGAAACAGAGGCGGGGAATCAGAGGCGGGCAAACAGAGGCGGGGAATTAGATATGGGGAATCAGAGGTGGGGAATCAGAGGTGGTGAATCAGAGATGGGGAATCACTGGCGGGGAATCAGAGGCAGGGAATAGAACGCGGGGAATCAGAGGCAGGGAATCAGAGCTGGGGAATCAGAGGCGGGGAATAAGATATGGGGAAACAGAGGCGGGAATCAGAGGCGGTGAAACAGAGGCGGGTAATCAGACATGGGGAATCAGAGGCGGGGAATCAGAGTTGGGGCATCAGAGGTGGGGAATTAGATATGGGGAAACAGAGGCGGGGAATCAGATATGGGGAATCAGAGATGGGGAATCAGAGGCAGGGAATCAGAATCAGAAGCGGGGAATCAGAGGCCGGGAATCAGAGGCCGGGAATCAGATGCTTGGAATAAGAGGCCGGGAATCAGAGGTGGGGAATCAGAGTCCGGGAATCAGAGATGGGGATTCAGAGGCGGGGAATGAGATATGGAGAATCAGAGGCGGGGAATCAGAGGCGGGGAAACAGAGGTGGGGAATCAGATATGGGGAATCAGAGGTGGCGAATCAAAGGCGGTGAATCAGAGATGTGGAATCAGAGGCGGGGAATCAGAGGCAGGGAATCAGATGCGGGGATTCAGAGACGGGGAATCAGAGCTGGCGAATCAGAGGCGGGGAATCAGAGGTGGGCAATCAGAGACGGGGAATCAGATATGGGGAATCAGAGGCGGGGAATCAGAGGCGGGGAAACAGAGGCGGGGAATCAGATATGGTGAATCAGAGGTGGGGAATCAGAGGTTGTGAATCAGAGATGGGGAATCAAGGCGGGGAATCAGAGGCAGGGAATCAGACGCGGGCAATCAGAGACGGGGTTTCAGAGCTGGGGAATCAGAGGCAGGGAATCAGAGTTGCGGAATCAGAGGCAGGGGATCAGATATGGGGAATCAGAGGCGGGGAATCAGAGGCGGGGAAACAGAGGCGGGGAATCAGATATGGGGAATCAGAGGTGGGGAATCAGGGGCAGGGAATCAGTGGCAGGGAATCAGAGGCGGGGAATCAGAGGCGGGGAATCAGAGGCAGGGAATCAGACACGGGGAATCAGAGGCGGGGAATCAGAGATGGGGAATCAGGGGCGGGGAATCAGAGGCAGGGAATCAGACGCCGGGAATCAGAGGCGGGGAATCAGAGCTGGGGAATCAGAGGCGGGGAATCAGAGTTGGGGAATCAGAGGCGGGGAATCAGATATGGGGTAATAGAGGCGGGGAATCAGATATGGGGAATCAGAGGTGTGGAATCAGAGGTTGGGAATCAGAGGCAGGGAATCAGAGGCGGGGAAACAGAGTCGGGGAATCAGATATGGGGAATCAGATGTGGCGAATCAAAGGCGGTGAAACAGAGATGGGGAATCAGGGCAGGGAATCAGAGGCAGGGAATCACAGCTGGGGAAACAGAGGCGGGTAATCAGATATGGGGAATCAGAGGTGGGGAATCAGGGGCGGGGAATCAGTGGCAGGGAATCAGAGCTGGGGAATCAGAGGTGGGGAATCAGAGCTGGGGAAACAGAGGCGGGGAATCAGATATGGGGAAACAGAGGTGGGGAATCAGGGGCGGGGAATCAGTGGCAGGGAATCAGAGGCCGGGAATAAAAGGCGGGGAATCAGAGCTGGGGAATCAGAGGCGGGGAATCAGAGTTGGGGAATCAGAGGAGGGGAATCAGATATGGGGAAACAGAGACCGGGAATCAGAGGCAGGGAAACAGAGGCGGGGAATCAGATATGGGGAATCAGAGGTGGGGAATTAGAGGTTGCGAATCAGAGGCGGGGAATCAGAGGCGGGGAATCAGAGGCAGGGAATCGGATGTGCGGAATCAGAGATGGGGAATCAGAGGCTGGGAATCAGAGGCCGGGAATCAGATGCTTGGAATAAGAGGCCGGGAATCAGAGGTGGGGAATCAGAGGCAGGGAATCAGAATCAGAAGCGGGGAATCAGAGGCCGGGAATCAGAGGCCGGGAATCAGATGCTTGGAATAAGAGGCCGGGAATCAGAGGTGGGGAATCAGAGTCCGGGAATCAGAGATGGGGATTCAGAGGCGGGGAATGAGATATGGAGAATCAGAGGCGGGGAATCAGAGGCGGGGAAACAGAGGTGGGGAATCAGATATGGGGAATCAGAGGTGGCGAATCAAAGGCGGTGAATCAGAGATGTGGAATCAGAGGCGGGGAATCAGAGGCAGGGAATCAGATGCGGGGATTCAGAGTCGGGGAATCAGAGCTGGCGAATCAGAGGCGGGGAATCAGAGGTGGGCAATCAGAGACGGGGAATCAGATATGGGGAATCAGAGGCGGGGAATCAGAGGCGGGGAAACAGAGGCGGGGAATCAGATATGGGGAATCAGAGGTGGGGAATCAGAGGTTGTGAATCAGAGATGGGGAATCAAGGCGGGGAATCAGAGGCAGGGAATCAGACGCGGGCAATCAGAGACGGGGTTTCAGAGCTGGGGAATCAGAGGCGGGGAATCAGAGTTGCGGAATCAGAGGCAGGGAATCAGATATGGGGAATCAGAGGCGGGGAATCAGAGGCGGGGAAACAGAGGCGGGGAATCAGATATGGGGAATCAGAGGTGGGGAATCAGGGGCAGGGAATCAGTGGCAGGGAATCAGAGGCGGGGAATCAGAGGCGGGGAATCAGAGGCAGGGAATCAGACACGGGGAATCAGAGGCGGGGAATCAGAGATGGGGAATCAGGGGCGGGGAATCAGAGGCAGGGAATCAGACGCCGGGAATCAGAGGCGGGGAATCAGAGCTGGGGTATCAGAGGCGGGGAATCAGAGTTGGGGAATCAGAGGCGGGGAATCAGATATGGGGTAATAGAGGCGGGGAATCAGATATGGGGAATCAGAGGTGTGGAATCAGAGGTTGGGAATCAGAGGCAGGGAATCAGAGGCGGGGAAACAGAGGCGGGGAATCAGATATGGGGAATCAGATGTGGCGAATCAAAGGCGGTGAAACAGAGATGGGGAATCAGGGCAGGGAATCAGAGGCAGGGAATCACAGCTGGGGAAACAGAGGCGGGTAATCAGATATGGGGAATCAGAGGTGGGGAATCAGGGGCGGGGAATCAGAGGCAGGGAATCAGATGCGGGGATTCAGAGACGGGGAATCAGAGCTGGCGAATCAGAGGCGGGGAATCAGAGGTGGGCAATCAGAGACGGGGAATCAGATATGGGGAATCAGAGGCGGGGAATCAGAGGCGGGGAAACAGAGGCGGGGAATCAGATATGGGGAATCAGAGGTGGGGAATCAGAGGTTGTGAATCAGAGATGGGGAATCAAGGCGGGGAATCAGAGGCAGGGAATCAGACGCGGGCAATCAGAGACGGGGTTTCAGAGCTGGGGAATCAGAGGCGGGGAATCAGAGTTGCGGAATCAGAGGCAGGGAATCAGATATGGGGAATCAGAGGCGGGGAATCAGAGGCGGGGAAACAGAGGCGGGGAATCAGATATGGGGAATCAGAGGTGGGGAATCAGGGGCAGGGAATCAGTGGCAGGGAATCAGAGGCGGGGAATCAGAGGCGGGGAATCAGAGGCAGGGAATCAGACACGGGGAATCAGAGGCGGGGAATCAGAGATGGGGAATCAGGGGCGGGGAATCAGAGGCAGGGAATCAGACGCCGGGAATCAGAGGCGGGGAATCAGAGCTGGGGAATCAGAGGCGGGGAATCAGAGTTGGGGAATCAGAGGCGCGGAATCAGATATGGGGTAATAGAGGCGGGGAATCAGATATGGGGAATCAGAGGTGTGGAATCAGAGGTTGGGAATCAGAGGCAGGGAATCAGAGGCGGGGAAACAGAGGCGGGGAATCAGATATGGGGAATCAGATGTGGCGAATCAAAGGCGGTGAAACAGAGATGGGCAATCAGGGCAGGGAATCAGAGGCAGGGAATCACAGCTGGGGAAACAGAGGCGGGTAATCAGATATGGGGAATCAGAGGTGGGGAATCAGGGGCGGGGAATCAGTGGCAGGGAATCAGAGCTGGGGAATCAGAGGTGGGGAATCAGAGCTGGGGAAACAGAGGCGGGGAATCAGATATGGGGAAACAGAGGTGGGGAATCAGGGGCGGGGAATCAGTGGCAGGGAATCAGAGGCCGGGAATAAAAGGCGGGGAATCAGAGCTGGGGAATCAGAGGCGGGGAATCAGAGTTGGGGAATCAGAGGAGGGGAATCAGATATGGGGAAACAGAGACCGGGAATCAGAGGCAGGGAAACAGAGGCGGGGAATCAGATATGGGGAATCAGAGGTGGGGAATTAGAGGTTGCGAATCAGAGGCGGGGAATCAGAGGCGGGGAATCAGAGGCAGGGAATCGGATGTGCGGAATCAGAGATGGGGAATCAGAGGTGGAGATTCAGAGGTGGTGAATCAGAGAAGGGGAATCAGAGGCTGGGAATCAGAGGCAGGGAATCAGATGCAGGGAATCAGAGGCGGGGAATCATAGCTGGCGAATTAGAGGAGGGGAATCAGAGTTGGGGAATCAGAGGCGGGGAATCAGATATGGGGAAACAGAGGCGGGGAATCAGAGGTGGGGAAACAGAGGCGGGGAATCAGATATGGGGAATCAGAGGTGGGGAATCAGGGGCAGGGAATCAGTGGCAGGGAATCAGACGCGGGGAATCAGAGGCGGGGAATCAGAGGTGGGGAATCAGAGGCGGGGAATCAGAGGCAGGGAATCGGATGTGCGGAATCAGAGATGGGGAATCAGAGGTGGGGATTCAGAGGTGGTGAATCTGAGAAGGGGAATCAGAGGCTGGGAATCAGAGGCAGGGAATCAGACGCAGGGAATCAGAGGCGGGGAATCATAGCTGGCGAATTAGAGGAGGGGAATCAGAGTTGGGGAATCAGAGGCGGGGAATCATATATGGGGAATCAGAGGTGGGGAATCAGGGGCAGGGAATCAGTGGCAGGGAATCAGAGGCGGGGAATCATAGCTGGCGAATTAGAGGAGGGGAATCAGAGTTGGGGAAACAGAGGCGGGGAATCAGATATGGGGAATCAGAGGTGGGGAATCAGGGGCAGGGAATCAGTGGCAGGGAATCAGACGCGGGGAATCAGAGGCGGGGAATCAGAGGCAGGGAATCAGACACGGGGAATCAGAGGCGGGGAATCAGAGATGGGGAATCAGAGGCGGGGAATCAGAGGCAGGGAATCGGATGCCGGAAATCAGAGGCGGGAAATCAGAGCTGGGGAATCAAAGGCGGGGAATCAGAGTTGGGGAATCAGAGGCGGCGAAGCAGATATGGGGAAATAGAGGCGGGGAAACAGATATGGGGAATCAGGGGCGGGGAATCAGATATGGGGAATCAGAGGCTGGGAATCAGAGGGGGGGAAACAGAGGCGGTGAATCAGAGATGGGGAATCAGAGGCGGGGAATCAGAGGCAGAAAATCAGACACGGGGATTCAGAGGCTGGGAATGAGACGGGGGGAATCAAAGGCGGGGAATCAGAGCTGGTGAATCAGAGGCAGGGAATCAGAGTTGGGGATTCAGAGGCGGGGAATCAGATATGGGGAAACAGAGGCGGGGAATCAGAGGCGGGCAAACAGAGGCGGGGAATTAGATATGGGGAATCAGAGGTGGGGAATCAGAGGTGGTGAATCAGAGATGGGGAATCACAGGCGGGGAATCAGAGGCAGGGAATAGAACGCGGGGAATCAGAGGCAGTGAATCAGAGCTGGGGAATCAGAGGCGGGGAATCAGATATGGGGAAACAGGGGCGGGGAATCAGAGGCGGGGAAACAGAGGCGGGGAATCAGACATGGGGAATCGGATGCGGGGAATCAGAGGTGGGGAATCAGAGCTGGGGAATCAGAGGCGGGGAATCAGAGTTGGGGCATCAGAGGTGGGGAATTAGATATGGGGAAACAGAGGCGGGGAATCAGAGGCGGGGAAACAGAGGTGGGGAATCAGATATGGGGAATCATAGGTGGGGAATCAGAGGTAGGGAATCAGATGTGCGGAATCATAGATGGGGAATCAGAGGCAGGGAATCAGAATCAGAAGCGGGGAATTAGAGGCCGGGAATCAGAGGCCGGGAATCAGATGCTGGGAATAAGAGGCCGGGAATCAGAGGTGGGGAATCAGAGTCCGGGAATCAGAGATGGGGATTCAGAGGCGGGGAATGAGATATGGAGAATCAGAGGCGGGGAATCAGAGGCGGGGAAACAGAGGTGGGGAATCAGATATGGGGAATCAGAGGTGGTGAATCAAAGGCGGTGAATCAGAGATGGGGAAACAGAGGCGGGGAATCAGAGGCGGGGAAACAGAGGCAGGGAATCAGATATGGGGAATCAGAGGCGGGGAATCAGAGGTGGGGAATCATAGGCAGGGAATCGGATGTGCGGAATCAGAGATGGGGAATCAGAGGCAGGGAATCAGAATCAGAAGCGGGGAATCAGAGGCCGGGAATCAGAGGCCGGGAATCAGATGCTGGGAATAAGAGGCCGGGAATCAGAGGTGGGGAATCAGAGTCCGGGAATCAGAGATGGGGATTCAGAGGCGGGGAATGAGATATGGAGAATCAGAGGTGGGGAATCAGAGGCGGGGAAACAGAGGTGGGGAATCAGATATGGGGAATCAGAGGTGGCGAATCAATGGCGGTGAATCAGAGATGGGGAATCAGAGGCGGGGAATCAGAGGCAGGGAATCAGATGTGGGGAATCAGAGGCGGGGAATCGGAGCTGGCGAATCAGAGGCGGGGAATCAGAGGTGGGCAATCAGAGGCGGGGAATCAGATATGGGGAATCAGAGGCGGGGAATCAGAGGCGGGGAATCAGATATGGGGAATCAGAGGCGGGGAATCAGAGGCAGGGAATCAGAGGCGGGGAAACAGAGGCGGGGAATCAGATATGGGGAATCAGATGTGGCGAATCAAAGGCGGTGAAACAGAGATGGGGAATCAGGGCAGGGAATCAGAGGCAGGGAATCACAGCTGGGGAAACAGAGGCGGGTAATCAGATATGGGGAATCAGAGGTGGGGAATCAGGGGCGGGGAATCAGTGGCAGGGAATCAGAGCTGGGGAATCAGAGGTGGGGAATCAGAGCTGGGGAAACAGAGGCGGGGAATCAGATATGGGGAAACAGAGGTGGGGAATCAGGGGCGGGGAATCAGTGGCAGGGAATCAGAGGCCGGGAATAAAAGGCGGGGAATCAGAGCTGGGGAATCAGAGGCGGGGAATCAGAGTTGGGGAATCAGAGGAGGGGAATCAGATATGGGGAAACAGAGACCGGGAATCAGAGGCAGGGAAACAGAGGCGGGGAATCAGATATGGGGAATCAGAGGTGGGGAATTAGAGGTTGCGAATCAGAGGCGGGGAATCAGAGGCGGGGAATCAGAGGCAGGGAATCGGATGTGCGGAATCAGAGATGGGGAATCAGAGGTGGGGATTCAGAGGTGGTGAATCAGAGAAGGGGAATCAGAGGCTGGGAATCAGAGGCAGGGAATCAGATGCAGGGAATCAGAGGCGGGGAATCATAGCTGGCGAATTAGAGGAGGGGAATCAGAGTTGGGGAATCAGAGGCGGGGAATCAGATATGGGGAAACAGAGGCGGGGAATCAGAGGTGGGGAAACAGAGGCGGGGAATCAGATATGGGGAATCAGAGGTGGGGAATCAGGGGCAGGGAATCAGTGGCAGGGAATCAGACGCGGGGAATCAGAGGCGGGGAATCAGAGGTGGGGAATCAGAGGCGGGGAATCAGAGGCAGGGAATCGGATGTGCGGAATCAGAGATGGGGAATCAGAGGTGGGGATTCAGAGGTGGTGAATCTGAGAAGGGGAATCAGAGGCTGGGAATCAGAGGCAGGGAATCAGACGCAGGGAATCAGAGGCGGGGAATCATAGCTGGCGAATTAGAGGAGGGGAATCAGAGTTGGGGAATCAGAGGCGGGGAATCATATATGGGGAATCAGAGGTGGGGAATCAGGGGCAGGGAATCAGTGGCAGGGAATCAGAGGCGGGGAATCATAGCTGGCGAATTAGAGGAGGGGAATCAGAGTTGGGGAAACAGAGGCGGGGAATCAGATATGGGGAATCAGAGGTGGGGAATCAGGGGCAGGGAATCAGTGGCAAGGAATCAGACGCGGGGAATCAGAGGCGGGGAATCAGAGGCAGGGAATCAGACACGGGGAATCAGAGGCGGGGAATCAGAGATGGGGAATCAGAGGCGGGGAATCAGAGGCAGGGAATCGGATGCCGGAAATCAGAGGCGGGAAATCAGAGCTGGGGAATCAAAGGCGGGGAATCAGAGTTGGGGAATCAGAGGCGGCGAAGCAGATATGGGGAAATAGAGGCGGGGAAACAGATATGGGGAATCAGGGGCGGGGAATCAGATATGGGGAATCAGAGGCTGGGAATCAGAGGGGGGGAAACAGAGGCGGTGAATCAGAGATGGGGAATCAGAGGCGGGGAATCAGAGGCAGGAAATCAGACACGGGGATTCAGAGGCTGGGAATGAGACGGGGGGAATCAAAGGCGGGGAATCAGAGCTGGTGAATCAGAGGCAGGGAATCAGAGTTGGGGATTCAGAGGCGGGGAATCAGATATGGGGAAACAGAGGCGGGGAATCAGAGGCGGGCAAACAGAGGCGGGGAATTAGATATGGGGAATCAGAGGTGGGGAATCAGAGGTGGTGAATCAGAGATGGGAAATCACAGGCGGGGAATCAGAGGCAGGGAATAGAACGCGGGGAATCAGAGGCAGTGAATCAGAGCTGGGGAATCAGAGGCGGGGAATCAGATATGGGGAAACAGAGGCGGGGAATCAGAGGCGGGGAAACAGAGGCGGGGAATCAGACATGGGGAATCGGATGCGGGGAATCAGAGGTGGGGAATCAGAGCTGGGGAATCAGAGGCGGGGAATCAGAGTTGGGGCATCAGAGGTGGGGAATTAGATATGGGGAAACAGAGGCGGGGAATCAGAGGCGGGGAAACAGAGGTGGGGAATCAGATATGGGGAATCATAGGTGGGGAATCAGAGGTAGGGAATCAGATGTGCGGAATCATAGATGGGGAATCAGAGGCAGGGAATCAGAATCAGAAGCGGGGAATTAGAGGCCGGGAATCAGAGGCCGGGAATCAGATGCTGGGAATAAGAGGTCGGGAATCAGAGGTGGGGAATCAGAGTCCGGGAATCAGAGATGGGGATTCAGAGGCGGGGAATGAGATATGGAGAATCAGATGCGGGGAATCAGAGGCGGGGAAACAGAGGTGGGGAATCAGATATGGGGAATCAGAGGTGGTGAATCAAAGGCGGTGAATCAGAGATGGGGAAACAGAGGCGGGGAATCAGAGGCGGGGAAACAGAGGCAGGGAATCAGATATGGGGAATCAGAGGCGGGGAATCAGAGGTGGGGAATCATAGGCAGGGAATCGGATGTGCGGAATCAGAGATGGGGAATCAGAGGCAGGGAATCAGAATCAGAAGCGGGGAATCAGAGGCCGGGAATCAGAGGCCGGGAATCAGATGCTGGGAATAAGAGGCCGGGAATCAGAGGTGGGGAATCAGAGTCCGGGAATCAGAGATGGGGATTCAGAGGCGGGGAATGAGATATGGAGAATCAGAGGTGGGGAATCAGAGGCGGGGAAACAGAGGTGGGGAATCAGATATGGGGAATCAGAGGTGGCGAATCAATGGCGGTGAATCAGAGATGGGGAATCAGAGGCGGGGAATCAGAGGCAGGGAATCAGATGTGGGGAATCAGAGGCGGGGAATCGGAGCTGGCGAATCAGAGGCGGGGAATCAGAGGTGGGCAATCAGAGGCGGGGAATCAGATATGGGGAATCAGAGGCGGGGAATCAGAGGCGGGGAAACAGAGGCGGGGAATCAAATATAGGGAATCAGAGGTGGGGAATCAGAGGTTGTGAATCAGAGATGGGGAATCAAGGCGGGGAATCAGAGGCAGGGAATCAGTGGCAGGGAATCAGAGGCGGGGAATCATAGCTGGCGAATTAGAGGAGGGGAATCAGAGTTGGGGAAACAGAGGCGGGGAATCAGATATGGGGAATCAGAGGTGGGGAATCAGGGGCAGGGAATCAGTGGCAGGGAATTAGACGCGGGGAATCAGAGGCGGGGAATCAGAGGCAAGGAATCAGACACGGGGAATCAGAGGCGGGGAATCAGAGATGGGGAATCAGAGGCGGGGAATCAGAGGCAGGGAATCGGATGCCGGAAATCAGAGGCGGGAAATCAGAGCTGGGGAATCAGAGGCGGGGAATGAGAGTTGGGGAATCAGAGGCGGCGAAGCAGATATGGGGAAATAGAGGCGGGGAAACAGATATGGGGAATCAGGGGCGGGGAATCAGATATGGGGAATCAGAGGCTGGGAATCAGAGGGGGGGAAACAGAGGCAGGGAATCAGACACGGGGAATCAGAGGTGGGGAATCAGAGGTGGGGAATCAGAGGCGGGAAATCAGAGGCAGGGAATCAGACGCGGGGAATCAGAGGCGGGGAATCAGAGCTGGGGAATCAGAGGTGGGGAATCAGAGTCGGGGAATCAGAGGCAGGGAATCGGATGTGCGGAATCAGAGATGGGGAATCAGAGGTGGGGAAACAGAGCTGGTGAATCAGAGCTGGGGAATCAGAGGTGGGGAATCAGAGTCGGGGTATCAGAGGCTGGGAATCAGACGGGGGGAATCAAAGGCGGGGAATCAGAGCTGGTGAATCAGAGGCAGGGAATCAGAGTTGGGGATTCAGAGGCGGGGAATCAGATATGGGGAAACAGAGGCCGGGAATCAGATGCTGGGAATAAGAGGCCGGGAATCAGAGGTGGGGAATCAGAGTCCGGGAATCAGAGATGGGGATTCAGAGGCGGGGAATGAGATATGGAGAATCAGAGGCGGGGAATCAGAGGCGTGGAAACAGAGGTGGGGAATCAGATATGGGGAATCAGAGGTGGCGAATCAAAGGCGGTGAATCAGAGATGGGGAATCAGAGGCGGGGAATCAGAGGCAGGGAATCAGATGTGGGGAATCAGAGGCGGGGAATCGGAGCTGGCGAATCAGAGGCGGGGAATCAGAGGTGGGCAATCAGAGGCGGGGAATCAGATATGGGGAATCAGAGGCGGGGAATCAGAGGCGGGGAAACAGAGGCGGGGAATCAAATATAGGGAATCAGAGGTGGGGAATCAGAGGTTGTGAATCAGAGATGGGGAATCAAGGCGGGGAATCAGAGGCAGGGAATCAGTCGCGGGGAATCAGAGGCGGGGATTCAGAGCTGGGTAATCAGAGGCGGGGAATCAGAGTTGGGGAATCAGAGGCAGGGAATCAGATATGGGGAATCAGAGGCGGGGAATCAGAGGCGGGGAAACAGAGGCGGGGAATCAGATATGGGGAATCAGAGGTGGGGAATCAGGGGCAGGGAATCAGTGGCAGGGAATCAGAGGCGGGGAATCAGAGGCGGGGAGTCAGAGGCAGGGAATCAGACACGGGGAATCAGAGGAGGGGAATCAGAGATGGGGAAACAGAGGCGGGGAATCAGAGGCAGGGAATCGGATGCCGGGAATCAGAGTCGGGGAATCAGAGCTGGGGAATCAGAGGCGGGGAATCAGAGTTGGGGAATCAGAGGCGGGGAATCAGATATGGGGAAATAGAGGCGGGGAATCGGATATGGGGAATCAGAGGTGTGGAATCAGAGGTTGGGAATCAGAGGCAGGGAATCAGAGGCGGGGAATCAGAGGCGGAGAATCAGAGGAAGGGAATCAGATTGCTGAATCGGAGATGGGGAATCAGAGGCAGGGAATCAGAGGCGGGGAATCAGAGGCGGGGAATCAGAGGCCGGGAATCAGATATGGGGAAACAGAGGCGGGGAATCCGAGGCGGGGAAACAGAGGCGGGGAATCAGATATGGGGAATCAGAGGTGGGGAATCAGAGGTTGGGAATCAGAGGCAGGGAATCAGAGGCTTGGAATCAGATGCAGGGAATCAGATGCGGGGAATCAGAGGCCGGGAATCAGAGCTGGGGAATCAGAGGTGGGGAATCAGATTTGGGGAATCAGAGGCAGGGACTTAGATATTGGGAAACAGAGGCGGGGAATCAGAGGCGGGGAAACAGAGGCGGGGAATCAGATATGGGGAATCAGAGGTGGGGAATCAGAGGCAGGGAATCAGATGTGCGGAATCAGAGATGGGGAATCAGAGGCAGGAAATCAGAATCAGAAGCAGGGAATCAGAGGCCGGGAATCAGAGGCCGGAATCAGATGCTGGGAATCAGAGGCCTGGAATCAGAGGCGGGGAATCAGAGGCAGGGAATCAGATGCGGGGAATCAGAGGCGGGGAATCAGAGCTGGGGAATCAGAGGCGGGGTATTAGAGTTGGGGAATTAGAGGCGGGGAATCAGATATGGGGAAACAGAGGTGGGGAATCAGAGGCGGGGAAACAGAGGCAGGGAATCAGATATGGGGAATCAGAGGCGGGGATTCAGAGGTGGGGAATCATAGGCAGGGAATCGGATGTGCGGAATCAGAGATGGGGAATCAGAGGCCGGGAATCAGAGGTGGTGAATCAGAGATGGGGAATCAGAGGCGGGGAATCAGAGGCAGGGAATCAGACGTGGGGAATCAGAGGTGGGCAATCAGAGGCGGGGAATCAGATATGGGGAATCAGAGGCGGGGAATCAGAGGCGGGGAAACAGAGGCCGGGAATCAGATATGGGGAATCAGAGGTGGGGCATCAGAGGTTGTGAATCACAGATGGGGAATCAGAGGCGGGGAATGAGAGGCAGGGAATCAGATGCGGGGAATCAGAGGCGGGGATTCAGAGCTGGGGAATCAGAGGTGGGGAATCAGAGTTGGGGAATCAGAGGCAGGGAATCAGAGGCGGGAAAACAGAGGCGGGGAATCAGATATGGGGAATCAGAGGCGGGGAATCAGAGGCAGGGAATCAGACACGGGGAATCAGAGGCGGGGAATCAGAGATGGGGAATCAGAGGCGGGGAATCAGAGGCAGGGAATCGGATGCCGGGAATCAGAAGCGGGAAATCAGAGCTGGGGAATCAGAGGCGGGGAATCAGCATTGGGGAATCAGAGGCGGCGAAGCAGATATGGGGAAATAGAGGCGGGGAATCAGATATGGGGAATCAGAGGCGTGGAATCAGATATGGGGAATCAGAGGCTGGGAATCAGAGGGGGGGAAACAGAGGCGGGGAATAAGATATGGGGATTCTGAGCTGGGGAATCAGAAGCGGGGAATCAGAGTTGGGGAATCAGAGGCGGGGAATCAGATATGGGGAATCAGAGGCAGGGATCAGAGGCGGGGAATCAGAGGCAGGGAATCAGACGCGGGCAATCTGAGGCGGGGAATCAGAGCTGGGGAATCAGAGGTGGGGAATCAGAGTTGGGGAATCAGAGGCAGGGAATTGGATGTGCGGAATCAGAGATGGGGAATCAGAGGTGGGGAATCAGAGGCGGTGAATCAGAAATGGGGAATCAGAGGCGGGGAATCAGAGGCAGGAAATCAGACACGGGGATTCAGAGGCTGGGAATCAGACGGTGGGAATCAAAGGCGGGGAATCAGAGCTGGGGAAACTGAGGCAGGGAATCAGAGTTGGGGATTCAGAGGCGGGGAATCAGATATGGGAAAAAGGAGGCGGGGAATCAGAGGCGGGAAAACAGAGGCGGGGAATTAGATATGGGGAATCAGAGGTGGGGAATCAGAGGTGGTGAATCAGTGATGGGGAATCACAAGCGGGGAATCAGAGGCAGGGAATAGAACGCGGGGAATCAGAGGCAGGGAATCAGAGCTGGGGAATCAGAGGCGGGGAATCATAGTTGGGAATCAGAGGCGGGGAATCAGATATGTGGAAACAGAGGCGGGGAATCAGAGGCGGGGAATCAGATATGGGGAATCAGAGGCGTGGAATCAGATATGGGGAATCAGAGGCTGGGAATCAGAGGGGGGGAAACAGAGGCGGGGAATAAGATATGGGGATTCTGAGCTGGGGAATCAGAAGCGGGGAATCAGAGTTGGGGAATCAGAGGCGGGGAATCAGATATGGGGAATCAGAGGCAGGGAATCAGAGGCGGGGAATCAGAGGCAGGGAATCAGACGCGGGGAATCTGAGGCGGGGAATCAGAGCTGGGGAATCAGAGGTGGGGAATCAGAGTTGGGGAATCAGAGGCAGGGAATTGGATGTGCGGAATCAGAGATGGGGAATCAGAGGTGGGGAATCAGAGGCGGTGAATCAGAAATGGGGAATCAGAGGCGGGGAATCAGAGGCAGGAAATCAGACACGGGGATTCAGAGGCTGGGAATCAGACGGTGGGAATCAAAGGCGGGGAATCAGAGCTGGGGAAACTGAGGCAGGGAATCAGAGTTGGGGATTCAGAGGCGGGGAATCAGATATGGGGAAAAGGAGGCGGGGAATCAGAGGCGGGAAAACAGAGGCGGGGAATTAGATATGGGGAATCAGAGGTGGGGAATCAGAGGTGGTCAATCAGTGATGGGGAATCACAGGCGGGGAATCAGAGGCAGGGAATAGAACGCGGGGAATCAGTGGCAGGGAATCAGAGCTGGGGAATCAGAGGCGGGGAATCATAGTTGGGAACCAGAGGCGGGGAATCAGATATGGGGAAACAGAGGCGGGGAATCAGAGGCGGGGAAACAGAGGCGGGGAATCAGATATGGGGAATCGGATGCAGGGAATCAGAGGCGGGGAATCAGAGCTGGGGATCAGAGGCGGGGAATCAGAGTTGGGGCATCAGAGGTGGGGAATTAGATATAGGGAAACAGAGGCGGGGAATCAGAGGCGGGGAAACAGAGGCGGGGAATCAGATATGGGGAATCAGAGGTGGGGAATCAGATGCAGGGATTCAGATGTGCGGAATCAGAGATGGGGAATCAGAGGCAGGGAATCAGAATCAGAAGCGGGGAATCAGAGGCCGGGAATCAGAGGCCGGGAATCAGATGCTGGGAATAAGAGGCCGGGAATCAGAGGTGGGGAATCAGAGGCAGGGAATCAGATGCGGGGAATCAGAGGCGGGGAATCAGAGCTGGGGAATCAGAGGCGGGGTATTAGAGTTGGGGAATTAGAGGCGGGGAATCAGATATGGGGAAACAGAGGTGGGGAATCAGAGGCGGGGAAACAGAGGCAGGGAATCAGATATGGGGAATCAGAGGCGGGGATTCAGAGGTGGGGAATCATAGGCAGGGAATCGGATGTGCGGAATCAGAGATGGGGAATCAGAGGCCGGGAATCAGAGGTGGTGAATCAGAGATGGGGAATCAGAGGCGGGGAATCAGAGGCAGGGAATCAGACGTGGGGAATCAGAGGTGGGCAATCAGAGGCGGGGAATCAGATATGGGGAATCAGAGGCGGGGAATCAGAGGCGGGGAAACAGAGGCCGGGAATCAGATATGGGGAATCAGAGGTGGGGCATCAGAGGTTGTGAATCACAGATGGGGAATCAGAGGCGGGGAATGAGAGGCAGGGAATCAGACGCGGGGAATCAGAGGCGGGGATTCAGAGCTGGGGAATCAGAGGTGGGGAATCAGAGTTGGGGAATCAGAGGCAGGGAATCAGAGGCGGGAAAACAGAGGCGGGGAATCAGATATGGGGAATCAGAGGCGGGGAATCAGAGGCAGGGAATCAGACACTGGGAATCAGAGGCGGGGAATCAGAGATGGGGAATCAGAGGCGGGGAATCATAGGCAGGGAATCGGATGCCGGGAATCAGAGGCGGGAAATCAGAGCTGGGGAATCAGAGGCGGGGAATCAGCATTGGGGAATCAGAGGCGGCGAAGCAGATATGGGGAAATAGAGGCGGGGAATCAGATATGGGGAATCAGAGGCGTGGAATCAGATATGGGGAATCAGAGGCTGGGAATTAGAGGGGGGGAAACAGAGGCGGGGAATAAGATATGGGGATTCTGAGCTGGGGAATCAGAAGCGGGGAATCAGAGTTGGGGAATCAGAGGCGGGGAATCAGATATGGGGAATCAGAGGCAGGGAATCAGAGGCGGGGAATCAGAGGCAGGGAATCAGACGCGGGGAATCTGAGGCGGGGAATCAGAGCTGGGGAATCAGAGGTGGGGAATCAGAGTTGGGGAATCAGAGGCAGGGAATTGTATGTGCGGAATCAGAGATGGGGAATCAGAGGTGGGGAATCAGAGGCGGTGAATCAGAAATGGGGAATCAGAGGCGGGGAATCAGAGGCAGGAAATCAGACACGGGGATTCAGAGGCTGGGAATCAGACGGTGGGAATCAAAGGCGGGGAATCAGAGCTGGGGAAACTGAGGCAGGGAATCAGAGTTGGGGATTCAGAGGCGGGGAATCAGATATGGGGAAAAGGAGGCGGGGAATCAGAGTCGGGAAAACAGAGGCGGGGAATTAGATATGGGGAATCAGAGGTGGGGAATCAGAGGTGGTGAATCAGTGATGGGGAATCACAGGCGGGGAATGAGAGGCAGGGAATAGAACGCGGGGAATCAGAGGCAGGGAATCAGAGCTGGGGAATCAGAGGCGGGGAATCATAGTTGGGAATCAGAGGCGGGGAATCAGATATGGGGAAACAGAGGCGGGGAATCAGAGGCGGGGAAACAGAGGCGGGGAATCAGATATGGGGAATCGGATGCAGGGAATCAGAGGCGGGGAATCAGAGCTGGGGATCAGAGGCGGGGAATCAGAGTTGGGGCATCAGAGGTGGGGAATTAGATATAGGGAAACAGAGGCGGGGAATCAGAGGCGGGGAAACAGAGGCGGGGAATCAGATATGGGGAATCAGAGGTGGGGAATCAGATGCAGGGATTCAGATGTGCGGAATCAGAGATGGGGAATCAGATTTGGGGAATCAGAGGCGGGGACTTAGATATTGGGAAAAAGAGGTGGGGAATCAGGGGCAGGGAATCAGTGGCAGGGAATCAGAGGTGGGGAATCAGAGGCGGGGAATCAGAGGCAGGGAATCAGACACGGGGAATCAGAGGCGGGGAATCAGAGATGGGGAATCAGAGGCGGGGAATCAGAGGCAGGGAATCGGATGCCGGGAATCAGAGTCGGGGAATCAGAGCTGGGGAATCAGAGGCGGGGTATCAGAGTTGGGGAATCAGAGGCGGGGAATCAGATATGGGGAAATAGATGCGGGGAATCGGATATGGGGAATCAGAGGTGTGGAATCAGAGGTTGGGAATCAGAGGCAGGGAATCAGAGGCGGGGAATCAGAGGCGGAGAATCAGAGGAAGGGAATCAGATTGCTGAATCGGAGATGGGGAATCAGAGGCAGGGAATCAGAGGCGGGGAATCAGAGGCGGGGAATCAAGGCCGGGAATCAGATATGGGGAAACAGAGGCGGGGAATCCGAGGTGGGGAAACAGAGGCGGGGAATCAGATATGGGGAATAAGAGGTGGGGAATCAGAGGTTGGGAATCAGAGGCAGGGAATCAGAGGCTTGGAATCAGATGCAGGAAATCAGATGCGGGGAATCAGAGGCGGGGAATCAGAGCTGGGAAATCAGAGGTGGGGAATCAGATTTGGGGAATCAGAGGCGGGGACTTAGATATTGGGAAACAGAGGCGGGGAATCAGAGGCGGGGAAACAGAGGCGGGGAATCAGATATGGGGAATCAGAGGTGGGGAATCAGAGGCAGGGAATCAGATGTGCGGAATCAGAGATGGGGAATCAGAGGCAGGGAATCAGAATCTGAAGCAGGGAATCAGAGGCCGGGAATCAGAGGCCGGAATCAGATGCTGGGAATCAGAGGCCTGGAATCAGAGGCGGGGAATCAGAGGCAGGGAATCAGATGCGGGGAATCAGAGGCGGGTAATCAGAGCTGGGGAATCAGAGGCGGGGTATTAGAGTTGGGGAATCAGAGGCGGGGAATCAGATATGGGGAAACAGAGGTGGGGAATCAGAGGCGGGGAAACAGAGGCAGGGAATCAGATATTGGGAATCAGAGGCGGGGATTCAGAGGTGGGGAATCATAGGCAGGGAATCGGATGTGCGGAATCAGAGATGGGGAATCAGAGGCCGGGAATCAGAGGTGGTGAATCAGAGATGGGGAATCAGAGGCGGGGAATCAGAGGCAGGGAATCAGACGTGGGGAATCAGAGGTGGGCAATCAGAGGCGGGGAATCAGAGGCGGGGAATCAGAGGCGGGGAAACAGAGGCCGGGAATCAGATATGGGGAATCAGAGGCGGGGAATCAGAGGCGGGGAAACAGAGGCGGGGAATCAAATATAGGGAATCAGAGGTGGGGAATCAGAGGTTGTGAATCAGAGATGGGGAATCAAGGGGGGGAATCAGAAGCAGGGAATCAGACGCGGGGAATCAGAGGCGGGGATTCAGAGCTGGGGAATCAGAGGCAGGGAATCAGATATGGGGAATCAGAGGCGGGGAATCAGAGGCGGGGAAACAGAGGCGGGGAATCAGATATGGGGAATCAGAGTTGGGGAATCAGGGGCAGGGAATCAGTGGCAGGGAATCAGAGGCGGGGAATCAGAGGCGGGGAATCAGAGGCAGGGAATCAGACACGGGGAATCAGAGGCGGGGAATCAGAGATGGGGAATCAGAGGCGGGGAATCAGAGGCAGGGAATCGGATGCCGGGAATCAGAGTTGGGGAATCAGAGCTGGGGAATCAGAGGCGGGGAATCAGAGTTGGGGAATCAGAGGCGGGGAATCAGATATGGGGAAATAGAGGCGGGGAATCGGATATGGGGAATCAGAGGTGTGGAATCAGAGGTTGGGAATCAGAGGCAGGGAATCAGAGGCGGGGAATCAGAGGCGGAAAATCAGAGGAAGGGAATCAGATTGCTGAATCGGAAATGGGGAATCAGAGGCAGGGAATCAGAGGCGGGGAATCAGAGGCGGGTAATCAGTGGCAGGGAATCAGAGGCGGGGAATCAGAGGCGGGGAATCAGAGGCTGGGAATCAGATATGGGGAAACAGAGGTGGGGAATCCGAGGCGGGGAAACAGAGGCGGGGAATCAGATATGGGGAATCAGAGGTGGGGAATCAAAGGTTGGGAATCAGAGGCAGGGAATCAGAGGCTTGGAATCAGATGCAGGGAATCAGATGCGGGGAATCAGAGGCGGGGAATCAGAGCTGGGGAATCAGAGCTGGGGAATCAGATTTGGGGAATCAGAGGCGGGGACTTAGATATTGGGAAACAGAGAAGGGGAATCATAGTCGGGGAAACAGAGGCGGGGAATCAGATATGGGGAATCAGAGGTGGGGAATCAGAGGCAGGGAATCAGATGTGCGGAATCAGAGATGGGGAATCAGAGGCAGGAAATCAGAATCAGAAGCAAGGAATCAGAGGCCGGGAATCAGAGACCGGAATCAGATGCTGGGAATCAGAGGTCTGGAATCAGAGGCGGGGAATCAGAGGCAGGGAATCAGATGCGGGGAATCAGAGGCGGGGAATCAGAGCTAGGGAATCAGAGGCGGGGTATTAGAGTTGGGGAATTAGAGGCGGGGAATCAGATATGGGGAAACAGAGGTGGGGAATCAGAGGCGGGGAAACAGAGGCAGGGAATCAGATATGGGGAATCAGAGGCGGGGATTCAGAGGTGGGGAATCATAGGCAGGGAATCGGATGTGCGGAATCAGAGATGGGGAATCAGAGGCCGGGAATCAGAGGTGGTGAATCAGAGATGGGGAATCAGAGGCGGGGAATCAGAGACAGGGAATCAGACGTGGGGAATCAGAGGTGGGCAATCAGAGGCGGGGAATCAGATATGGGGAATCAGAGGCGGGGAATCAGAGGCGGGGAAACAGAGGCCGGGAATCAGATATGGGGAATCAGAGGTGGGGCATCAGAGGTTGTGAATCACAGATGGGGAATCAGAGGCGGGGAATGAGAGGCAGGGAATCAGACACGGGGAATCAGAGGCGGGGATTCAGAGCTGGGGAATCAGAGGTGGGGAATCAGAGTTGGGGAATCAGAGGCGGGCAATCAGATATGGGGAATCAGAGGCAGGGAATCAGAGGCGGGAAAACAGAGGCGGGGAATCTGATATGGGGAATCAGAGGCGGGGAATCAGAGGCAGGGAATCAGACACGGGGAATCAGAGGCGGGGAATCAGAGATGGGGAATCAGAGGCGGGGAATCAGAGGCAGGGAATCGGATGCCGGGAATCAGAGGCGGGAAATCAGAGCTGGGGAATCAGAGGCGGGGAATCAGCATTGGGGAATCAGAGGCGGCGAAGCAGATATGGGGAAATAGAGGCGGGGAATCTGATATGGGGAATCAGAGGCGTGGAATCAGATATGGGGAATCAGAGGCTGGGAATCAGAGGGGGGGAAACAGAGGCGGGGAATAAGATATGGGGATTCTGAGCTGGGGAATCAGAAGCGTGGAATCAGAGTTGGGGAATCAGAGGCGGGGAATCAGATATGGGGAATCAGAGGCAGGGAATCAGAGGCGGGGAATCAGAGGCAGGGAATCAGACGTGGGGAATCTGAGGCGGGGAATCAGAGCTGGGGAATCAGAGGTGGGGAATCAGAGTTGGGGAATCAGAGGCAGGGAATTGGATGTGCGGAATCAGAGATGGGGAATCAGAGGTGGGGAATCAGAGGCGGTGAATCAGAAATGGGGAATCAGAGGCGGGGAATCAGAGGCAGGAAATCAGACACGGGGATTCAGAGGCTGGGAATCAGACGGTGGGAATCAAAGGCGGGGAATCAGATATGGGGAAACAGAGGCGGGGAATCAGAGGCAGGGAATAGAACGCGGGGAATCAGAGGCAGGGAATCAGAGCTGGGGAATCAGAGGCGGGGAATCAGAGGCGGGGAATCATAGTTGGGAATCAGAGGCGGGGAATCAGATATGGGGAAACAGAGGCGGGGAATCAGAGGCCGGGAAACAGAGGCCGGGAATCAGATATGGGGAATCGGATGCAGGGAATCAGAGGCGGGGAATCAGAGCTGTGGATCAGAGGCGGGGAATCAGAGTTGGGGCATCAGAGGTGGGGAATTAGATATAGGGAAACAGAGGCGGGGAATCAGAGGCGGGGAAACAGAGGCGGGGAATCAGATATGGGGAATCAGAGGTGGGGAATCAGAGGCAGGGATTCAGATGTGCAGAATCAGAGATGGGGAATCAGAGGCAGGGAATCAGAATCAGAAGCGGGGAATCAGAGGCCGGGAATCAGAGGCCGGGAATCAGATGCTGGGAATAAGAGGCCGGGAATCAGAGGTGGGGAATCAGAGTCCGGGAATCAGAGATGGGGATTCAGAGGCGGGGAATGAGATATGGAGAATCAGAGGCGGGGAATCAGAGGCGGGGAAACAGAGGTTGGGAATCAGATATGGGGAATCAGAGGTGGCGAATCAAAGGCGGTGAATCAGAGATGGGGAATCAGAGGCGGGGAATCAGAGGCAGGGAATCAGATGCGGGGAATCAGAGGCGGGGAATCGGAGCTGGCTAATCAGAGGCGGGGAATCAGAGGTGGGCAATCAGAGGCGGGGAATCAGAGGCGGGGAAACAGAGGCGTGGAATCAAATATAGGGAATCAGAGGTGGGGAATCAGAGGTTGTGAATCAGAGATGGGGAATCAAGGCGTGCAATCAGAGGCAGGGAATCAGATGCGGGGAATCAGAGGCGGGGATTCAGAGCTGGGGAATCAGAGGCGGGGAATCAGAGTTGGGGAATCAGAGGCAGGGAATCAGATATGGGGAATCAGAGGCGGGGAATCAGAGGCGGGGAAACAGAGGCGGGGAATCAGATATGGGGAATCAGAGGTGGGGAATCAGGGGCAGGGAATCAGTGGCAGGGAATCAGAGGCGGGGAATCAGAGGCGGTGAATCAGAGGCAGGGAATCAGACACGGGGAATCAGAGGCGGGGAATCAGAGATGGGGAATCAGAGGCGGGGAATCAGAGGCAGGGAATCGGATGCCGGGAATCAGAGTCGGGGAATCAGATCTGGGGAATCAGAGGCGGGGAATCAGAGTTGGGGAATCAGAGGCGGGGAATCAGATATGGGGAAATAGAGGTGGGGAATCGGATATGGGGAATCAGAGGTGTGGAATCAGAGGTTGGGAATCAGAGGCAGGGAATCAGAGGCGGGGAATCAGAGGCGGAGAATCAGAGGAAGGGAATCAGATTGCTGAATCGGAGATGGGGAATCAGAGGCAGGGAATCAGAGGCGGGGAATCAGAGGCGGGGAATCAGAGGCCGGGAATCAGATATGGGGAAACAGAGGCGGGGAATCCGAGGCGGGGAAACAGAGGCGGGGAATCAGATATGGGGAATCAGAGGTGGGGAATCAGAGGTTGGGAATCAGAGGCAGGGAATCAGAGGCTTGGAATCAGATGCAGGGAATCAGATGCGGGGAATCAGAGGCGGGGAATCAGAGCTGGGGAATCAGAGGTGGGGAATCAGATTTGGGGAATCAGAGGCGGGGACTTAGATATTGGGAAACAGAGGCGGGGAATCAGAGGCGGGGAAACAGAGGCGGGGAATCAGATATGGGGAATCAGAGGTGGGGAATCAGAGGCAGGGAATCAGATGTGCGGAATCAGAGATGGGGAATCAGAGGCAGGGAATCAGAATCAGAAGCAGGGAATCAGAGGCCGGGAATCAGAGGCCGGAATCAGATGCTGGGAATCAGAGGCCTGGAATCAGAGGCGGGGAATCAGAGGCAGGGAATCAGATGCGGGGAATCAGAGGCGGGGAATCAGAGCTGGGGAATCAGAGGCGGGGTATTAGAGTTGGGGAATCAGAGGCGGGGAATCAGATATGGGGAAACAGAGGTGGGGAATCAGAGGCGGGGAAACAGAGGCAGGGAATCAGATATTGGGAATCAGAGGCGGGGATTCAGAGGTGGGGAATCATAGGCAGGGAATGGGATGTGCGGAATCAGAGATGGGGAATCAGAGGCCGGGAATCAGAGGTGGGGAATCAGAGGCGGGGAATCAGAGGCAGGGAATCAGACGTGGGGAATCAGAGGTGGGCAATGAGAGGCGGGGAATCAGACATGGGGAATCAGAGGCGGGGAATCAGAGGCGGGGAAACAGAGGCCGGGAATCAGATATGGGGAATCAGAGGTGGGGCATCAGAGGTTGTGAATCACAGATTGGGAATCAGAGGCGGGGAATGAGAGGCAGGGAATCATACGCGGGGAATCAGAGGTGGGGATTCAGAGCTGGGGAATCAGAGGTGGGGAATCAGAGTTGGGGAATCAGAGGCGGGGAATCAGATATGGGGAATCAGAGGCAGGGAATCAGAGGCGGGAAAACATAGGCGGGGAATCAGATATGGGGAATCAGAGGAGGGGAATCAGAGGCAGGGAATCAGACACGGGGAATCAGAGGCGGGGAATCAGAGAAGGGGAATCAGAGGCGGGGAATCAGAGGCAGGGAATCGGATGCCGGGAATCAGAGGCGGGAAATCAGAGCTGGGGAATCAGAGGCGGGGAATCAGAGTTGGGGAATCAGAGGCGGCGAAGCAGATATGGGGAAATAGAGGCGGGGAATCAGATATGGGGAATCAGAGGCGTGGAATCAGATATGGGGAATCAGAGGCTGGGAATCAGAGGGGGGGAAACAGAGGCGGGGAATAAGATATGGGGAATCAGAGGTGGGGAATCAGGGGCGGGGAATCAGTGGCAGGGAATCAGAGGCGGGGAATCAGATGCGGGGAATCAGAGGCAGGGAATTAGACACGGGGAATCACAGGTGGGGAATCAGAGATGGTGAATCAGAGGCGGGGAATCACAGGCAGGGAATCAGACGCGGGGAATCAGAGGCGGGGTATCAGAGCTGGGGAATCAGAGGTGGGGAATCAGAGTCGGGGAATCAGAGGCAGGGAATCGGATGTGCGGAATCAGAGATGGGGAATCAGAGGTGGGGAATCAGAGGCAGTGAATCAGAGATGGGGAATCAGAGGCGGGGAATCAGAGGCAGGGAATAGAACGCGGGGAATCAGAGGCAGGGAATCAGAGCTGGGGAATCAGAGGCGGGGAATCAGATATGGGGAAACAGAGGCGGGGAATCAGAGGCGGGGAAACAGAGGCGGGTAATCAGACATGGGGAATCGGATGCGGGGAATCAGAGGCGGGGAATCAGAGCTGGGGAATCAGAGTCGGGGAATCAGAGTTAGGGCATCAGAGGTGGGGAATTAGATATGGGGAAACAGAGGCGGGGAATCAGAGGGGGGGAATCAGATGCGGGGAATCAGAGGCAGGGAATTAGACACGGGGAATCAGAGGTAGGGAATCAGAGATGGGGAATCAGAGGCGGGGAATCACAGGCAGGGAATCAGACGCGGGGAATCAGAGGCGGGGTATCAGAGCTGGGGAATCAGAGGTGGGGAAACAGAGGCGGGGAATCAGAGGCGGGCAAACAGAGGCGGGGAATTAGATATGGGGAATCAGAGGTGGGGAATCAGAGGTGGTGAATCAGAGATGGGGAATCACTGGCGGGGAATCAGAGGCAGGGAATAGAACGCGGGGAATCAGAGGCAGGGAATCAGAGCTGGGGAATCAGAGGCGGGGAATAAGATATGGGGAAACAGAGGCGGGGAATCAGAGGCGGTGAAACAGAGGCGGGTAATCAGACATGGGGAATCGGATGTGGGGAATCAGAGGCGGGGAATCAGAGCTGGGGAATCAGAGGCGGGGAATCAGAGTTGGGGCATCAGAGGTGGGGAATTAGATATGGGGAAACAGAGGCGGGGAATCAGATATGGGGAATCAGAGATGGGGAATCAGAGGCAGGGAATCAGAATCAGAAGTGGGGAATCAGAGGCCGGGAATCAGAGGCCGGGAATCAGATGCTTGGAATAAGAGGCCGGGAATCCGAGGTGGGGAATCAGAGTCCTGGAATCAGAGATGGGGATTCAGAGGCGGGGAATGAGATATGGAGAATCAGAGGCGGGGAATCAGAGGCGGGGAAACAGAGGTGGGGAATCAGATATGGGGAATCAGAGGTGGCGAATCAAAGGCGGTGAATCAGAGATGTGGAATCAGAGGCGGGGAATCAGAGGCAGGGAATCAGATGCGGGGATTCAGAGACGGGGAATCAGAGCTGGCGAATCAGAGGCGGGGAATCAGAGGTGGGCAATCAGAGCCGGGGAATCAGATATGGGGAATCAGAGGCGGGGAATCAGAGGCGGGGAAACAGAGGCGGGGAATCAGATATGGGGAATCAGAGGTGGGGAATCAAGGCGGGGAATCAGAGGCAGGGAATCAGACGCGGGGAATCAGAGGCGGGGATTCAGAGCTGGGGAATCAGAGGCGGGGAATCAGAGTTGCGGAATCAGAGGCAGGTAATCAGATATGGGGAATCAGAGGCGGGGAATCAGAGGCGGCGAAACAGAGGCGGGGAAACAGATATGGGGAATCAGAGGTGGGGAATCAGGGGCAGGGAATCAGTGGCAGGGAATCAGAGGCGGGGAATCAGAGGCGGGGAATCAGAGGCAGGGAATCAGACACGGGGAATCAGAGGCGGGGAATCAGAGATGGGGAATCAGGGGTGGGGAATCAGAGGCAGGGAATCAGACGCCGGAAATCAGAGGCGGGGTTTCAGAGCTGGGGAATCAGAGGCGGGGAATCAGAGTTGGGGAATCAGAGGCGGGGAATCAGATATGGGGTAATAGAGGCGGGGAATCAGATATGGGGAATCAGAGGTGTGGAATCAGAGGTTGGGAATCAGAGGCAGGGTATCAGAGGCGGGGAAACAGAGGCGGGGAATCAGATATGGGGAATCAGAGGTGGCGAATCAAAGGCGGTGAAACAGAGATGGGGAATCAGGGCAGGGAATCAGAGGCAGGGAATCACAGCTGGGGAAACAGAGGCGGGTAATCAGATATGGGGAATCAGAGGTGGGGAATCAGGGGCGGGGAATCAGTGGCAGGGAATCAGAGCTGGGGAATCAGAGGTGGGGAATCAGAGCTGGGGAAACAGAGGCGGGGAATCAGATATGGGGAATCAGAAGTGGGGAATCAGGGGCGGGGAATCAGTGGCAGGGAATCAGAGGCCGGGAATAAAAGGCGGGGAATCAGAGCTGGGGAATCAGAGGCGGGGAATCAGAGTTGGGGAATCAGAGGAGGGGAATCAGATATGGGGAAACAGAGACCGGGAATCAGAGGCAGGGAATCAGATGCGGGGAATCAGAGGCAGGGAATTAGACACGGGGAATCACAGGTGGGGAATCAGAGATGGTGAATCAGAGGCGGGGAATCACAGGCAGGGAATCAGACGCGGGGAATCAGAGGCGGGGAATCAGAGCTGGGGAATCAGAAGCGGGGTATTAGAGTTGGGGAATCAGAGGCGGGGAATCAGATATGGGGAAACAGAGGTGGGGAATCAGAGGCGGGGAAACAGAGGCAGGGAATCAGATATTGGGAATCAGAGGCGGGGATTCAGAGGTGGGGAATCATAGGCAGGGAATCGGATGTGCGGAATCAGAGATGGGGAATCAGAGGCCGGGAATCAGAGGTGGGGAATCAGAGGCGGGGAATCAGAGGCAGGGAATCAGACGTGGGGAATCAGAGGTGGGCAATCAGAGGCGGGGAATCAGACATGGGGAATCAGAGGCGGGGAATCAGAGGCGGGGAAACAGAGGCCGGGAATCAGATATGGGGAATCAGAGGTGGGGCATCAGAGGTTGTGAATCACAGATTGGGAATCAGAGGCGGGGAATGAGAGGCAGGGAATCAGACGCGGGGAATCAGAGGTGGGGATTCAGAGCTGGGGAATCAGAGGTGGGGAATCAGAGTTGGGGAATCAGAGGCGGGGAATCAGATATGGGGAATCAGAGGCAGGGAATCAGAGGCGGGAAAACAGAGGCGGGGAATCAGATATGGGGAATCAGAGGAGGGGAATCAGAGGCAGGGAATCAGACACGGGGAATCAGAGGCGGGGAATCAGAGAAGGGGAATCAGAGGCGGGGAATCAGAGGCAGGGAATCGGATGCCGGGAATCAGAGGCGGGAAATCAGAGCTGGGGAATCAGAGGCGGGGAATCAGAGTTGGGGAATCAGAGGCGGCGAAGCAGATATGGGGAAATAGAGGCGGGGAATCAGATATGGGGAATCAGAGGCGTGGAATCAGATATGGGGAATCAGAGGCTGGGAATCAGAGGGGGGGAAACAGAGGCGGGGAATAAGATATGGGGAATCAGAGGTGGGGAATCAGGGGCGGGGAATCAGTGGCAGGGAATCAGAGGCGGGGAATCAGATGCGGGGAATCAGAGGCAGGGAATTAGACACTGGGAATCACAGGTGGGGAATCAGAGATGGTGAATCAGAGGCGGGGAATCACAGGCAGGGAATCAGACGCGGGGAATCAGAGGCGGGGTATCAGAGCTGGGGAATCAGAGGTGGGGAATCAGAGTCGGGGAATCAGAGGCAGGGAATCGGATGTGCGGAATCAGAGATGGGGAATCAGAGGTGGGGAATCAGAGGCAGTGAATCAGAGATGGGGAATCAGAGGCGGGGAATCAGAGGCAGGGAATAGAACGCGGGGAATCAGAGGCAGGGAATCAGAGCTGGGGAATCAGAGGCGGGGAATCAGATATGGGGAAACAGAGGCGGGGAATCAGAGGCGGGGAAACAGAGGCGGGTAATCAGACATGGGGAATCGGATGCGGGGAATCAGAGGCGGGGAATCAGAGCTGGGGAATCAGAGTCGGGGAATCAGAGTTAGGGCATCAGAGGTGGGGAATTAGATATGGGGAAACAGAGGCGGGGAATCAGAGGCGGGGAATCAGATGCGGGGAATCAGAGGCAGGGAATTAGACACGGGGAATCAGAGGTAGGGAATCAGAGATGGGGAATCAGAGGCGGGGAATCACAGGCAGGGAATCAGACGCGGGGAATCAGAGGCGGGGTATCAGAGCTGGGGAATCAGAGGTGGGGAAACAGAGGCGGGGAATCAGAGGCGGGCAAACAGAGGCGGGGAATTAGATATGGGGAATCAGAGGTGGGGAATCAGAGGTGGTGAATCAGAGATGGGGAATCACTGGCGGGGAATCAGAGGCAGGGAATAGAACGCGGGGAATCAGAGGCAGGGAATCAGAGCTGGGGAATCAGAGGCGGGGAATAAGATATGGGGAAACAGAGGCGGGGAATCAGAGGCGGTGAAACAGAGGCGGGTAATCAGACATGGGGAATCGGATGTGGGGAATCAGAGGCGGGGAATCAGAGCTGGGGAATCAGAGGCGGGGAATCAGAGTTGGGGCATCAGAGGTGGGGAATTAGATATGGGGAAACAGAGGCGGGGAATCAGATATGGGGAATCAGAGATGGGGAATCAGAGGCAGGGAATCAGAATCAGAAGTGGGGAATCAGAGGCCGGGAATCAGAGGCCGGGAATCAGATGCTTGGAATAAGAGGCCGGGAATCCGAGGTGGGGAATCAGAGTCCTGGAATCAGAGATGGGGATTCAGAGGCGGGGAATGAGATATGGAGAATCAGAGGCGGGGAATCAGAGGCGGGGAAACAGAGGTGGGGAATCAGATATGGGGAATCAGAGGTGGCGAATCAAAGGCGGTGAATCAGAGATGTGGAATCAGAGGCGGGGAATCAGAGGTGGGCAATCAGAGCCGGGGAATCAGATATGGGGAATCAGAGGCGGGGAATCAGAGGCGGGGAAACAGAGGCGGGGAATCAGATATGGGGAATCAGAGGTGGGGAATCAAGGCGGGGAATCAGAGGCAGGGAATCAGACGCGGGGAATCAGAGGCGGGGATTCAGAGCTGGGGAATCAGAGGCGGGGAATCAGAGTTGCGGAATCAGAGGCAGGGAATCAGATATGGGGAATCAGAGGCGGGAAATCAGAGGCGGCGAAACAGAGGCGGGGAAACAGATATGGGGAATCAGAGGTGGGGAATCAGGGGCAGGGAATCAGTGGCAGGGAATCAGAGGCGGGGAATCAGAGGCGGGGAATCAGAGGCAGGGAATCAGACACGGGGAATCAGAGGCGGGGAATCAGAGATGGGGAATCAGGGGTGGGGAATCAGAGGCAGGGAATCAGACGCCGGAAATCAGAGGCGGGGTTTCAGAGCTGGGGAATCAGAGGCGGGGAATCAGAGTTGGGGAATCAGAGGCGGGGAATCAGATATGGGGTAATAGAGGCGGGGAATCAGATATGGGGAATCAGAGGTGTGGAATCAGAGGTTGGGAATCAGAGGCAGCGTATCAGAGGCGGGGAAACAGAGGCGGGGAATCAGATATGGGGAATCAGAGGTGGCGAATCAAAGGCGGTGAAACAGAGATGGGGAATCAGGGCAGGGAATCAGAGGCAGGGAATCACAGCTGGGGAAACAGAGGCGGGTAATCAGATATGGGGAATCAGAGGTGGGGAATCAGGGGCGGGGAATCAGTGGCAGGGAATCAGAGCTGGGGAATCAGAGGTGGGGAATCAGAGCTGGGGAAACAGAGGCGGGGAATCAGATATGGGGAATCAGAAGTGGGGAATCAGGGGCGGGGAATCAGTGGCAGGGAATCAGAGGCCGGGAATAAAAGGCGGGGAATCAGAGCTGGGGAATCAGAGGCGGGGAATCAGAGTTGGGGAATCAGAGGAGGGGAATCAGATATGGGGAAACAGAGACCGGGAATCAGAGGCAGGGAAACAGAGGCGGGGAATCAGATATGGGGAATCAGAGGTGGGGAATTAGAGGTTGCGAATCAGAGGCGGGGAATCAGAGGCGGGGAATCAGAGGCAGGGAATCGGATGTGCGGAATCAGAGATGGGGAATCAGAGGTGGGGATACAGAGGTGGTGAATCAGAGAAGGGGAATCAGAGGCTGGGAATCAGAGGCAGGGAATCAGATGCAGGGAATCAGAGGCGGGGAATCATAGCTGGCGAATTAGAGGAGGGGAATCAGAGTTGGGGAATCAGAGGCGGCGAAGCAGATATGGGGAAATAGAGGCGGGGAATCAGATATGGGGAATCAGAGGCGTGGAATCAGATATGGGGAATCAGAGGCTGGGAATCAGTGGGGGGGAAACAGAGGCGGGGAATAAGATATTGGGAATCAGAGGTGGGGAATCAGGGGCGGGGAATCAGTGGCAGGGAATCAGAGGCGGGGAATCAGATGCAGGGAATCAGAGGCAGGGAATTAGACACGGGGAATCACAGGTGGGGAATCAGAGATGGTGAATCAGAGGCGGGGAATCACAGGCAGGGAATCAGACGCGGGGAATCAGAGGCGGGGTATCAGAGCTGGGGAGTCAGAGGTGGGGAATCAGAGTCGGGGAATCAGAGGCAGGGAATCGGATGTGCGGAATCAGAGATGGGGAATCAGAGGTGGGGAATCAGAGGCAGTGAATCAGAGATGGGGAATCAGAGGCAGGGAATAGAACGCGGGGAATCAGAGGCAGGGAATCAGAGCTGGGGAATCAGAGGCGGGGAATCAGATATGGGGAAACAGAGGCGGGGAATCAGAGGCGGGGAAACAGAGGCGGGTAATCAGACATGGGGAATCGGATGCGGGGAATCAGAGGCGGGGAATCAGAGCTGGGGAATCAGAGTCGGGGAATCAGAGTTGGGGCATCAGAGGTGGGGAATTAGATATGGGGAAACAGAGGCGGGGAATCAGAGGCGAGGAATCAGATGCGGGGAATCAGAGGCAGGGAATTAGACACGGGGAATCAGAGGTAGGGAATCAGAGATGGGGAATCAGAGGCGGGGAATCACAGGCAGGGAATCAGACGCGGGGAATCAGAGGCGGGGTATCAGAGCTGGGGAATCAGAGGTGGGGAAACAGAGGCGGGGAATCAGAGGCGGGCAAACAGAGGCGGGGAATTAGATATGGGGAATCAGAGGTGGGGAATCAGAGGTGGTGAATCAGAGATGGGGAATCACTGGCGGGGAATCAGAGGCAGGGAATAGAACGCGGGGAATCAGAGGCAGGGAATCAGAGCTGGGGAATCAGAGGCGGGGAATAAGATATGGGGAAACAGAGGCGGGGAATCAGAGGCGGTGAAACAGAGGCGGGTAATCAGACATGGGGAATCGGATGCGGGGAATCAGAGGCGGGGAATCAGAGCTGGGGAATCAGAGGCGGGGAATCAGAGTTGGGGCATCAGAGGTGGGGAATTAGATATGGGGAAACAGAGGCGGGGAATCAGATATGGGGAATCAGAGATGGGGAATCAGAGGCAGGGAATCAGAATCAGAAGTGGGGAATCAGAGGCCGGGAATCAGAGGCCGGGAATCAGATGCTTGGAATAAGAGGCCGGGAATCAGAGGTGGGGAATCAGAGTCCGGTAATCAGAGATGGGGATTCAGAGGCGGGGAATGAGATATGGAGAATCAGAGGCGGGGAATCAGAGGCGGGGAAACAGAGGTGGGGAATCAGATATGGGGAATCAGAGGTGGCGAATCAAAGGCGGTGAATCAGAGATGTGGAATCAGAGGCGGGGAATCAGAGGCAGGGAATCAGATGCGGGGATTCAGAGACGGGGAATCAGAGCTGGCGAATCAGAGGCGGGGAATCAGAGGTGGGCAATCAGAGCCGGGGAATCAGATATGGGGAATCAGAGGCGGGGAATCAGAGGCGGGGAAACAGAGGCGGGGAATCAGATATGGGGAATCAGAGGTGGGGAATCAGAGGTTGTGAATCAGAGATAGGGAATCAAGGCGGGGAATCAGAGGCAGGGAATCAGACGCGGGGAATCAGAGGCGGGGATTCAGAGCTGGGGAATCAGAGGCGGGGAATCAGAGTTGCGGAATCAGAGGCAGGGAATCAGATATGGGGAATCAGAGGCGGGGAATCAGAGGCGGCGAAACAGAGGCGGGGAATCATATATGGGGAATCAGAGGTGGGGAATCAGGGGCAGGGAATCAGTGGCAGGGAATCAGAGGCGGGGAATCAGAGGCGGGGAATCAGAGGCAGGGAATCAGACACGGGGAATCAGAGGCGGGGAATCAGAGATGGGGAATCAGGGGCAGGGAATCAGAGGCAGGGAATCAGACGCCGGGAATCAGAGGCGGGGAATCTGAGCTGGGGAATCAGAGGCGGGGAATCAGAGTTGGGGAATCAGAGGCGGGGAATCAGATATGGGGTAATAGAGGCGGGGAATCAGATATGGGGAATCAGAGGTGTGGAATCAGAGGTTGGGAATCAGAGGCAGGGAATCAGAGGCGGGGAAACAGAGGCGGGGAATCAGATATGGGGAATCAGAGGTGGCGAATCAAAGGCGGTGAAACAGAGATGGGGAATCAGGGCAGGGAATCAGAGGCAGGGAATCACAGCTGGGGAAACAGAGGCGGGTAATCAGATATGGGGAATCAGAGGTGGGGAATCAGGGGCGGGGAATCAGTGGCAGGGAATCAGAGCTGGGGAATCAGAGGTGGGGAATCAGAGCTGGGGAAACAGAGGCGGGGAATCAGATATGGGGAATCAGAAGTGGGGAATCAGGGGCGGGGAATCAGTGGCAGGGAATCAGAGGCCGGGAATAAAAGGCGGGGAATCAGAGCTGGGGAATCAGAGGCGGGGAATCAGAGTTGGGGAATCAGAGGACGGGAATCATATATGGGGAAACAGAGACCGGGAATCAGAGGCAGGTAAACAGAGGCGGGGAATCAGATATGGGGAATCAGAGGTGGGGAATTAGAGGTTGCGAATCAGAGGCGGGGAATCAGAGGCGGGGAATCAGAGGCAGGGAATCGGATGTGCGGAATCAGAGATGGGGAATCAGAGGTGGGGATTCAGAGGTGGTGAATCAGAGAAGGGGAATCAGAGGCTCGGAATCAGAGGCAGGGAATCAGATGCAGGGAATCAGAGGCGGGGAATCATAGCTGGCGAATTAGAGGAGGGGAATCAGAGTTGGGGAATCAGAGGCGGGGAATCAGATATGGGGAAACAAAGGCGGGGAATCAGAGGTGGGGAAACAGAGGCGGGGAATCAGATATGGGGAATCAGAGGCGGGGAATCAGAGCTGGGGAATCAGAGGCGGGGATTCAGAGTTGGGGCATCAGAGGTGGGGAATTAGATATGGGGAAACAGAGGCGGGGAATCAGATATGGGGAATCAGAGATGGGGAATCAGAGGCAGGGAATCAGAATCAGAAGTGGGGAATCAGAGGCCGGGAATCAGAGGCCGGGAATCAGATGCTTGGAATAAGAGGCCGGGAATCAGAGGTGGGGAATCAGAGTCTGGGAATCAGAGATGGGGATTCAGAGGCGGGGAATGAGATATGGAGAATCAGAGGCGGGGAATCAGAGGCGGGGAAACAGAGGTGGGGAATCAGATATGGGGAATCAGAGGTGGCGAATCAAAGGCGGTGAATCAGAGATGTGGAATCAGAGGCGGGGAATCAGAGGCAGGGAATCAGATGCGGGGATTCAGAGACGGGGAATCAGAGCTGGCGAATCAGAGGCGGGGAATCAGAGGTGGGCAATCAGAGCCGGGGAATCAGATATGGGGAATCAGAGGCGGGGAATCAGAGGCGGGGAAACAGAGGCGGGGTATCAGATATGGGGAATCAGAGGTGGGGAATCAGAGGTTGTGAATCAGAGATGGGGAATCAAGGCGGGGAATCAGAGGCAGGGAATCAGACGCGGGGAATCAGAGGTGGGGATTCAGAGCTGGGGAATCAGAGGCGGGGAATCAGAGTT